>NC_080569.1:10816000-11133000 GCF_030253575.1 Rhododendron vialii
TCGGTAAGAAATGGCCGAGGACAATAGTTGGCCATATGGGTGGTGGGATAAAGTTCATCAGCATGCCAAATGTGAAAAATGATTCTGCCTTATTTGGCTGGTGTTTTGAAAAATTTTAAGTTTTGATTTTTGGATAATGAGTGGGGAGAGAAATTAGAATAATAATTGGAGATAGGGGTAATGAATGGAAAGATGGAGAGAGAAAAATGAGAAAAATGATTAAAAAAAATGTGAATAATAATTGAAAGTAGAAATAATGAGTGTTTTTTTAGTTGAATTTTTTTTTCAAAATACCATCCAAACAAACAAGGCAGAAGTAAATTTTTTTCAACCACTCAAGACTTCCACATAGTACCTTTGCGAAGTCCATGTCCATGTAAACAAAGATGAGGACCCGAGGTTTTGACCAAGTGGGTATAGGAGAGTAATTAAAGGCAATGTCTCTAAGAGGTCATAAGTTCGAATTTCACGAAAATCAAATATCCTAAATCTTAGGGTCACAAGAGATTGGGAAATTTTAAGGCTCCAGAATCAATCGAAGTGCACGCGACCTGACCCGGAATCCAATTATTAGAAAAGAAAAGATGACGCAGAAGTTTCCAGGAACAGTAGCCACCACAAGATGGCTGAAAAAAGATGTAGATAATGCGCTCTCTCTCTCGCTCTCTTTCTCTCTCCATAGTTTTTTATTGTCATTTTGTTTGTTTGGAGTACTGCAAGATTCAAGGAGTAGCAGACGACATACCTCTCTAGGCATGAGGGTCTTGGGAATCACCCTACATAGAAGAACATGACAAAAAATTAGTTAGAGACTCTAACCAACAACTGCTACTATAACCACCACCCAAATCGACAAATTCATCTAGGAAAACAAAACTCTGTCCAGAAAATGTTGGAATAGAAAAATTGAAGCAAAATCCACGAAACCAATTCATCCATTTTACGTCAAAAATTTTGTTTTTTTCTCGATAAAGTTGTACATAATTCTAGATTCAAAAACGGTTAACCAGTTTCGAGAAAGCAAGGGAGCTTACCCGAGTACATGGCGGCCGCCATCGTAAACAGCTTGGGAAATCAGACCCATTAGACCAATACTTCCTCCTCCGTAGACCAGATCCATGTTTCTTGATACCTTCAACGAAAACCATACAACAGTACCCACGCAGTTAGTTACTGTAACCACAGATTTATGAAAGTAACAATACCAATGGCTCCTTAATTGAAGTACTACAACTGGGGTTGAGTAGAAACATGTACACATTCTTAAACATGTGTTTGTACATATCTAAGAAGTGGAGAGAGAGAGAGAGAGAGAGAGAGAGAGAGAGAGAGAGAGAGAGAGAGAGAGAGAGAGAGAGAGAGAGAGAGAGAGAGAGAGACGTCAGTCAATTCAAAAAGGGAATTAGCACTTGAATGGGAAGTTTCATGACAGCACACACTTCGATTGAGAAGTTTTTTGGTTGAAGTTCAAGAATATGAGAAGTCGAAATGATCAATTGAGAGTAGAGAGTGAATTCTGCTTAAGGAGCAGAGTAAAACAGAGCAAAAGCAGTGATGAAAACAGAGAGAGAGAGACAGAGAGAGAGAGAGAGAGAGAGAGAGAGAGAGCAGTTAGTAATACCAATTCTCTCCCAAGCTCAATAGCAGCATCCTTGTAGCTGCTCTTCTTTCCGGGACTACTCCCACAGAAAACACACACCCTCTTGAATTTTGATTGTTTCATTTCCTTCTCTCCCTCCATCTCTCTCTCTCTCTCTCTCTCTCTCTCTCTCTCTCTCGCTCCAGACTATTCAAATATCCACTGCTTCAGAGAGTCCCACACCTTTGACGATTTTGTGGGCTGGGGGTGTGTCTCTCTCCTTTGCAATGGGAGCATATTTATAACGTTATCACATACTCCCTAGCTCGGATCAAAAATAAAAAATAAAAAATACTCCATAGCTAGCACGTACGTAAGCACGGCTAAGACTACAGTTCCTCCTTTGTCCCATATGCTTTATTCCACGTTTGACCTCGGGATAAAAAGAGAGGTGCTACAGTTCCCGATGGGGATCCCGACGGAATTCCCGACCATGTGTTGGGCCCACTCAGGCTATCAGACGGCTGATCCAAGCCGTCCAAAAAGTCTAAAAAAAAAAAACCGAGTGAGCCTACGCGAGAATTAACGGCATCCGATGTGTGTAGGTGGCCGATTCAAACACTCCATTTTTTTGAGCATATTGGATTAGCCGTCCGATGGCCGGAGTGGCCCGACGCGCGGTCGGAAATTCAATCGGGATTCCCCCGTCGGGAACCTTAGACTTTCTGGGATAAAAATTGGGGGATCGGACATAATGGAATGAGAGTAGAGCGGTGCAAGCACTACTCATCTCAGCAATCGACGGCTTGAATTTTAACAGAGCAATACACAGTCCAAACTTGTATGCGCTCAGATATGATTCGAGCCGAGATGAACGGTCGGATTGACCGCTCTGCACCCGCTCGGTAGCATCCCCGGGTCCGGACAGAACATGCCTAGCGATTCCATATTTTCTTGAATTTAGTCGCTCCCTCTTTCTTTTCCATTTACTTCTTTGTTATTTAGCGGGTGAATAAGCAATTTAACAACTATATGGGTTCCATGTACTCTTTAACAAGCCTTCTCGTTGGAAGCCAAGGGATATTCCGTATTTCTTGAATTTAGTGGCTCCCTCTTGCAGCTATTTTATTTTCAAGGTAATTTATGGAATCGTGAATTTATTTTAGTCTAATATACAAGGATTTTCCACGTTCAAAATGGAATAGTGTATTATGATCCAACAGTAAATAGAGTGCAGTATTAAGTTAGTCCTCTTTCTCTGAATTATCGTACCTCTATCATCAAAATGTTAGAAATGATCCTCTTGCCCTATGGGAGAACACGCTACCACTCACCAAATTTTTGCTTACTCCCAAAACCAATCCACACCTATAATCATTGACACACAGTCTCGCAAATGGCCCAAAATATCGAACACTTTTCGTGTTGAATTCAAGTGAGTGTCGGTCAAAAGTAAATTAATTACTCTTAAAGACATTATTAATCATTTTTAGTGAAAATTTGTTGAGTTTTTTCATTAAAAAATTAATATTATTCATTCTTCTTGATGAAAAGAATTAAAAAAGAAGAAGAAGTAGAACTATACGAATCGATGTTAGAAAATTGAGCATCTAGATAACGTTTATAAAACCATTTGCATCTTTAATGAACTTTGTAGGGCTTTTGTTAATAACTTTTGACTTTCAAATTTGAGTTAAATGTTTAATCCTAAAAATTTCACGCAGATCTAAAAATATATATATTTTAAAATGTCCACAAACACATTTACAATAATACCCAAAATTTTGCCCAAGCACACTTTAAATAAACCCATGACATGACCACCCAATAACTTCTCCGATCTCACTGGACGCACTGTATGCGTAGGGAACACTTGCATTAATGCATCAAAACACCAAAAGAGAGAAGTAAAATTCTCCATCCCTCACAGTTATACTATTCAGCACAATAGGACCTTAATTTGTTGTCTCCGACCCCATGCCCCTACTAATTGCTTTATTTTTGTCCCTGCACCTCATCTCTCCTTAAAGCCTGCGCGCCTTCCTTTTTTCTTTCTTTATAGTGGGAAATATGTGATTAATGTTTTAGACACGTACCTTTGTGTAGCCTCCCTTCACGATAGATGTGCCGTGAAGGCCGTCTTGAAGTAATATTTCTTTTTAGCGGTGGGTAGAATCTTTTGTTGACGGCTTAAATACGTGACGGGATATTGTAAGTGAAAACCTTTGTTGTCATCGGTGGTGGATCCAGAAATCTTATATAGAGGGGTCACTTTTGAAGCACAACTTTAGTAACAATACTTAAACAAAGGATAGTGAATAAAATTAATGGAATACTGTCTTAGTTTTTGTGTATTTGTAGTTCATTATATATTAAATTTAGTTGTGCAATGCATACAAAGGTACTTCTGGTTTGCTAGTTTTACTACTATGTATTACTGTAGTACTTATTGGGCATGGTTCAACTCCCATTAGCTGAAAATTTGGAAGATTTTTTTGTTTTAAAACTACAAGGACTCAATCACAAGCCTCCTCTGTGGATGACCAAGCACTTACCGCTGGTACAAGACGCAATCCCTGCTATGTTTTGTGTAGTTTAAGTATATATTACTTACACTAGTTTTTTTAAAAAAAAGATTCCGATAATTACAGGAGGGTCACGTGACCCTCCTGGGCTGCCAAGATTGAATCCGCCCCTGACTACCATGATCCATTGATCTTACCATGAAATACAACGAGCTAACTATACTTTTAGGGCCCGTTTGATAGGGTATAAGGAGGAGTATTAGTTATGTGGGAGGATAAGGAGGTGGGGCCCACTCTTATTCTTGGTTTAGGAAGCATTTGGACAAGGGGTATAAGAGATGCGGGGGGATTAGTTTATCCCGGCGTAAGGAGGCGCAGGGTATTATTTATGAGTGAGTTTTGGGGTGTTATTGATTAATACCCCGGATGAGGCTTAAATAATACCCCTTCCTCCACTATTTCAACTACAAAATAACCTTATCCCTTATCCAAACTAAATATTATTTTATCGTTCCATTTTTAATATTTCATCCAAATTAACTATTTTTATCCACTCTCTATAAAAGACATATAATGTGGGTCCACCCTCCATAACTAATACCCCCACTATCTTATTGCCTTTTCATAAATAGTACCCCCAATCCTTATTTCGTATCCAAACGGGCCCTTAACTATTTCAAATAAAACCCTAGAGCTTCAAAATATCCCTCGGGAAAAGTTCTGAAAAGCAATAGGGCGAATTCCACTTTAACCTCCTGTGGTTTGGGCAATGTACGAATACACCTCTTATGATTTAAAAGTGTGCACATAATCCTCTATAATTTTGAAAATGTATGGATAAACCTCATGCCGTTATGTTTTCCATCCAAAACATGTCTCATCACATATAGTCAGACTCTCCATTAATCAATTATACTCCCTCTGTTCCTTATTTAGAGTCTAGTATTCCATTTTGGACTGTCCCTAAATAAGTGTCAATTTTGTAAAGTTAGTGGGTAAAAGTTGGTGCATTGTCTATTTTGTTCCTAAAAGTAGATTCCATTTTGAAAAGTTAATGAGTAAAAGTGTAATGATGATGGATAAGTAAGAAAAGGGGAGGAAAAAGTTGATGTGAAAAGTATAATAATGATGTTTTTTTAATAAGTTGGAGTTACGAAGCAGGACACTTAAAAATAGACGGAGAGAGTAATAAAGACTAACACCTGCATGGAAAGTTTATTTTTACAAAATTTGATATTTTTATTTTCGTAAACTTTGGTTGTGAATAGTGGATTTTTCTCTTTCGTAAATTTGATATTTTTGTTTTCGTAACCTTACCTATCTTACCCTTTTAATAAGATATCCATTTGTGTGTGTGTGTGCGCGTGTGTGCGTGTGTGTGTGTGTGTGTGTGTATTGCTTTTGTAAATTAGTGGGATTCCACCATTTCCTAATTTGGTGGGATTCAATCATTTACTAATTTGGTGGGATTTAATCACAATAATTATGAAAGATAATTACAAAAGATAAATTCAAAATTTACAACCATGTTTCCCATGGATTATTTCCCTAAGCCCTAAAACATTAGGACCATGTTTTTCATGATAAATGCTACAAATAATCTACCATGAAAATTAACCCCTCAAATGAGGTAATAAACCATGAAATCGACCATGATTTATGCATGCAAAATGGTGGGCATCTTCTGCAATGATATGAACAAACATTTCATGGTATACAATCCAATTTATTTACCATGAAATGATGAGAACAGACTAACATATTTTGTAGGGAGCTATTCTCGAATAGGCACAATTAGTGGCCGAACACGTGGTATATAAGAGCACGTGGTAGATGAGACAGGCCATACTGCCAATAAAGGCGGTGTTTGGCGATGGGGACCAAAGACATGAGAAGACAATGATCCAAGTCATTGATAAAGGTCCAGAGACATGTGAAGTCATTGGTCCAAACAGTCTGTTCGGCGGTGAGGTGGCCGAACAGGGAAAAAACTCTTGAGAAATCAGCCTCAAGTGTTAAAGCGGCAGGAACACTCTAAAAGGTTCCAGAAAGATAGTATTCTGAAAGGAATAAGATCCTAAGAGAATAGGATCTGAAAAAGATACCCAATAGGAATGGGATGTTCGGCCAGTCACAGAAAGGAGTCCTAAAAGGACTAAGGAAATAGATAGATAAGGGAACGAGAATCCAGAGGATCCTGGGTTTCCTATACGTGATAGGAAACCTAGAGCAACAAGGATGCTTGGGCAGCAAGCATACGCGTATCTATAAATACAAGGTAAATCTAGAAGAAAAAGGTACGCAATATGATGCATTCATACGCTACTTCCTATTGATATTTAGGATTTTTTGCTAGTACGTGATACTAACTTAGTCATCAAAGGGCCTTTGGCACGAGGGGTAAAGGTGCGCCCACCCCTTGTCTATTTTGCATATTAGAGTTCAACGACGAGCTAGGGTTCCGATGAGGAGGCACGAGTAGCCGTTACATTCTTATGCTGTTCAAAGAGCCCTTCGTTTTTGCCCACCTACATATTTCATGGTGAATGCTACAAATAATTTGCCATGAAAATTAAAACCCCGAATGCTTGGACGTGATACACCGTGAATCGCTGAACAATGATTCATGGTGAATGCTACAAATAATTTGCCATGAAAATTAAAACCACCAATGCTTATACTTGATACACCATGAATCGACCATGATTCACTGAACAATTGTGCATGCAAAATAGTGAGCATCTTCTGTAATGAGTTAATGATGAATGCTACAAATAATTGGCCATGAAATTTAAAACTCCCAATTTCATGGTGAATGCTATAAATAATTTGCCATGAAATTAAAACCCCCTAATACTTGAACATGATACACCATGAATCGACCTTGATTCGCTGAACAATTATGCATGCAAAATGGTGGGCATCTTCTGCAATGAATCTTCTATCATTCTTCGATTCTTCGCCGGATTTTGCACCATGAATCTTCTGATATACCATGAATATACGTTCCTTTGATACACCATGAATCTTCTGTCGTTCGTCTTCGCTGGATTTCACACCAAGGGGGACGGACAGCTCTGGAAAGGTTTTAGGAAAAAAGGGAGCAAGAATTTCAAATGGAATGGATTTCTGGTAGGATCAGTTTCCTATCTATTTTTCTGGGATTGGATCGTGGAATTAACGAGGGGGCCGATCACGGGATAATCGCGGGATGGTGAAAGTTTTGTTTTCATCCCCTTTTTCGGTGCTACACACACATACCGTATAATCTATTACAAGGGCACTTCTGGTATAATAAAGCGTGAGGGATGAAAACATAAAGGGAAAAAAAGCCCAAGACAGAAAGGTTAGTAGAGTAAGGCCTGAGAATGATTCTATAAGTTTTTCCAAAAACAAAAAAGACATTTTGACGCTAAAAAGTGGTTATTTCTCAAAATATTTAGGTAAAAATAAAAAAAAATTACTTTTTCGATTTCTCTCGTCGATACGAATCAATAACTCAAAAAAGTTTGGCGCAAAACTTACAAATGCGAAAAAAATTCAAACAAGAACAAAATCTTCATATTTAAGTTAAGTTTAAGCTAAGGTCAAAAGAATGCAGCCTTAATCTAGAAACTATATGGTTCAAGTTCAACCTATGAGGAGGGGTTAACATCTCTCTCTCTCTCTCTCTCTCTCTCTCACTCACCCTAAAGAAGTCGTCGCCCCCCATCTCTCTCCTTCCCCTCCCCCCAAGGTTTTATGCCCCAATGGGTTATGGGATGGGAGGGATTTCTCCTTCTTGTGGGATTTTTCAATCTCTCGATTCTAGATCTCAGAGATTTTCTCTCTTTCCCCCTTCACTCCCATCCTTCTCCTCTCCAAACAACCATTCGCCGCCCCTCTTCCGCCTTAACCGCCGTGCAATCCGACGGCTTTTGGATGTAGTGGCTTGCAGATCGTGGTTGCTGGAGGCGTCCTCTTCCCTCCGAAGTGGGAGATCTAGGTGGGTGGATGAAGTTTGCTTTGGTACGGCGGACTCCGTCCGATTCCGTAACCAGTTTTTCTCTTTTTTTTGGTTCTTTTCTTTGGTATCCCCGTGTGGGATTTCTCCCTGTTTGTGAGGCTTCTATCACTATTGTGTGGGTGTTTCTAGTTATTTTCTGTAGTGCTCAATCTGTTTGAAGCGATGGGTTTAGTTGGAGTTGGGTGTAGTCTTTGAACTGAGTCTCCTCCTATTTAGTTTCTTGATCCCTTGTTAGTGATAGAATTCCCTTTTGATGTACTATTTCTTAGATCTCTAATATTACCTGTTATCGTTGTGACAAAAAAAAGAGTTCAAATTATCGTTATAGTGCAAAAATGAAATCTCAAAATGAAATTTGGAGAGGTACGAAGGATAGAGGCTAGGCAAACTCAAAGCTATTTTTCATAGTTTTAATTATTAACTCCATTCTTGTAAACTTATTTTTCTTCTTCGCTTTGTGTGTTTTGTTTGTCTTTTCTCAATTTTTGTTAAATTTGAGTGATATTTATTGGATTAATCACCTATCTCGAAGAGAAGAGTATAAAAAGTACAAAATTATGACCTAAAGTAAAAAATATATTTATTAAAGATAAAAAAAACAAACTACTGTCTTATTTGTCTAAAATGATGTCTTACTTGAATTTTTTCAGCATCGGTCAATATTTTAATACTTTTTCTATTCGAATCGTCGAGACGAACGAGTAACCCAAAAAATTACGACGAAAAACTAAACAAAAAGTTACAAAAAATTAAAAAAAATGCCAAAATAAGTTTCAAACTCGGGTTAATTTGTTCATTTGGAGTACTCAAAACTCTTGCGCACGGTTCCTAATAAATTTTTTCTATTTACCTATTTCCACTTATTACACTGGTAATCTCCCTTAAAATCCAGATCCAACAGGATCGTAAATGTACAAGAAACGCAGCCTTGAACAAGAAACGCAGCCTTGACAGCAAATTCGATGCCTTGTTGTGGGGTGGCCACATGAAGAGTAAAATTATGAGAGTGACACCTGTGGAGACCTGCAGAATAATATTTTCGAGTCCCACTCAACTCCTACCGACTGGGCACGCAGCTCTCTCGCGGGAGTAGGCCTTTTTGTGCAGCCAATCACAGATCAACACAGAAACGAAGACCCTGACCCAAATTGGATTCTTCCATTATTAGCGGAAGTCCCATTATGAGAAGGAAGATGAATCCCACGATGTCATCTCTCTCTCTTTCACTCCAAAACAAAAATAGGGTGTACAGCCCCCACGCACCTCTACCGTGTACCTCGTTGCCTGTCCCAAAAAAGAAACAAAAACATTTCACATGCTGCTATGGTAAATGTACCAAATTAGTAAAACTATGGAAACTCACTCTTCCCTGCCAATTAGTTGTCCAATATTATTAGGTGTAACTTGGCCGAGAGGACTTTGACCCGACGATAGGTGCAAGGAGAAATAAAGTGAGAGGTTCAGCTCTTATTTCAATGTGTAAATCTAATTATTCTAAAAATATTGACTAGGAGGTTTGTAGTTGTCAAGAATGTAATAATAAAGTTACCCATTTGCCTAACAGTTTAAGCTTTTCAATGATTTAGAGGTTAGTAATTTAATGTGGTATTAAAGCAGGTAATAAATCATGTGTTGGAACCTCGTTGCATGCTGTTTACACCATAATTTAGTAATTTAGTCTAATATGATCGACTGGGTCGAAATGTTACACGTGTCAGCACGTTTTTGACCAGTTAATTTAAATGCAATATGAAGCCTTTTAAGGAAAATCAAGCGGACTGATTGACGGTTAATATTCAACTCCGGAACACGTTTCAAAGCATAAGTTACAGGCAGATCGTGGACAAGACAGTTAATACAGGTAGTTGAAGCAATTACAACATTGGGAATGTGTGAGATCATAGAGAAGTAACCGCCCAATTCAAACCAGAGGAGGGAATTCCATTTGATTTGAATTTCAAGTTGAAGCTACGCACATTATAAATACAAGAATTGAAGACAGTTACAACCCCCAATCAATCGCCCAAAGGCTTCTACTTTTATCTGTACTTTACATTTCTTGCTCTAGGAGTAGCTTGTAACGTAACTGTCTGTTCGATTGTGTTCCCATCGTCGATCGATTTCTATTCTGGAGAATAATAAAGTCCATTTTGTTGTTCTTCTTTCATCTCCATTCACTTCATTAAGTTTGCTTCCAGAAAAGTCCTGAAATACGGCAAAGAACCAAACTCCACCATCACAAATACCCACATTCCAGCACACACACACAACAACTCTTAGTCAACTCGTCAACTATAAGCGAGAAAATAGACAAACAATTTTGGCGCTAGAAGGAGGGCTCTTACTAATTTTGAAGTAATGGCACCAACAACAGAAAAGCAAGGCGACCGATCAACAGAGCCTCAGAATGAAGGCTTGGAAACCCAAAACGATGTGATACATCCTGAACAAAGGATGCCAGAGAATAGCCAAGGGAATGACTTGAGTGCACCAACGGATATACAAAGCCTTTCCAGGCAGTTGGCACAGATTTTGTCTAACCCAGAAGACGAAGCGGCACAGGAATTGATTACCCTAATGAGAAGAGTAGTTACACCTCCATTTATCATAAATGTTGATGCGAATGGTGTAGTCCATGAACAATTGCAATCTGGTGATTTGCCTAGACAAGCCCCTCAATAGGTATATTCAAACCCAACATTTGATTCAAATACGAATGTGCATAGTCGGCCATTTGTAGGCCCAACTGCTCTACGATCCACAGTAAAGCCAACCAGTTTTTATCAGAATGTTCCATCTATATATGAAGTTGGAAACAGTAGTGGGTATGGCCAAAATAATAGTCTAAATCCTGGTCAGAATCCTCAGAATGGTTTCACAAGAGTCCATGTTATGAACAATGGTCAGCATATATACAACACTGCACAAACCTTGCCAAATCATGGCAATTACACGTTTCATACTATGCTAGCTGTGTCAAATAATGGAAATAATGGTCAATATGTTCACAATCTACCAAATACTGGCAATGGTAACGGTCAGAATGTCCCTTTCGCACAACCTCATGTACCAAATGTCCTTAGAGCCCCGGATCCCATAAATATTAATAGGGCACAAATATTGGAAGTCATTCAAGATGTGTACGGACCAGGGCTACGCAGGGTAGAGAAACCTATGGTTAGGAAGCCCTACCCACATTGGGTTGACAATGTTCCTTTGCCAAGGGGCTACAAATTGCCTGAGTTATCACTTTTTAGTGGTACAGAGAACCAATCAACAATCGAGCATGTAGGCCGGTTTTGCCTTCAATTAGGCGAACTTGGTTTTGATGATGTTTTTAAATTGAAATTGTTTCCGCATTCGTTAACAAAAGCAGCATTCACGTGGTTCATAAGTTTACCTGCAAATTCTATCCATACATGGCAAGATATAGAAGAACAATTTCATGCTCAATACTTCAGGCACGAACCAGAGGTTTCAATCGCTGATTTGGCTAAGTTAAAACAAAAGCCAACTGAAATAGCAGAACAGTTCTTGATGAGGTTTAAGAGATTAAGAAACCAGTGTCACTGTAATGTGCCAGAAACCGAGATAGTTCATATAGCTCAAGATGGTCTCGAGTTTAATTTTAAAAGGCAGTTTAATGGATCTAATTTCAAAGATCTGTTTGAACTTTCTATGAGAGCGTCTCAATTTGAAGCTATTCTCTAGGAAGAAGATTAATTAAAGAATACGTCTCTGGAAACATATTACCAAGAGGTAGAAGGGGATATTGAAATCGATATAGCACAAGTTGTTGGAAAGTCCCCCATAATTTGTGACACTTTGGTTAAAGCAGAAAAACCAATGAATATGCCTTCATCCCAACCAAATAGGCGTGGGGGGCAAGCGAATTATAGACAATATTCGTTTGATTTAGCACAAGCTGACCAGATATTTGATGAACTGTTGAAACAAAAGTTTATCACCCTAAGTCCTGGGCATATTATTCCTTCTGATAAAGATAGAAAAGGAAAAGAATACTGCAAATGACACAATTCGTTTAGGCATAATACTAACAATTGTGTTACATTTCGGAATTGTGTACAGGATTTGATCCAAAAAGGGTTGCTGCAGTATGCTAAAAGTGATAAGGACCCAATGGGTATTGAATCAAACCCTTTCCAAAGATTGAAGTGAACATGGTGACAGCCAGCCTAGCTAAAAGGCTGGGTTCTACTATTGCGAAACAGAAGCAAGGGGATGAAGATCAGATGCAGACTGAAGAAGAATCAGCAAAGTCTCATTCCTCCAGATTCCCAAATGATTACCTTTGTATCAGGTGCGGACACGAGATCCAGTATGGAGAAGCAATTATAGCAGAAAAGGAGCAAAAAAGTGCATTCTCCAAGTCCGGAATAAGGTTCAACACAATGGGGGGAAATGATCTTCAAATATATGTTGAGGCTAAACTGATTTAAGAAGGAATAGACCCAGGGCTTTTCAACAGGATAGAGTCAGAACATTGTTATGGGCCAGATGATGGACCATTCTTATTCAGAGGACACCCAGTGGTACCTGCGAGGCCTGGGGTACCTCCTTGCCAAGACCTTGAAGCAGTGGGGTACCAATTTCCTAATCGAGGGAGATACCCTAATCAAAGGGGTGCTGGTTTTAGAAGAGGTATTGGTCCACGAGGTGGAGGACCTTATGGACGTGGATGGCACCAACCTAGGATGGTAATGCCGCCTAATCACGATCATGAGGATTGGAGCACGCTTAATCACCCTAAATTCCCAGCAGAGGGTTGGTATACCAAAGTGTCAAGTTCACAGAAGAGAAGACTTCAAAGGAAGTTTGCAGCCAGGGCTTATAGTGACCCATGGGATCGTGTTTTCGAACCAAGAGAAAGATTGGAACCATCAAAGGTTTCAAATATGGTGTGGACCCGAGAGCAGGGAGAAACCAGTGGTCTGAAACAGCCAATTCTCAAGCATGGGGGGCAAGAAAGTAATGCTGAAGTTTCTCCCCAGTTGACTGCCTAACCAAAGGGTAGGAAAGAGTTGAAGCAGAGCTTGAAGAAGAAGATGGAGGAATTCCAGAAACTCATGGAAGCGGACGATGATGATCTCTTTGACGAAGGATCAGAACTAGAAGATCTCATCAAAGATGCTTCCCCGTCTCCACAGAGATCTGCAACATTTGGAGAAAGTCTGGCCGCAATCCAATTCGGGCTTTGATCTTTTTGAAGCAGGGAAAAGCAGCGGGAATGGAGGTCTTTTGGGCAGACCGACATCCATTCAAAGCAGAGACCAACAATATCGAAGCGGATATCTACAACGAACATTTGTGGCCAACGAGGATAGAAGACTTAGAAGTCAGATCTAATCGAGTTAGGGTAACTGAGAGTCAATTCCTCACATACATTAAGGAAGGATTCCAGGAGTTGAGCAAAGATTTCACCAGGCCTAACATTATATCAAGGCCTGTCAAAGTGGATCAACAAGTTTTTAATGTTTAGAGACCTATTAAATACAGGAAGTGAAGAGTTGGCTACCGTTAAAGCCACTTTTAAGAGGTTGTTTTCTTTTCTTGTTGACAGGAAGTTGTAGGCAAATGAGCCTATTTCTTGTAATTGGGCTGAGTGTGTTTTTGATGATAGCCCACTAAACATGAAAGAATTAGGTTTAGCAGACTTGAAACCAGCACCGGCTAAGCTGGATGATGATGGGGCCCAGGTTAAGGATCCCACGGAAGAGGTAAACCTAGGAACTCCAGAAGATCCTAAGATCACATAGGTAAACGCTACTTTGCCTGATGAAATAAAGGAAAAGTTTAAGTATTTGTTGCGTAAGTTTAAAGATTGTTTTGCTTGGAGTTATGATGAAATGCCAGGTTTAGATAGATCTTTAGTCAAGCACAAAATACCTATAAAAGAGAATTATGTACCTTTCAAACAGGCACCCAGGAGAATGAAATTTGACGTTCTTCCTCAAGTCAAAAAAGAAATGGAACGTTTATTTGAAGCAAAGTTCATTCGACCGGTCAAATATGCTGAATGAGTTTCAAATGTGGTCCGAGTATTAAAAAAGAATGGGAAAGTTAGAGTTTGCGTTGATTTCAGAGATCTCAATACAGCATCACCAAAGGATGAATATCCAATGCCTGTTGCTGACTTGCTAGTCGATGCAATGGTGGGGTACCAAATGCTGTCCTTCATGGACGGTAATGCCGGTTACAATCAAGTTTATATAGCAGAAGAAGATACGCATAAAACAACATTTAGATGTCTTGAGTACATAGGAACATTTGAATGGGTGGTTATGGCTTTTGGATTAAAGAACGCAGGAGCAACATATCAAAGAGTTATGAATTTGATTTTTCATGATTTTCTACATAAATTTTTGGAAGTTTATATAGATGACGTTGTTGTGAAGTCAAATTCAATTGATGAGCACTTACATCATCTTGAACAGACTCTAGAAAGGATGAGGCGTTATAATTTAAAAATGAATCCCTTAAAATGTGCGTTTGGTGTTACAGCAGGGAACTTTTTGGGATTCTTGGTGCATCAAAAAGGGATCGAGGTTGATAAAACTAAAGCTGATGCTATCTTGAAAGCACAAGCTCCAACTAATAAAGAAGAGCTCCAACAGTTCTTGGGAAAGATTAATTTCCTTCGAAGATTTATTGCCGATCTATCTGGAAAAATAATGGCATTCTCTCCGTTGTTAAAATTGAAGTCAGAAAAGGATTTCAAATGGGAACAAGAGCATCAGAAAGCTTTTGATATTTTAAAACAATTATTGGTGACGCCTCCTGTTCTGATGCCTCCAATAAATGGAAAACCATTGAAGCTATATATATCAGCGACACACAAATCAATTGCAAGTCTGTTAGCTAAGGATAATGAACAAGGCTGAGAGCAATCAATTTACTACCTAAGCAGAAGGTTAAACAATTGTGAGGGTAGATATTCATGTGTTGAAAAGATTTGTTTGGCATTATATTTTTCAGCAATTAAATTGAGGCATTACCTTTTGCCGGCCAGGGTAAAGATCATTTCCCAAACAGATATAATAAAGTACATCTTGTCTAGGCCCATTTTAAGAGGAAGACAAGGGAAATGGATATTAGCCGTAATCAAGTATGACTTTGAATACGTGCCTCAAAAGGCAGTGAAAGGACAAGCTTTGGCCGATTTCCTATCTGAGCATTCAAATCTACCTTTGGAAGAAGATACCTTCGAGGTGCATTTTGTGGAGCTTAAACCTTGGCAATTATCTTTTGATGGTTCAAAAACAGACAATGGAGTTGGGGCAGGTGTTGTCTTGACATTTCCAAAGGGAGAAATGTTCCAGTTCTCTTTCCAACTTGATGAGAATAGAGTTCTAACAAACAATCAAGCAGAATACAAGGCCTTAATCATAGGCTTGGAAATAGCAAAAGATTTGAATATACGATATTTGAAAGCCTCTGGGGATTCACAGTTGATCATTCGACAAGTTACAGGGCATTATAAGTGTTATCACCCCTTATTGAATTTGCAGCTTGAAAAAGTTCGACGTCTTGCTCAAAACTTTGATGAGATACGTTTTCAGCATATTTTGAGACTTCAAAATAGTGAAGCCAATCAAATGGCTCAAGCAGCCTTATGAGTTGAAATTCTTGAAGGGGACACTGAGAAAATAATCAGAATTCAAAAAAGGTTTTTACCCTTCTCAATGGAGAGGGAGAAGAATCAATTGGATGTATTAGTAATTGATGTTTCTGATGATTGGATGGTTCCAATAAAAAATTATTTGATAAATCCTAATGAGAAAGAAGAAAGGATTGTCAAATGCAGATCCATCAATTATGTTCTGCTAGGACAGGATTTGTATAGGAGAACTTCTGATGGCCTACTATTGTTGTGTGTCAGCGAAGACCAATCGATGAGAATCATGGGAGAGGTCCATGAAGGAACCTGTGGTGCCCATCAAACTGGTGATAAAATAAGATGGTTAATTAAGAGACACGGATATTATTGGCTAACCATTCGGGCTGATTGCATTCAGTATGCTAAAGGTTGCCAGCAATGTCAAAAGCATGGACCTATCCAAAGGATACCTGCTCATCAATTGCAATCGATTATTAAACCTTGGCCGTTCAGAGGTTGGGCGGTCGATATGATAGGAGAAATCCACCCAGCATCTTCATTACAGCACCAATTTGTTGTAGTAGCAACTGATTATTTCACGAAATGGACAGAGGCAATACCTTTAAAAGGTGTTTCACAGAAACAAGTGATTGACTTTATTGAGGAATATCTTTTATGTAGATTTGGGATTCCTGAAACCATTACCGTTGATCAGGCATCTATATTCAATGGTAGAGAAGTTGTCCAGTATGCACAAAAATATGGAATACAGATCTTGAATTCCACTCCGTACTATGCCCAAGCTAATGGGCAAGTCGAATCGACCAATAAAATTATAAAGAACACCTTGGCAAAGGTAATCGATGATAACCCAAGAGAATGGCATGATCTGTTGCCCAGAGTTTTGTGGGCATATAGAACATCATAAAGAGAGAGTACTAGGGTAACTCCGTTTGAACTAGTTTACGGGCACGCAGCAGTTTTGCCAGTCGAAATTAATGTTCAATCATTAAGGGTGGCACATCATTATGATCCAAACTTGCAATATGAAGAAGCAATGTATTTGGACATCGATGGATTGGAAGAAAAAAGGTTACATGCCCTGAACCAAATTCAAGTCCAAAAGAAAAGAGTGGAACGGGCTTACAACAAAAGAGTGAAACAAAAATCTTTTGCATTCGGAGACTTAGTTTGGAAAACAATTCTCCCAATCGATTCAAAAAGGAAGAAGGGAAGATTTGGAAAATGGTCTCCAATTGGAAAGGTCCTTTCCGTATTGCTCAAATCTTACGAGGAGGTGCATTTCATTTAGAATCAATTGAAGGGGTTCTTCACGAAAGAACCATTAATAGTAAATATTTAAAGCATTATTTTCTGTCTATGTGGGAAAACATGAGTTAAAACAAACATATTCATTCTATAGTTAAAAGCTACCCATGGATAGGGCAGCATTACAAGAGGCAGTCCATAAACAAAAAAAGATCCCAAGAAGGATCTAACAACGAAAAAAAGAGAGAGAAAGGAACCCAAACGGGAACCTAATAAAGAAAAGATCCTTGTAGGGACCTAACCACAAAAGGAAAAGATCTCAAACGAGATCTAGAAAGGAAAATAAAAAACACCAGGACTTCCCCACAAAAGAAGGGCTATTCTTTAGGCCATTCTTTCCACTAACCAGAGGTGCCAGCCATGGAGGACCTGATGTCAGCAGGATCGATTGGAGGAGGCTTGTAGTCGATGGTGTCCCAGTTTGCCCCCACGAGTTTAATGGCAGACTCCATCTTCTCCATGTGAAGTGCCATACCCTCCACTCGATCATGGATAGCCTGAATATTTCGTTTACACTCGTTGTGGTCTTCCATTAGAGCCCATGAGAGTTCAGTGGCTAACTGCTTGATGTGAGCAGGAGTGATTTGGGCAGAAAAATGAGTAGAAGAGCTGTTGTTAGCCATTACGTAGAAATACAAGTGTTTGGATCTTGTACTCAGTGTTGGTATTTATAGACCAAAGAAGGTCTAAAGACGTGGGTTGTGGGCAGTTGCCCCGAGGGAAAATTAAAAGACGTGACAACTGATAGGGTTAGTGTGCACTCAATTGTTGTTTTCCAAGGTAAGGCGGCTAGTTTACTGCAGAACGGCATCATTTGTTGTACTTAACCGTCATTAATTACTATGCATGTTCCCTAAAAGTAGAAGGGAAACGTCGCCATGAATCATGACGTGGTGATGCCATGATTATAGGCGCCCACGATCCAGATATATAGGGATCAAAGGTTTTGATCGTGTGAATTACAGTTGTTTCTTGGTGTGTTTTCTTGTCGATTGCTTCGTTGGGGTAGAGACTCCGTCAACCTGTCTTTTGGATCTATCACTGGAAAAGCTTTTAGAAACTTTCTAGCTCAGAACACCTGACTTGATTCTGAGAGTCTGCGTTCTTGGCCTAGTTTCAGAGTCCTTGGTTGATTCTGCTTTCCTTTTCCTGGTATTCCCACTTGGTACAGATGATATGGGAATGACTACTCCTGCATGGGGCACAACGGCCTTGGAAGGTTCATCAGGCAGTCGAGCTGTTTCCTCTGCTAAGGAAACAATGTTAGTAGAAGAATTACTAATTGAATTGAAATCCAATGAATAGTTTTGCTTACCAGCCTTGTCCTGAAGATACTTGTATTCCGGGTCAAGCCTGTACAGGCAATCCGAAAGTGAAGCATTGAAGTAAAGGGCTTTCATAGTCGACCACCATTCATCAAAGGCAGGCGAGGTCCCACCATTGGTCTTGAAATCAATAAACTTAAAGGCTTTCACACGATGGTGAAAATTGCTAACCATCAAGGATATCATTTGCGAGTCCTTAGCCTTAATCGTTAGCCTACTTGAAGCCATCTCAGCAATTTCTGGATGAACGAAAGGCATGGGAATGCCTTGTGAAAGGCCAAATTGTCGGGCAAATTGATAGGGAGAATAATTTTCAAAACTACAATTCCCAAAAGGAGTGTTATTCAGGGCAAAACCGACTGGGATAAGCCTTGGAAGAAGGATGCTGGCCTAGAATAACCGCTTGGAATGAGTCATTTTCTCTACAAGTTGAGGAGAGGCTGATGGAATGCCCTCAAAACATGGCCTTAACCTTTCAGAGGCATATTCGAATTTATCGAACGGATAGAAAACAGGCCAATTCTTTCTTTTATCTTCGTAGAAGAAAGTAAAATACCTTTGAAAGGATGATTCTTCTGTTTGAGTCAGAAAACCTAAGAAATGTTCAGCATAGCTACAGCATGTTTGCAAGGCTTCATCTGATCGAAGAGGATTATTTAGCTTAGGTTTCAGCTGAGAAAAATATGCATACAACCAAGCTTGGAAAATCCAAAAGGGACCACCACAAGAGTCTGCTATCTTCTTGTCAACAAAGGTAAACAAGCCCTTATACAAGGATCCTAGAACGAATGGAGCAAGGGCCAACCTTTTTACTTGAGCCATACAAACAGTCAAATTGAGATATTCTTTGGTAACCCTAAGCCCAGGAACTACCATAAGAAATCTACAAATCCAAAATAGATAAAATGCAACCTTCTCATAGAAACAAGGTCCAGATGCTTTGGCTCTATAGTGAGTCTTTAACCATTTTGAATAACTAACCCCAGATGATGGAACAATAAATGGAGGATCATATGGATCAGGAGAAAGTAGAGCATTTACCTCACGGCCTAAGGAAGGAAGGCCGGTCAAATGAGAAATATCCAAGACTGTTGGAGATAATAAACCACAATGCAAAATTAGGGTATTGGATGATTTGGACCAGAAACAAGCTGCAGCGGCTAGAAGTTTAGAGTTCATTTCTAATGGAAATTGTGAGAGTTCGATTGTCTCACGAATTCCCATTGTCTTCCAATCCTCGAAGAGAAACTTCATCATACGCCTTACCCAATCTACCCATCCCATTTCGATAGTATAAGGCCAAGAACGAAAGCAAGTGTTCTTACCCCAGCCTCGCCATTCAAGCGTTGGAAGCTGTAGAAGAAGTGGATCATGTTCCACCACAGGGCAAACTTCTGAAAGGCCATTCGGAATGGCCGACGAAAAAACTGGACCCAATATACAGTGAGAATTGACATTATCGTCGGGAATCAGAACTTGGGTGTTCTGGTTAATCCCATTTCGGTACGAGTCCGGAAATCGAAAAGAATCCTCTGTTACTGACTCGGTAGTCGGATCTTCAATTGGATCGCTAGAAACCTTCAATTTGGATTTCGGTGCCATTCGGGATTGAGTTGCTTCAGGGTTTTGGTGTGAGAAGAAACTCAAATTTGTGCCCTAAAATTTAAAGTATTCTGTTTTATATAGGCGGTAGTTTACTAAGGGATTATTTACCCAAGTTAATCCTTAACTCAGGTAAATAGGGGGGCATTGTTTACACCATAATTTAGTAATTTAGTCTAATATGATCGACTGGATCGAAATGTTACACGTGTCAGCACGTTTTTGACCAGTTAATTTAAATGCAATGTGAAGCCTTTTAAGGAAAATCAAGCGGACTGATCGACGGTTAATATTCAACTCCGGAACACGTTTTAGAGCATAAGTTACAGGCAGATCGTGGCCAAGACAATTAATACAGGCAGTTGAAGCAATTACAACATTGGGAACGTGTGAGATCATGGAGAAGTAACCGCCCAATTCAAACCAGAGGAGGGAATTCCATTTGATTTGAATTTCAAGTCGAAGCTACGTACATTATAAATACAAGAATTGAAGACAGTTACAACCCTCCAATCAATCGCCCAAAGGCTTCTACTTTTATCTGTACTTTACATTTCTTGCTCTAGGAGTAGCTTGTAACGTAACTGTCTGTTCGATTGTGTTCCCATCGTCGATCGACTTCTATTCCGAAGAATAATAAAGTCCATTTTGTTGCTCTTCTTTCATCTCCATTCACTTCATTAAGTTTGCTTCTAGAGAAGTCCTGAAATACGGCAAGGAACCAAACTCCACCATCACAAACACCCACATTCCAGCACACACACACAACAACTCTTAGTCGACTCGTCGACTATAAGCGAGAAAATAGACAAACACATACCTGATATTTGCACGTGTTTAGCTCGGAGGGTTCTAACTTAAAATCAATTGGCAATAGGTGGAGTAACCTCTAGAATATATTAACTAAATTTGGGTAGTTTAGATGAGCAATGGCCAATGTGGAATAAAGTCTAACACTTTCTCCCCCTCACATGTACGAATTGAGGAGACGAAGAGATTTGACTCAGGCATGGAGACTTGATCACGTGAAGTGTGGCGACCCAAGACCAAGCTTTGATACCATATTAAATTTGCTTAGAGGGCTAATAAAGCTTTCTTTTTGGCATTTCAAAAAAAAAAAATTTTTTGCTCAGAGGGTTCCAACCTAAAATCAATTGACAATAAATTAAGCAACCTCTAGAATATATTAACCGAGCTTGTGTGGCTTAGATAAGCAATGCGAGATATAAAGTTTAACCCTTATGGAGAAGAGCCTGGCTACACTTATGCAAACTGCTTATGTTCTCAATTTCTTTACGTAACAACAAGAAGAAGAAAAAGAAGTTAAAAGGAAAAAATATGGCAAATTCCCCCCCCCCCCCCCCGCGTTACCATCAGTCTACACAATTAATATCAATATCTAGTTAAAAAAAGCAATGGAAACAGCAGCTTGTTGTGTGTGGAAAAGTATATACATCATGCATATGTGGATGTTTGAATATTTAAACATATGCTAAATGTGACAAGAATATTGGGAGGGAAAAGTAAGTAATTAAGGATAAAAAGGCACTTTTCCGTTTACTAGATAAAATAAGAGGATGCACAATATGGTCAAAATCTGTATGCTGTTTTGACATTCCATTTCCACAGCAAAAGAAAAGGGATGTCCATATTTGGTGGGAGCCAATATTAATTGAATTTTTTTTGTTTTGCTTTTTGGAAAAGATTGTCAAAGGGTGTTCCACTTTTGTGAAAAAAGTACTTTTTGAAAAAGAAGGCAATTTCAAGCTCAAAAATCATGTGTACGCAAATAATTTTCCTACCAATATGGATCTTGTTTAATAGATCTCATTAAGATCTTTTAAACGGTGCAAAAAAATTGAAAAAATATTTTTTATTTTCATTATATTTAAGTTTGAAATTACCTTCGTTTGAAAAAAAAGTACTTTTTTTAAAAAGTGGAACACCAGTTGATTGTATATTAATTGATATTGTAGTAGTATTAATCAACTTTTAAAGTTGTGGAATTCCTACTCATAGAACTTATCCACTATCTTCTTGTCACGATCTACACAATTAATTGCGATAACTTACAACCTATGAGGATATGATTTATATTACTTTTAAGAAAATCTTCGTTTCCTACTGTTTAATTAGGACACAAAATGTTTAATCCATTTTCTTTAGTTTGGCAACAAAATATATCGATTCACTTGTGTTGTCTGTTTATTTTTCTAACTGCTCATCATGGCCGAATTGTAGTCTAAAATAATCCCATGATCGGAATTAAGTACGAGTATTAAAGAAAACCACGATCGAAGAATTAATTTGCACAAATTGAGAGTTACAGTTTTGTAAGCATGAGTTTTAGAATTAACCAAGTGCGCGCGTGCATATGATCAGGTACGTACGGATCATTTTAGAGTTGATATATTGTAGCTAGCTAGCTCAGTAGTATTCCCTTTGTGTCTTGTTAGTTTTTAGAGTAGTACTCTCCCTCGATCAACATGGTTTAATTTACGAAATGAGAGCATAACAAGTGCTGATCGTGGAAATGCTCTAATACATGCATGATGTTATAATGTAACGTACCGATGAACTTAAGTTAAATGGAGAGATGTTTTCTTCTTTGGTAATCATGAATTTTTTTTTTGTTTTGTTTCTGCAAGTCGTTTAGAGATGTTTTATTAAGGAAAATATGGTTTAAATGAACTTAATTCAAAGTCAAAAAACTCTCTCCTGTCCGAAGACAAATCAGCATATATTGACTAATTAACTCAACTCACCCATAGCTACCTGATTGATCCTTTGCTTTCAATTGATATTCTTTGCATGTAGTCATATATATAATCATGCCCTGTTTGATAACCATATTAGCACTTGGGATTGGATTACCAATTCCATGGGATTACTAATACTATGTTTGGTAACCCAAAATGAGTTGGGATTATTAGTTCTTGGGACTAGCAAGGTGGGTATTAGGGGGTATTGAGAAGGGCCTCTCCCACTTGATATTAACAATCCAATCCCCTCCTTGCCATTGCACAAATACGAAAATAGCCTTTACCAATCTCATCTCCTTACGAAAATAGCCTTTACCAATCTCATTGTATATTAGTAGTGCTACATAAATCCCTATAGAATACTAGTTGTGCGGATAAAAGAAGATTTAAAGTGGACACAACAGAAATAGTGCAAACAAAAAAAGATTATGAGGAAATTCAAAGCATGATGGATTGGTGGCGACTGACGATGGTAGTTGATGAGGTTGTCGATTTTGATGTACAAAGATATATAATGCCTATCAACATAATCTTGCGGATAAATTGATAATTGTGATCACATAATTATAATCATAATCCGATAACGTAATCATGTGTGTGGAACTTTTAATCAAAAGCTATTCACGATTGATTTCAACTAATTTGACAATAGATATTGAGCATGTGCTTTGGAGCTAGCTAGTGGTTCATAATTTTGCACAAAAATAACGAATGTTAAAAAAGTTTGAATAGCGACAAAAAAATATCAGTTTTTTTTTTTTAGGTCAAACCGGCCCGAAAAGTGTGAAAATAAATAGTACTTGGGGTTGGGGTTTGTTTGATTTTAAAGCCAATTGGAAATAGGATGATGTTCGAATGATCCCAGGAGCTATCAACTCTTTTGGGTTTAGTTGATTCAGAGCAAAAGTCTCGCTTCAATTGAGACCTCCGCAAATGAATGCTAATTAAGATCGGTCCTCCAGTATTAATTAATTGAGACGCGCCTAAGCACAAAATTGGAAATAGGATGAGTTATGTAGCACTACTAATATACGATGCATGGGGGTATGGGTAAAGCTACGGAGTTGTGTACTTTGGGCTAACATATGTATGGTGTTCGTCTAGATGATATACTAGATAAGAAGAAAAAAAGAGGATTAATCTGGACCATTGAATGGTAGGTTTGTGTTGTGCCATATTTTGTTAACCGTACATTTGTACGTAATCCCATGGGGCCGGATGCATGGTACGTATATACTCCTCAGAAAGGGAAAAGACCGTGTTTGGTTTTAACTTTTAAGAAAGTGTAACATCCGGACAGTTAATGAGGTCCATCTAGTATGGTTGCTTTCAAACGAAAAGTTCTTTTTGACAAATTTGGTTCATTTTAATTATTGATCTAATTTTAGGAGTCAAATTTAAACCACCGACTTCTCTTCCACCTCCACAAAAGAATGTTGTTGTTATTCTCTCTCCTAATTTTAATAAGCCGGTCCTTCTCAAAAACATGCTATTAATTTCAAACATGCGACCGTGCTTCGACCAACGAGGTCAAATGAGACGTGCAATGAAAAAGAAAGAAAGAAAGAAAGAAAGGAACAAAAGTGAAGCTTTTTGTTGGTTTATAAAATCCTTAAGTAATCAGGACGTGAGAATACGTACTACTGGGATAACAATGCGTGGCCTTTTCTTTTTTGACGTTGGTGTTGTCGGCATAGGTGAGGCTGGCAAAAGGGATAGTAAATACGGTCAGTCGGCAGGGATTCTAAGGAGAGAGACCTAATCTATGACAGTATATGTACACAGCGGCTAATATCAAAATACTACTGAAACAGTAACTCTCAGATACCTCCAAGAACCACGCGAGGAGTTGAAGGAACGTTTTGCTACGGAACCATGCCTCCAAATCAAAATCGAAAAATTAGAGACCCAAATCAATTTATGTGCATAATCCAGAGCATCGGTTGAAGCACCATTCATGAACCCACCATCTTTTGGAGATAAATAAGTTAGGCAACGCACAGGCTCTCCTTGCAAATTAATCAAATTAGAAATTAACCACACATGCAACCTCGATCCATAAATAATTTGGCCCTAAACTAAGAATCAATTTACTTTTTGTTCAAACTGCAGTGATTCAACGTGTTGTGCAAAAACCAAAAAAAACAAAGACGAAAAAGACGAGAAAAGTGAGACATGTATTCATACCCTATCTCGATCTACAGCCTAGTGATAACTGAGAGTGTTTTTTTTTATAGCTCAGGTTTTCGGGCAAATTTACGTGCACTTCGACTAATTTTAGGGATTAATCTCAACGCACACTTGCGAGGGTCCCAGTAATTAAAGTCAGAGCGAACTTGATCTATATGAATTTGTGGAAACTTTATATCCATCTCAAAGCCAATTCGCAATGAGTGGAGAGGTCTCAGTTGTTATTAATTGATCACCCATTCCACTTCCAAGCAATATGGAATTCAGTTCCTTAACATCCCCCCTCACGTGCAGCCGCGTTTGAGGTCTGTCACATGTGGCCACTTTTTGGATTCTATCATCGTGCAGCCTTTTCGCTGGTCTGTCATCGCGGGGTGTGGATTATGAATTTTATAAAATGTGGGGTGGAACGGGCTCCGCTCTGATACCATGTGGAAACTTTATATCTATCTCAAGATCAATTGGCAATGAGTGGAGAGGTCTCAGATGTTATTAAGTGATCAATGTGGAAACTTTATATCCATCTCAAAGCCAATTAGCAATGAGTAGAGAGGTCCCAAATGTTATTAATTGATCACTCATTTCACTCCCAAACAATGTGAAATTCATTTCCTTAACAGAACTGACTCTAAAGGAGTTAAACATATATATAGTTGTTGTTTTTTCCTCACATGTTAGCACTAACAAGTGTGGGGCATAACCTGTACCTAATGATCGAGAAACACAGACTCTATTGCTTTCCAAGCTCAATTGCTTATCCAAATATGGTGAAAGTTGGAACAAAGGAGATAAAGATGGAATTGGTTACTTTCTTGAAATCCCACCATCATGGCCAACACTGGCATGACAACCACAGCAGATGACCTCTCAACCGTCGCCAGGTATCGTTACTCCAATCGATGGTCGCACTTTTCATGGCACGGCATGGCATAATTAGCGTCGAAAAAATCGAGTGTCTTTTTGACTATTAAGAGAAAATGGTGGGAAAATGCAAATTAACTAGTGGCTAAATTTTTTTAAAGATGGGATCCCATCAAGCTTGTGGGTCAGAAAATGTAGTGTTGAGCTCACTAGCAAAATCGTACATAATTGACATGAAATGGTACCATTTCGGCTGAGTCAGAGTCCCACGAGGCTAAAGATCACTATCAAAGATTCAAAATGCTTTTTCGGTTCGCTAGAGGCTTTTGACCCAACGACATCATGTACGTAGGGGGTGCACTTGGGTGTTAAGAGTAAGAAGTTTAGAAGTTCAACTCATGTAAAGTACTGCTAATCTAACCATTCTAATGTTACTAACTTTGATCACCTAATTAAAAAAAAATTTAAAATAATAGGAGTAATAATAAATGCTGCTTCATGGGTTCACCACTGTTAAGTTTGTTTGTTTCTTTCTTCTTAGATAGAGATGGTATGATTTTTTATCACTGTCTTTTTGATAGTGGATGACTTCTTTTCTAATGGGAAGTATGGCTATTAATAGCTGTTGTTGTGCTCCAATTAGGGATCACTCCAGTGGAATATAGTTTGGGCTAAGGCTTTTGTGGGTTATCGTATCCGGCTGAAGTAGACAGAATGACATGCATTTGGGCTGATAATGAATCTTACGATGGTGTTATTATCGAAGGGATGCTCAAATTTTTATGGGAAAATGACGGTCAATGACGTGTTTTGACAATTAATACCCGCCAAGAACATGCTGAGCGCATTTGTTAATACTAAAAAATGTCATTGGCGGGTATTAATTATCAAAACACTTCATAGACCGTCATTTTCCCAATTTTTATCAAGTACTCTATTAGAGGTGAAGCTCAATTGCCACATTGGTCCACCATGACATATTTACACGACATCAAACTTCTTATCGACTCCCAACCTAGGTGGTCTTTTGCCTATGTTCCTCGTTTTGCTACTTGGGCGCTCAAGAATGATTTCTCTGGATCCTTGAAATCTGACCAACTTCCATTTTTGGTTTGCCAAGTGGTTGAGATGGAGTTCGCTGATCATGCTTAGGTGTTGTCTTTCTTCTTTTGTGGTTTCTTTTACCGTCTTGCTTTTCTTCTTTCCTGTTTCCCTCGTATTGGCTTAGCAAATAAAAAAATAAAAATCAATTTATTGGTAGAGTTTGCTTCTTGGTAATTTGAACGGTAAATGGTAATCAAAAAGATCTTGCAAGTTGCAAAATATTCATCAAAGGTCACATGGATGAGCTTTGTTTTAGTTTTAATTGGGACTCTTAGTGACTCGCAATAGGGCAATGTAATTGGTCCACAGAATTAATCGAGTTACGCATAAATTAATCCGGACATTTAAATTATAAATAAATAAATAAAAACGAAAGGTCACATGGAAAAATTATTTAATGGCTCTGGGGACTTCTGCGTCGTTAATTTTCTTCTGGATCACTTTTGCTAATAAATTCTCGACAAGTGAAAATATATGCCGTATGGGTCTGATTTTTTTAGAGATGACAAATTATTAGTATAAGTGAATAACATCGAAAGTGACCTATTTTTTTAAAACGGAGGAAAAACCATATAGCTGGGCCACTATATGGACTTGACTGTGCAATCCAAACTTTTGGGAGAGATAGCGTGACTACAACCTTTGGGAAAGCTAGCGCGACTACATTAGTCGCGGCCCCCCACTTACTTCAGGATAGCCACCCAGTGGAAAATCAAACCCCAAACCTTGAGGAGTACTCTTAAAATCTGAGCATCTGCTTGAACCGTTTGGGCAACCCCTGGGTAACTTGGTGGTAATAATTACTAGTACAATTGAAGGCATTAATTAATCCATGGTCAAGGACATCATTCCCATGCCTTGAGGACTATATATATATATATATACGGGGCGGTTCCGGGGACACCTAAAAAAACACCTAAAAAAACACCCCATAGCTCCCGATCAAATTTTGATGATCCGAGCCGCTCAATGTGATCAGAACGTGATTTTAAGGGTACTCGCAAGAAATCAGCAAAAAAAATAACCGGGAAGGGCTTGATCCGAACAGTTTCGAACGGTTTTTTATTGAACGGTTCAAATAAAAACTGCTTAAATCAAACCTTTCCCGGTCATTTTTTTTGCTAATTTCTCGCGAGCACCCTTAAAATCACATTCTGCACACATTGAACGGTTCGGATCATAAAAATTTGATCGGGAACTATGAGAATGAGATTATGGGTGTTTTTTTGGGTGTTTTTTTGGGGTGTCCATTGAACCGTTCCGATATATATATATATATATATATATATATATATATATATATATATATATATATATTAATTACTCCCTTCTTTCTAATTTACTTGTTCCTCGTTCTATTCTAACCGGATAAAAAGTTAGTTATATTTTAAATTAGTAATGAATTTTATATCTAATATGGATCGTGTTTGGTAGATCTTGATTTTTTTCAACAATATAATATTTTTAAAATAACATAAAACATTATAAATTACAAGATATAATTAATTGAAAAATAAGACGAACTTTCAAAAGTGACAATTAAATTATGACTGAGAGAGTAATAAATAATGATGGTCCTTAGTACTCCTCATTCCATTCGTCTAATGTCTTGTCCACTCCAAATCCAAATCGATTGTGGCATACTAATTAACTAAAGAACCCTACTAAACACAAAAGTAAAATATCATTGTGTTATTTTCAAGTTTCCACTTTGGTTTAAGGGCAAGTGACGTGCATCATGAGATTAACCTCATATCTCTCTCTCTCTCTCTCTGGGTCCTAATTAGTTAAGGAAAATAATTGTTTAGCCCCATCACCATCTTTCACCATTCGTCAAAAGTGAAGAATAAAAAAGATTGAATTCTCGAGGGGACTACTTTCTATTGTCAAAATTACTTGGTAAAATATTTGGTTTGTAAAATTTCTTCTGGAATCAATTATCCATCCTCATGAGTTAGCCCAAAGATATTGAAGCACCTTCCAATATATTGGAAGGTGCTTCAATATCAAGACTATTTTAACGATCACTCAGATAAAAAGGAGTTTATTAATTTTAATCACATAATCATTCAAAATGTCATGTTCTTTCACTTTTAATCATCGCACTACGCTCAATTTATTCAATCTTAATTAGTAATTCAAAATGTATTTTAAAGAGGCTTTTACAATCGCGTTTGCACTCATGCAATTGCACACAAATGATGACCTAGGTCGGAATTTTGTGCTCCGTGGAATGTGGAGTAAAAATTAGAGCCCTTTTATCCTTGTTTGGGCCAGTGTTCCCTGATGGTACAATTAACCAAACAAGACCAGTAGTCAAGGTGGGTCCATATGTTGTTGCTGAGGTGTCGTCACCAAAGAAGATTAAATTCTCTTGGGATCAGGGCAATTGGGGCCAAGGGCCGGTCGTTAAAATGGTTAGTGTCTTACACTACAGAGCCCTATGGCCCATTACTTGTTCCCCATCCATTGGAACTGTCCCCTCTTTTGGTGGTAAATTTGTGTTTCACCATGTTTAAATGTCTACCACACCCTATCGTGAACCAATTTTTATGGGCTTGTTCGTTTGGGATATTTAAAATTTTTGCGTACGGTCTCAAATAAATTATCTCTCTTTATCTCTCTTCACTCATTATACTTTAAAACCTTCTTTAAAATCCAAATCAAACAAACCCTCTCTATGTCTCTGCATTTTTTTTGAATGGTGAAAAGGGATTTTTATTAATCTTTAAATGTGAATAAAAAGACCAAAAGAAGTAAGGAGAAGAGCAACAAGTGCCCATCACCCAAGCCTTCGATTGGCAAGATGCCAACCAAAAAGACGCCCCAATGGATAAAGCCCAGCATCGAAGAGGCCTTAATTCCCAGATAAGATAAATAAAGCACAAATTGGACGCAGCCCAACTCCAAATAAGGCCAAAAAGCCCCAATACATGGGGCAAAGCCCAACGAAAAAGCCCAAAAATCACCCAAACCCTCGGACAAAGATTTTGGAATTCGGACGCCAAAGCCGCCGCCGCGGTGAAGTACCAAATCTCTATGAACCCACTGTATGTCGCCGATCCCAAAAACGATTGGAGAAATGCTGGCCGCGAGGCAACCACGTCAGAACCGCCACACCTCGCGCGCATCACCTGAAAACCATTCCAGACGTCTGCCCCAAACAACTCCATCGCTGCTACCATCTACTTTCAACTGACCCGACCGAAACTAGCCCCCACTTGAAAGAAAACAAACAAAACACCAACAAAATGGAGCCCTAGCCGCCCCACCCAAAAACCCACAACTACCTTCAACCAAACCTCCGCCACCACAGCCGCGGTAGAAACTAAATCCACCAATGGCAACAGACAACGAAGGCCTAGAACCCCATCAAATGCTCGCCACAACCTAACAAACTCTGAGAATCCCAGCAGCCACCTAGCCAGTTTTCCCAGGAAAGAGAACCGTCAGGGGCCAAAACCACGCCACCACCTGTCACCAACGGGAAATGGCGAGATAGGGGAAAACGAAGCCGGGAAGGGGAACGACAATGGAGGAAGGAGGTGGTATCTTTAGATATATCGTCAAATGTAATCCTCCTATCGAATCAAATATAATGGGCCTTATTTGTCATCTTACATGGCATTGTAATAACTATATATATGGACCAATTGTTTTGTTTAGAAAAACAAGAGCATGATACAATATTTGTTAGGTTGGGATTTGGGAGACTTGAACCTTAAAACTAGATGAACTTGAAACAAGCACCCATTCACTCGGGCTAACTGGCAAGTTAATACCTACTCTATTATTTCAAGATCGATCATTTGAATTTTGAAGCAAGCACCGTTTTCCCGGCCATAATAAACTTTCAATGCATATAATTTTTTTTTGGGGGTAAGTATGATGCATATAATTTGTTATAATCTTTCTCCTAAACTTCAGTTCCGATCAAAGTATCCCGGAGCCGACAGCCAATCGAGGATGCACTAACAGTTCTCCAGTTTGCAAATCACGGGACTTGTAGTTGCTGGATCTGGTCATCTTCTTCATTAGCCTTGCATCATGCATCATTCCTCATGCCGGGGTACGATCAATATTGGCACATCACAAACAATTATTGAGGCAACTTGCAGTTACTCTTTTTTTTCCATTTTGCTGTGCAAAACCAATCCTTGGCAATTTTGGTTGAAAACAGCAAGCCCATTTTCTTAGTGATATTAATAAGAACAATTCATGAGGGGCCGTTTGGAGTCATGTCCCATCAATAGAAAATGAAATTGGTGCCAGTTTTAGGGTAAGCAAGGCAGAGGAAGGAGTAAGGAATCTCCCGAGCTTATTAACTTTAGTAGCCAAACAGGATTTGTGGTCCTAATGCAAAAAAAATATCACTACTGGGTCCAATTAATTAGACCAGCTGTGTTAATGTAGACACAATTTGCATAAGGTTGAAAATGCAGAGAATATAAGTCAGAGAAAATGAGCTTGAAAAGTTTATGCCAAATGATTGAACTCCACTTATCTTCTTTCTTTTGGACACCCAATCACTTTCACATTAATTCATATGTCAAATTGGATTTGTAAACCGCTGATAATTAGTGCCAGAGAGAGGGAGAGGGGCCCGCTCCCCTTTTCTTTTTGGAAGAAATGGAAGTGCATGTATGGTATCCCGTCGCCTTTGTCAGGGAGTATTATCCTGTCACATCATTATATTTGTAGGGGATCCCACCGCAACTTCGTCGATGTGAGAAGCTAAGGTTTCACCACGTGTAAGTGGTGGGAGTATGTTTAGCCCCGCAGGCTTGGACAACCGTCGGCAAGCGGCAACCAAAATATTTTTTATTCTTTTTGTAAACCCAACAATGATAATTTTAGTTTCAGATTAAACAAAGTTTCTTGGAACACAACTAACATGGTGATATTTATGGGGATGAATTGTTCCAAGAACTTAGACATTTGAAAAACAATATTACCGAAAGAAGTAACAAAAACGATTGACATCCTTGATTTTATAAGGTCTCATTGGGTTGCTTATTGAATGTTGTTAACTACATTGATTACATTTACTTTGGCGGAGAGGAGTTTTTTAAGTTGAAATTGGTAAAAATTTACGTTCGATCATGTCACTAGAGAGATTAGAGTTTATGATCTTTTTTCAATAGAAAATAAGTACTTAGATAAATTAAAGAACGATGACTTAATTGAAGAGTTTGCTTCAAAAAATGCAAGAAAAAGTTGTTCTCTTTGAATCTAATCTTACTAATCATAAAACACTATAACATAGGTTATGAGTACTTTTGATAATTCAAGCTAAAAGCACGGTTTAACCATGATTTTTTTCCATTTATATATCCTTTATTTTTTATAACTTGATAGTAAGTGGACAATCAAATTTGGGGCCAAACTCAGACAACCTAAACATTGGGGCCAACACTGCAAGTCTGCAACTAGAGGTGGCAAATGGGCGGGTTTGAGTCAAATTGGGTAAGTTATTAGTGGGTTGGGTCTTTAATGGGTCATGCCCATTTAGACTCATTAACTATGAGTCTAATTACCCATACACAACCCGACCCATTTACTTTATAGCAAACCCGATCCGCACATTAACACAATTACATATATACTAAAAATTATGATCGAAAAATTAGAAAAGTAAAAAAAATTATGATCGAAACTCATAAATTTTTTCAAAAAGACGAGAATAAGTAATTTTTTTTGTCTTATTGATTTTTTTTTGTCTTTATTCAAAAAATTATAAGTTTCGATCAAATTTTTTTACTTTTCCGATTCCTCTCATCAAAACAAATTAATAAGTCACAAAAGTTTGACACAAAACAAAAAAAATGCAAATTTTTTTTGAATAAGGACAAAAAAATAAGTCAATTTTTTAATCCAAACCCTTTGTGGGACTACCATGAGAGAAATTTATTCACGGCGGAGCACAATTTCACGGGTCCATTCGCGCAATTAATGGATGAGATGTGTTTTCAATTTTGACTGGTCAAAATAATTGTTACCGGTCATAATTGATTTTTAATTCGGACCATTTAAAATATTTTTGGACGCGTGTGATTTAGCACAAAATAATTGAATAAAAGAGAGAGAGAAGGCCATGCTCCTGGGGGGACTCCTCGGCTTCCCAATTGCAAAAGAGAACCCAATTAAGAGACGGAATTTGAGTTATCTAGATCTGAGCGGGAACGACCTCGATTCCGGTTTGGATTTCTTGGGCTTCCCAATTGCAAAAGAGACGGAATTTGGTGGGTTACTTTCATTACCCATTGGGTCATTTAAGTTGACCCAATTGATGCCCAATTAAGACCCAACTAATAATGGGTTAACTGTGTTTGAATCCATTCTTACCCAACTAATAAATAAGTTGGATTGGGTCTATTTTTTAGTTGATGGATCTGAATTCAATTTGTCACCCCTACTTGCAACCAGCAAACCAACCACTCCTGGTGTGGCGTTTCAAATGCTTGCCTTTACGGATACCAAAAAAATTTTTTGCGTGCCTTTAAGGATGGTGACTTTAGATCGAGAGAGCCCAAGCCCAAGCCCAATCGCATCTCCAGCCTTTGGGCCAATTAGCACGGGCCTTGGTTTCTCTCGCACAGAGAACCAGATTGATTTAGGCCTCTTATAAGAATTTAATTGTAGAGGACCAAGAGGTTATTCCTCATCCCTTACTCAAATTTCCTCTCTTGATATAATCAGGATCAGGTCAGGAGATATGGACCAGAGCTCCGGTCCGCACCTCCCCATTTCTCACATTTTCCGATTGAATTTCGATGATCCGAGCCGCTCAATGTGATCAGAACGTGATTTTAAGAGTACCCACGTTATATCAGCAAAAAAAATGACTGGAAAGAGCTTGATCTGAGCAGTTTTTTTTTGAACGGTTCAGAAAATGAATCAAATTCTATACTATATATATAGTATAGAATTTGATTCATTTTTCTGTACTTGCCCTTTTCTTTTCTTTTTTGTAATCTTGCTTCTTTAAGTTATCGTCATTGGTAAACTCAGTGATCGGGAGACGATAAATTTTAATAACGAAATGTATTGAGTGGTACTGAACTGTAAGGGCATTGAGCCTAATCGCCTTTGATATTTTCTTTTCTTTTTCGTGATTGATTTTTGCACCATTTTTTCCACAATCTAAACTCTATTTTTTTATCTTTGTTCATGTGAATACACGATGTAGTACGTCGTTTCATGTATGAAAATGATTATTAAAACTCCAATGATGTAAATTTTCAAGACAATGCATAGTAATTGCATACCATAAAAATGTGAAAACAACCACCCTCCTTTTCTTTTTCATTTTTTCAGAAGCAAACCTAATTTCTAGAATCCTTGTTAATTAGCACTTGGTATCAACCATACCAAGACCACAAAATTCTGTAACAAATGTGATGCAAAGAAGGTGTCAGTGTCCATTAATTTTTTGTTTATGAAAAATTTCCCCCCCCATCATCACATGACATAGATTTTTCATTTTTTTTTTTGTCAAAAAAAAAAAAACTCTAGAAATGTTCAGTCTCAGAACAACCCAAATGAAAAAGAGTTTATACAGAACACATCTCAAATTTTAAAATGTGAGATAAACGGTTGACACCAAAATTAAAAATACTCCAGCTGCAGCTTGTTGACAGCAAATTGAAAGGTCTAGAAGGGCACTGCATTTATGCTTAATCAACATTTAAGGCACCTAAACGAACAATATCATATTGACACGTGTTGAGGAAGAAGACTTTATACAGAATGAAAGTCGATGATCATCAAAATAAACAAAAACTTGTTGCAAATGTTTAATTAGTAGGAGTACCAATTAATGAAAACGGCATCTGAACCGGTCCATGTACCTTAATTTGGTCAACTCATATATTTTGGGATACTCATTTTGAGAAGATATGTGGAAAAACTTGTGAACGAGACAGGATTCTCTGTGCTGAAAACCCCTATGTCGCTGTGCCGAAGGGTTTTCCGGTCAGATTGATTTTGCCACTACCTTTTTTGTTAACGTCACTCCCCTGCAAGTGTATTTTTGCACCAAAAATACACTTGTAGCGGAGTGACGTTAACAAATAAGAGATTGATAAAATCAGCAGCCAAAAAAAAATTTACACAATCCAACCGCCGAAAAATCATCTGCACAGCGACACATATAGATTTTCGAGACAGGAGATCAGACCCCCTCATGAACATAATAGTACTCCCTCCGTCCCTTTATTACAGTCCAGTATTCCATTTTGGGCTGTCCCTTAATAAGTGTCCATTTTGTAAAGTTAATGGGTTAAAGTTGGTGAATTGTCTATTTTGTCCCTAAAAGTAGATTCCATTTTGAAAAGTTAGTGAATAAAAGTGTAATGATGATGGGTAAGTAGGGAAAGTGGAGGAAAAAGTTGATGTGAAAGGTATAATGATGATGTCTTTTTAATAAGTTGGAGTTACGAAGTAGGACATTTAAAAAGGAACGGAGGGAGTAGTAAGTTTGAGCCTATACAGACCCTAGTAAAACGTGCAATGTGAACAGACTTTTGCATTTTCACTTTAAATAAATGATCAAGTGGAGTAGCACAAAGACTCTGCTATGCACAAATCCAGTGCCGACTCCAGGTAATTTACAGTAATTAAACTGGGTAAGTTGATCCCATGGGGCTACTAAATTAATATATACTAACCATATCAACAATATGTACTAGTATACATAGAATTAATCCTCCACAATCTTATGGCCTTTTATTTCTTATCAAAGCTAGTGATGTGTCGGATTCAAGACCCTAGATAGTTTGGGTTGGATAGTTCGACTAGGACGAAGCATGATTTGGATGCATATGGTAGCAAAAAGCGATTTTTGACTTCTCTTGACCACGTTTTAAGCACAAACCTCTTAACCATGAAATTAATATGGTCCCCAAATTTGTTTGGCAACCCAAAATTTTATGGGAGACTTAAAGATTCATCCTCAGACCTTAATCGACGTATGTTTTCATCCCAGCCAATAAAATCGATTCCACAATTGTGAATAGATGTCACGAATATGATATGAGGCGATGGTTTCGTGTATGTTATAAAAATCATGTATATAATTAACCATGAAACACTTATTATAAATTTCTTTCCATTCATGATGTGTTTATTCAATGGGGATTTAGTGTGTATATGGAATGGAATGGAATGGATTTTAGTTACATTTTGGGAGACTTAAAAGATTCATCCTCAGACCTTAATCGACGTATGTTTTCATCCCGACCATTTTTTCAAGTTATGTTTTCATCCTCTAATTTTAAAAAACCCCATCTTACCCTCGTAGGACTATATTTATGGAATTTATTTGTTTTTTGGGAGCCTATATAGGCAATGATTTTTGGGACTGAAAAATAACTCACTACAAGAAAAAAACACTTTTGCCGACTAAAATAATAGTTGCCAAATGGCTATTTTTAGTCGCCAAAACCTTTCTGCGACTAAATTTTTGGTCGCCACTTTGGTCGCCGAAGTTTGTTTTTCCCGACAAAACACTTTTGCCGTGAAAGGCATTCGCGACTAACTTTCGTCGCCGCATCTAATTAATTCAAACCCTTTCGAAAAATCATATTTACATACGGCGACCAAACTTTTGGTTGCCGAATACAACTTTCCCCGACTAAAACGTTTTTGTCGCCAAATGTCATGCCAAATAAATAATATTAAAATTTTTTTGGGTGCCACGTGGCCCCGTCTTTGTACCGCCACGTGGACCAACCTGGATCCTCCACGTGGTGCGTGTGGAATAATCCAACCGCATGTCTTTGCCAAGAATCGAACTAGCGACCTTCCTTACCTTATGAGGGCGCACAACTACTGGGCTATACACTTAACTTGTGTTTTAGTCCTAAAGATAACATATTTATTACATAAGAAAATAAAATAAAACTTATAAAACAATATTTATATAAAATAATATATATTATATATTATGTACGAATATATATATATAATATAATTATGTTTATTATGATATAATATATAGTAAAAATATGGTTAGATTAATTACATTTATTTATAATTTACTGTAAACTTTATGCTCTCATATTAGAGCCATATGAACAAATGAAAAATGTAACTTAATCATAAAAGCCATAGAGACAAATATTAATTATGACCCTTTAGCATAAAATGATCAGAAATCCTCTTCGTATATTTTCCATTATTGATATAACTATTTTTTTTATTAAAATTCTAAAATTCCTAAGAACCTAATCTAAATTGATAGTCCACTATCGCAAAACCCCAACCGAAATCCTTTCTTCTACCAAAAAGGACTCTCTAAAACACTACCATTGAGTCTTCGACATCGAAAAAAAAAACTCTAACTTCTAAAAAAATTATCCTCGTCCCACTCCGTTTCTTTATCACATTGAAGCAACCTTCTTCTTCTTCTTCTTCTTCTTCTTCTTTTTTTTATAATTTTGTTACATGCCTAAGGTCATAATAGTCGAACATGTCCCATATCAAATGAGTTTAACGCAACTTTTTCCTGTCTTGCTTTTTTTTTTAAAAACGCTTAATGGACCTGTGGTTATGTCTTGCTAATGAACCTGGAAAGCGTAAATTAAATTAGTGTCTAATTTTTTTAGTGCCTTAGTAGTGTAGGAGGATTTTTTTTCATTGGAGTTAAAAATGAAGAAACCATGGCCAGATAGAGATTTGAGAAGTTCTTCGTAATTCATTTTTTTTTCATAGTGGGGTTTTTATGACGAGAATTTGTGCAATGTACCAATGGGCATCTTAGAAAAACTAAATGACCCACAAACGGTATGTTATTTTCATCCGCTTGGATACATTTTGTAGGTGCGCGCTATTTGATTAGATGATGAACGCGGATCTCCTCCTACCCCAGTAGGAGGACTTCCTCCAACATCAGACACACGACAACCTTTCATTGGCCTAAGCTCCTTTCTCCTTAATCTGCCTAACCTCTGCCTAACGGAAGTTAGCCCAACCCATATTCCACCGTAGGCAAATTAATCCTTTTCACCATTAACTCCAACAATTCAATGTCCTTTTTTTCTCATCGAGGAATTAGTTATAAGGCTAGACAATCTTTCTTTGTCTAAAATATAATAGAGAAAAATCCAAAAAAACCAATAAAATAACACGAAACAACACATATCCAATAGATGAACGCCAATGGAAAACCTTAAAAAAAAATGGAATAGCTAATTTGGACGTTCAATCAAATTCGAAAGAGTCTAGAGCAAAAATGTCATTGCCGTTTGAATTCCAACAATGTCATGCCGCAATTGAAAAATATTTTCATCGGTGTAGATGGGAAAAATGATATCGGTAACTCATTTTACAGTAGCTAGAAGTTGGACTGTATATGATTCATTGAATAACAAGATTATGCAATTTGATTGATCCTTGTAAAGATTAGCATAAGAGTTAATTGGATAAATTCTATTAGATTTTTCCTCTTTCTTATTTTAAACGAAGGTTTTCTCCATTCATAGGAGCATTTTTTTAATTTTTTTTTGCTTTGTTGAGAATATATGGAAGGGAGAGAAACTGAATTTAAAAAAAAAAAGGAAGTGTATGGAGAAAAGTGAGATTTAATTAAGGAGCTTTTTTTTTTTTTTTTGGTTACTTTGGTAGCATTTAACATTAGATTTAAAGAGTTGCCATTTAAAAAAAAAGTGAGATTTAATTAAGAAGTTAACGGTGGAATATGGGTTAAACTTCGATTAAGTAGATGGAATAAATATATAAGTTTATCATGATAAAATATATAAATTTTCGGCGACAAAATGACCTTTGGTAGCCAAATGGTAGCCTTTTGCCGACTAAAGATGTTTTAGTCGCCAAAGGTTCACACAAACGGCGATAAAACAAATTTAGTCGCCAATTAGTAGCTTTCCCCGACTAATATTTTTGTCGCCTAATGTTTTTCTTTGCCGACTATTGGTTGGTCGCCAATTGTTTATTTTCGGCGACCAAATGATCGTTGGTAGCCAAATGGTAGCACTTCGCCGACTAAAAATGTTTTAGTCGCCAAAGGTCTACAAAATCGGCGACAAAAAAGAATTTAGTCGCCAAATGTTTACGATCGGCGACCAAAACTATTTTAGTCGCCAAAAGTTGACAATCAGCGACAAAAATTAATTTGGTCGCCGAAAGTTGGTCGCCAAATGTGTTTTTTCTTGTAGTAACTTCAAAGGTCCCGTGCCGTAATTTATGGATATCTACACTTACCAAATCCCTAAAGTCACGCTTTCCATATCTATTTCAAATCTTCCAGGTCCTAATTGCTATTTTTCCGATTGTAATTCATATTAAATCCCTAAATTTTTGCTTGCCAAGTACTATTATAAGTAATTTGAAATTAGGATGAAAAAACCACCACACAATATCACATCCTCACGGAGAACAAATCTAAGAATTTATTTCTCGTCCTCCGTCGACTTCGTCTTCCATTGTCCATCCTCCGTTATCCATCCTCCATCCTTCATCTCTAGACTCAGTCCTCCATCCTCGCCGGTCCATAATCGACATCGCCGGAAAACATTAGTCATGAAGGAGAAAGAACGATTTTCGAATGGTTCCAGTTCGTAAGTGCCCCAAATTTATTTTTTTATGATTTAAATTGGCGTTTCAATGATTCACCACGTCATCCTCGCTTGGGGTTATATTACGTACATGCAGATGAAATCTGCCATGTTTATAGGTTCAATTTTTTAGAAATTTGCCGTGTTTTGAAGTTCCTGTTTAGATTCACGAAACATGACAGATTTTTATGTTCATGATCATGATTTTGAAGTTCATACAGAGGCGGCGAGGCTTGGGGTTGTATTACGTGCATGCAGATAAAATCTGCCATGTTTATAGGTTCAATTTTTTAGAAATCTTCCATGGTTGAAGTTCATGGCGAATTGCACAACAGGGTACTTGAATCGATTTATGAAATCTGCCATAATTTTAAAGTTTATCATTTGAAATCTGTTGTGTTTATGAAACCGATTTCATGGTGGAATCGATTTCGCGTTTATTTGTTGGGATTAACGATTGTCATGTTTTTATGGAATAGATGTTAGGTTTATTGATTCGAATTGCGTCATGATCTTAATATGTCATGTTTTAATAATAAAATCGATTCCACAATTGCGAATAGATGTCACGAATATGATATGAGGAGATGGTTTCGTGTATGTTATAAAAATCATGTATATAATTAACCATGAAACACTTATTATAAATTTCTTTCCATTCATGATGTGTTTATTCAATGGGGATTTCGTGTGTATATGGAATGGAATGGAATGGATTTTAGTTACTTTTAAAAAGTTTTGAAAAACAGATAACAAAGATTTGAATTATCCCCCTTCATTTTCAAATCATCAATTAAATCCCATTTAATTAGGAAACCATAATCACATGAAACCTAATTACATGCCACCTATTTAGGCAACATCTGTTATGCATATTTATATGTAAGGGTACAATTGGTATTGAAAAAGAGAAAAGATGAAAACATAAGCAAAAAAGTCAAAGGATGAAAAGTTACGAAGAGTGATGCATAAGGATGAATATTTAAAAACTCCAAATTTTAACTTTTGAAACCAAAAAGTGTGGTTCCTAATGCCATTTCCAGCTAGCTGTTGCAGTGGATGAGGCTCTCTGTTGGGATGGAACATAGACTGAGCTCGATCAGTCTTCTGTATCGTTCCAATTTTATTGGATGTCTCTGAAAGGACCTCTCAATCTCATATATGGGATCTTGTACGACCGATCACATGTTTAACAGAGGAAGGGACCTAGTCAAAGAAAGAGATCAGTCAATACAAGAAACATATATATCATGGGAAAGTTATTTGGTACGTAGTCTTGGAGTATATACCTTCATATATATGGTTCACAAGCATCGTCATCCACCGCATAAGATCTCTACTCGGTACGACCCGTAGAGCTCTACTTTTCCAAGATCAAAACTTAGCCACCACACTTCTTTAGTTGTATTAATCTACAAACATCATATGAAATTATAAATCCATCGATTAAATTAGGAAACATAATCAGGGGAAAAAAAAAGAAAAAAGAAAAGTGCCAGCTAATACACCTCCATTCCTCCCCTATATAAATATGCTACCGGTATTTCTTTCAATGATCATACTCACCCGTACGAGGTGGAGGCTAGACTTGAATATAGTACTACTCCCTCCGTCCCTTTTTAAGTGTCCTGCTTCGTAACTCCAACTTATTAAAAAGACATCATCATTACACCTTTCACATCAACTTTTTCCTCCACTTTCCTTACTTACCCATCATCATTACACTTTTACTCACTAACTTTTCAAAATAAAATCTACTTTTAGGGACAAAATAGACAATACACCAACTTTTACCCCCCTAACTTTACAAAATGGACACTTATTAAGGGACAGCCCAAAATAGAATACTGGACAAAAAAAAGGGACGGAGGGAGTATAAGAAATAAATTGCAAATGACTACCCTGAGGCAGTCCATGCCCTAGTTTTAAAGCTTTCTTTGCAATAACTACGTGGCACTGATGAGTTCTATTTGAAGCGTCACCCCTCTGACTTAAGAAAGGAACACATTTATAATCTGAACCAACTTGACCGTACCTCAATTCATTTCGAGGCTCTAAAATAACGACTGAGCAAACCTCCAAGGTATGGAATATTTGGCCTTCGTGAGATTCAAACTTGTGATCTCTTGGGGACAAGCCACTTAACTGTTTTCTCATGCCCACTTGGCCAAACCCCTTGAAATTGTATGAAAAGAATGAAAAAATCAATTTTTTCTGTAACTTTATGTGTGTTTAGTTAGCAAGAAAATTGTAGGATTTACGAGTTCAATTTTTCTACGAGGAAATACTTTCCTAAAAAAAAATACTAGGAAATACTTTCCTATAAAATATATAGATAATGGAAAATGTTGCATATATAGTTACACATTTCATATTTGGATGTTTACACTCTACATCTCCAAGATTATGTAGAAATTCAAAACATTTGGATATAAATTCACAATATTTATCTTATTCTTAACTCTCTCTTCTTTTTTTATAAAAATTAAGCATATTTTCACATAAATCTATTAAATCGACCTTGAATTTATAACATTTGCACGTTGGTAGTTTCGTCTTGATTTACGAATTTATATGCTAATATTGCGAATTTCTCGAAAATTCAAGTACACATATTGTGAGTTTCTATGAAATGTAATGAATTTAAAATGATTCAGAAAGGTTGATATTAATCTACTACTACTTTGCACGGTGAGCTTCCATTAAGGGATCTTTTAAGTTGTTAAGTTAAGGACCTCATGAGTATAACATCGTTCCCGCTCAAATTTTGATGATTTGAACTGTTCAATGTGTTTAAAACATGGTTTTAAGGATACTCCTCAAGAAATCAGCGAATAATATGATTGGGTAGGGCTTGATCCGAACAGTTTTTCATAAAAATGCATTTAAACGCTATAAATGAATTTTTGTGAAAAACTATTCGGATCAAGCCCTTCCTGGTATTATTTTTTCTGGTTTCTCGCGTGTACCCTTAAAATCATGCTCTAATCACATTGAGCGATTCGAATTATCAAAATTTGATAAAAAAAATAGAGATTCTTAACTTAACTCAATAAAAAATCCCTTATTGGAAGGGGACTGCTACTTTGCATTGTACTAGCACCCTAGCACTGCAACAAGGTCCAGGCCCCAGGCCCAAGTAACGTTCCAGGAGTTCCCTTTTTTAATTTAATAATAAAACTGCCGCCCTCCTCAAATTTTAAAAAACCCCATTAGAGATAGAAGACAAAAAAAACATTAGCATTATTGACATTCTTACTGGTGTAGTCGCCTATTGCGCTACCTAGGAAGTTTGTTAAGGATACAAACTCAAAAAACAATATCCATGGCTATAAACCTCCTGATATAAATATGTAGTTTTTGACACAAGTAAGCTTCATTTGATCATCACCATGAGTCTTCCGAATTCGAGTTCCATCAGGTATTTCTTCTCTCAATTTCCTTGACAACGGGTTTCGAATCCATTTACCGGATCGAACAAAATTCATTGCTATTGTATTGTATTTATACGCATGTTCTTACATATTGTTCCTTCTGATCGTCTGTGTATTTCTAGAACCCGATACCAATCCAAACCCGAGATCTATCCGGAAACCCAAGTCGACCGCGGCGGCGACACCATCAAATTCAGGTGCAACGGAAAATCCCTGAGCGCTAAGGCACTATCGCGAGTCTTCTCCGAAGACTTTGGAAAGCTGAAGAAGAAGAAGACCATAATCGACCCCCGGGGACAGTTTATCCGGCGATGGAGCAAGGTTTTCTTTCTAGCTTGCTTGGTGTGTTTGATCGTGGACCCCCTTTTCTTTTTCGTGCCGGTGGTTAACCCCAATGAATTCTGCCTCGACACCGAGGCGGGGGTCCTGCAAATTGCGCTCACAGTTCTTCGATCGATTACTGATTTGTTCTTCGTGATCAATATCGTTGTGCGGTCGAAAACGGCTTATGTCGGTCCGTCGTCGCGCGTGTTTGGGAGGGGAGAGCTGGTTATCGATCCATGGAAGATCTCGTCACGCTACCTTAGAAATGGTTTCTGGTACGATTTTCTGGCTGCGCTACCGTTCCCTCAGGTATTCAATTTTGCTTCCACGTTTAAAACTTGATTTTCTTAAAAAAAAATCAAAATTGTTTTTCTGCCTCTTCATCTTTTTCTTTGTTTGAACTACTAGACTTCAAATTTGAAGGTCTGATAGTATTTGTTGTCATCAATTTTCGGACCCGCACATGAAACTTGTTTCTGCATTCGCAATTTTTATTTTTTTATTTTTTAAAGAAATTCACTTTGCATGAACACCAAAAAGAGGTCTTTCGATTTTGGAAGTCGCGAGGTTTCCGTAGAAAAATTTTGATTGTGAATGTCTTAAATTTGTTTCCATCAAAAGTGTTTTCGTCTTTCTCACATAAGAAAACTGATTTCAAATGATGTTTTTCACTGTTTTCGTGTTTGCATTATTCAAATGTTCCCACAATAAACGAAATTTCAATTATAAGACCCTGCCAAGCAGGGGTGCTTGGGTGCTTGGCAAGGGTGTCGAGCGCATTTCGACCGTCTAAAAGTGTTTTGGACGGTCCGGATGCAAAAGTACCGAACGGATTTTTTTTAAAAAAAAAGGGAAAAAAAGAAGATGTTTTGATCCAGACCGTTGATTCCGAGATGAACTTTGAGATGAACGATCGGATTGACCGCTCAGCACCCGCTCGGCAGGGTCCCCGGGTCCCCCAAAACAAAGTTCTTCAACTTTTTAAAGATGTTACGGAGTAGTTCGTACTTTATTATGTAAAAGAAAGGACAAAAGAAAATTTGCGTAGGTTTTAGTTCATTGGTTTTCCAAAAATGAAACATATTCAAAAACCTAAAAGTATACTTTTAACGCACAATTATATTGCACGCGTGTGGGTCCACTCCGGATTCCACGAAAAATATCTACAAATTTTAAAATAATTTTTTATGGGGTTCTGTACAAAATCAATTTCAAAAGATATCGGTAAATATTTTTTCTGAATTCGTAGGGTGAAACTGGTCAACTACTCAGTTTCGCCTCTTCAAATTCAGAAAAATACTTATCAATACGCATTGAAGCTGATTTTTTTACAGGATTCCATTAAAGATTATTTTAAAATTTATGAATATTTTTTTATAGTATTTTTGTAAGATCCGAAGTGAGCCCCACAAACGTGCGGTATAAATGTGCGATAAAATTTTTGATTAAACCACAAACATATCATATATATATAAGAAAAGAAAAGTACAAAAGAGACACTATCGGTTCGAAAATACAAAAAATAACAAAACAAAATAAAGAAAGGAAACTAAAAAAACCGCTCAGTGTCAATGTGCAATAAGATTTGTGCGGCTAGAGTATCACTTCTGCTCACAAACAACTAAAAGTCAAAAACCGTGCAAATAAATTGAAACGGAAATCAAGAATTAACTGGCAGGGAATAGTCAACTCGACACACGGCCTATAACCCAATTCTCAAATCTCAAAACCTAATAAAGTATTACTAGTATTAATTTCCTCAGTTAATATTTATATTTATTTTAAATACCGGCACAACACAAATGATCCTGTATCACCATCGTCGTCATCATATACTATATCACTATTACGAGTGATCTTTCAAGACAGTTTAGTTCCGTTTAGCCACTGATTTTATCTTAATTAATACAGTAATTACGTATATTAATTATTTAATTCCAGGTGATGATTTGGTGCATCTTACCTAATTTAAAAGGTTCAACGACTTCAGGCTCCGGAAGTTCTCTACGGTACCTGATGTTGATACCCTACTTTCAGAGGCTAACCATAGCATACCCACTCAGTATCCAAATTGCCAAGGCCACGGGTATCGTCGTCCAGAAAGCCTGGCTTGGAGCTGCTTATAACCTCATGCTTTACTTGTTGTCAAGCCATGTAAGTATGTACTTCATCCCCACACAACAATAACAGAATCCATGTCTAGTCCCCGGCCAATTATTAAGGGTACGTATGGGCGGGAGATGATTGAAGACGGATCTAATATTCGATTACTAGAAATTGATCACACAGATACAAAAGATCAAGGCCGGCTCTGAGATTTTGGAGGCCTAAGACGATCTTCGAAAGTGAGGCCCTTAATTATTGTAAACGAAAATCAAATAAAAAGTCAATCACACTGAATAATTTTGATTCGGATAGAGTATTTGTTTGTAATGAGAAGTACCGGAGTAGTAGCGTTTAAGGAGACAAAAAGATGCATCCATACACCCACCACACTGAATAATTTTGAAAGGCCCCAGAGATTTTTGGCGATCCAGTGACCTTTTACTCCTCCTTTTTGTTTGTTTTTTCCTGCATTCTGTGTTCTATTTTTCTGGGCCATTGGGGCTTAAATATAAAATGTCTTATTGAGTTTAAAATTGATCCCTAAAACAACACATATATACTAGGTCCTAAAAATAAGTGGGGGCCCTATTTGTTTGACATTTTTTGGAGGCTTAAGGCCCACGCCTGTTGGGCCTTAGCCCAAAGCTGGCAGTGCAAAAGATAAAAAAGCATGGAAATGTGGAGCTCTAAAAACACCACCATTTTCAAGTTCATAAAGTCTACCCCTTTAGTTTTTTAGTACTTCACGATCACTGCACTTGATCCGACCGTGCTCATGCATCATTTAATTAATACTCTCAGAATGAGTGCACCGCGACATATTTTTATAAATTTGTATCCTAATACTTCTATCTAAATCAATCCAGTACATTGTGTTTGACATCAGGTTATGGGGAGTGTTTCGTACCTCTTATCAATACAACGCGAGGCAGCATGCTGGAGAAGCACATGCGATCAGAGTAACACAACATGTAGCTACGACTACTTCGACTGCATGACAATAGGGGACCCAACGAGGGAAGCTTGGATCCAGGCAAGCAATATGTTTAACGTTTGTTATGCAGGAACTGGTGGTACTTACCCTTATGGCATATACGCCCCCGGTGTGGTTGCCGGGGTCACGTCGTCTTCGTTCTTGCAGAGATACTTCTACTCTCTTTGGTTTGGCCTACGGAGTGTCAGGTACCAACCACTGCACCTACTTTGAATGGCTAAACGTACATGCAATTACACCAAACGCAAAAATTTAGGCACAAACCACTTAGCCTATGTAGACATGTGAAGCAACGTAGCATAGTTGTTTGATAACGAAAACGGCATGTCACGTCCTTGATTTTTAACATAAATAATAATTATTTACAATCAATACTGACGTACCGATAATACCCAAATGACATATTCTCCTCAGTTCTCAAAGTTAAAATTAAAAGTTACAATCCTAACTCAAAGCCCCAAGTTATACAAATGACAAAATAATATTATAGTTTTCACTATTCATTCTTTTAAATACTACTTTTAAAAAAAATGCAAATTCAACTCCTCCTTTATACCTCCGAGACATATGAACAACAAGCACGCGATGCACGCCATGCCGACTTCCTTGTTTTTTACCTGAAAATGATAGGTTGAGTTACACTAGTCCAGTAGAGAAATCTATACTCAAGTTATATGAAAAATACACCAAACGCGAATGAGACTCAACAAGTGAATATGAGATACAAGATGGGTTACCAAAATGAACTAACAAGTTTAGACTTCGGGACCCCAGACATCTTAAAGATAACCCTAACCATCCACACGTCAACTAGAAGTAGTATTAGGACTCATATCAATCAAACAAACAACGACAATAGTTTAACCATCCAACAACTTTCCGAATGAATGCCACAAACCACTTCCTCTTTTCATGCCATCTACCATAGAGCCTTATTTCATAAAACTTTCATTTTTTGATTTCCAAAACAATTTAGAAAAAACTCAATACCATCACAGGTCAAGCTCCATTGATTCGAGCTTGAATGCCGGAGTCCGTTGATTTGTGCCCAAATACTAGATCCCTTGATTCGCTCAAGAATACCAGAGGATTTTTGATAAAAACCCTCTTTTCAAAACAAAATTTCTTTCTTTAATAAAACATCAATAGAATCAACCTTTCATTTTCTTTTTCAGCAGCTACAATCTTAATCACCAAATAATCCAAACGTCAATATAAACTTCCAAAGTCAACCATAATTTTCTTCATTTACCACCCCTTGCATCACATTGAATTCTCTCCACCTGGGTTTTCGCATTACCACACCTTGCGTTACGGGCCCTCTAGAATCTTCGCATTACAACACCTTGCGTTGCAGGACCCTCAATTCAGAATTCAGAACTCACGTAAACATAAAAGCATTATCAATCAATATATAAGCTAACATCATTTTTTAAATTCACATTCGTTCATACATCATCAACAATGTATTACAAACTCATAAACACCCTCATTGCACATTGATAAATACTTTAAATCTATGTTATTCCTAATCAACCTTACGGTACATTCTCTACCTAACGACACAAATATTATACTTGAACGAGTGTCAAGAGACAAGATCGAACAACGAGCCATTAGGATACAAGAAATCATACTTGAGAGTGACTTAAACATGTTCTAACCATATAGAGAGCCATAACACGGAACAAAAACAACGTTAGGAGTAGTTACAGACATTGGCAGATTGACACACCTTTACTCAAATGGTCATAACTTTCTGTGTACTAAGGCTTTTAAGAAGATTCCTGGTGGCAATAGAAAGTTGACTTCAAGACCTTCGATTCGATATAATGTTTGCATGAAACGGACATCGGACGAGAAAGTTATGGACGTTCGAAGTTGGGCGCTAACCCAGAAAACGAGACAGATTCATGACCAGATTTCTAAAATCCACCATTAATTCAATTCTCAACGGTTTTGGGTGATTTCAGTGGCATTAGAACGGGCTCTAAGTCTACTCTATTTCATATGAAGGAATCAAAATTTATTTCCAAGTTTAAGATGATGAAAAACTACCATAAACAGCGACCGATTCTGCAGAATTTCAAAAATGAAAAGAACAACTTCAAACAACGAAGCAATGCACGATCTAACTACACAATCATTGCATAAACGCATAACAAGAGTAAGAAATTCCTACCAAAGTGGATTTTGAGCAAAACTCTAAGTACACCGAGCAAAGATCCATCAAGAACAAGCTTTTCCAAAGCAATACCACTAGATCTACAACCTAGATTATCCAAAAACGCGATCAATGTATGAATCAAAGTTAGGGTTTGAGAAGAGAAAGAAAAAGAGAACCAAAAATCATGAATCTTACCTCCAATAATGAGAAACTTGAAACCCGGTTGATATTTGAACGATTAACAAATAGATCTTGAAGATTTAGTGGTGTTTGAGGTGCAAATCCAAGGAGTTGGGAGAAGAATTGAAGAGAGAAGGTGGAGTGGCGATTTTTAGGCTTAGTTCGTGGTCTTTGAGTGAAAAAATAACATAAGGGGCTTATTTATAGTGTTTGAAATGCATGCTGAAATTTCAGAATTTTTGCAGGATGTATTGGTACTGGGAAACTACAGTACCGGTACATCAAAGACAGATTTGAAATTTTTTGTCAACGTTCACCGAATCAAACCCCGACTGCTATCAACACTTCCACACGTCATTTCAACACAAAAACTCAAAATTCAACTATTCTCCGGATGTCCAGTACACAACAGTAGGCATATCCGTATAACCTCATTAATAAACATATAAGATGATATAAATACGATCTTTTTCATATTAAACGATTAAAGAAAAAAAATTACGACTCTTTACATTCTATCCTCCTTAAAGAAATTTCGAGGAAACCAAGTCCAGCCAAGCCTTCAATCACATTACCTAATCCCATATCACAATTCCATAACCAAAATCTCATCCTTCCTTCCCTACGGTGACCTTCTCTTACCCTTTTTGCTCCACAAAACTACTCGCTAACGGTATGGTCCTACCACCCAACAGTCAATCTTGTATGCCTAGGATGCACATCAGTTTCTCCTCAATAACTACATCAACCTCCAATCGCTCTTCTAAAATCTCAACCTTCACAGACACTCAAATTCTAACATTCACTCCGGGATTCAACGACTTATATCCTCTCGTTCTTCATACTCTGAATTATGCATTCTCTTTTTCCCAATCAATGTCAACTATCCATCTAGAAAACCCTGAATAACCCTTGCGGTAATAAAACCCAGGAACCCAAAATCCAATGATTAGACTTTATAATGATCATCACCCTCTGCTCAGTTTTAACACCGACTCACCATAAATAAACTTCTTAGGTCTCAAAGCTATTGACATCTTTTTCAAATCCAAGAGTAAACACGTCTCACAATCGATTCAACTCAATTGATAATACTAAGGATAGACACCGATACTAAGTGCACTTGAAACCAACTGTTAGCTACGATCTCCAACTCACACCTTTACTTATCCACATGACACCTTATGAGCTCTGCATAAACCTCAAACACCCCTTCATCCATCTAACATTCAAACACAATCAAATTCTAACACTATTTCCCGTTCCCTAATCCATTTAGATTCATTATTGATTTCTACTTTAGAAAACTAAACGCACTTATGTCGTAATGTGTCATTTCTTCGTATCTCTAACACAACTCATTCTTGAAACCATTCGTATAAACTTCCAAATCCACTATTCTCCTTACCGCCAGTCACTAACCACTGCCAATTAAGCGTTGACAAATCATGGAAACCTTTCACCTCCACATCTTACAATATATACACGGAGTTAAATTCTATCATTTTCAAACTTTACATCTTACTATGGCTAGTAAAAGAAAGGACGCACGCCAAATTCCAACTAAAAATTCATTTCCTCATAGCACATATCTACACACCTCAGTATCTAATTTATATCGTATACTAAGAGAAAATTACACACATCGAGATTACATAGAGAGTCAAGCATACAAGTTAAAGCCAAGTAGTAGCACGTGTCACACACGAGTTATCTCAATAAATCAACCATACGATTCAATAGCTTACAACATAGAACATACCCACACATTAACAGCTTCACTCAGTGTCCAACAGACTCGCCACGTATCAACGTACCCATAATGTGTACATCATTTCACAATTCATGGCTTTAAAAGCCCAACAGTTATCTCGTTCTTTTCAATTTCGTAATGGCTCACACATCGTCTATTCACCTTACCAATCTCAAGCATTCCAATTCATTTAGTCAAAACAAAATCACATATTTCTCACATTTATAATCTTAAACATCACACCACAGATACACGTATTATCAATTCAAATTATTCATCTATTCTAACAACATTACAACCTAACAACATGTCTATACTTCTCGTTATATTCTAAGACTCCAACTATTTTATTACTAAAGAATCAATCTCACTCGCACCAATAACCTCTAACAGTTCCGCTCTCCACAAGTCGCATAGCTCACAATTTTCCCTCAATCAAGTAATCACGTCAACCTCAATATCCCTCAAAGGCATTCGCCACATCTACACTCAACTTCAAGAACAACAACTTCCATTACCACCACCATCCCTGTGATCACTATTATCTCTTAATCTTTCTTAAACAAACTCATTATCTCAATGGCACGCCTGAACATGTCCTATACTGTCATTAGTCTAGCCTACATACTCGGTTACACCCCACACACTATCTCTACACTCCAATCCTTCAATTTGCAACATACTATTTCTCCACATGACTATCACTTCAAGGTTCCCACGCAAGACACCATTTATACTTCGTCTCATTGTCAACCTTAACAGTTCACATTCGTATCGCACCCATTTCTGATAAGTCTCTCACCACACACTTACATCAATCACTCGGCTCAAGTCACATCGATATAGGTCACCTCTAGTCTTGTTGTCCCTCTTACAAGATTCCTATATATAGCCATATATCTCAATTTTCAAGCCAAGAGATCTATCCCACTTATACACAATCCTAGTGTCCAATTGACTTTCCGAGACTTCCATCTAGAAGGAGCGATGATCAAGTGCTTCTTCTAACTGGATCTCATCGGTAGTCGCTTGGATGTCCAGAAGACACATACAGTATCCCGACACCCTACCTATAACCCTTATTTTCCTATACACGATAACTGTCTCAATAACTACTACTACAACAACCAACCACAATTATAACCACAACATGTTTTTACCTTTCTAAACACATTCAAGAAACGCACTAACTCAATTCCTAACGCATATATTTCTCACCTTATACTTATACCATATACAACTCATTTCGTAAGTCATATCAACATTCTATCCCTTTCATCACATGCTAACAAATATCCTCTTTCATCCACCAATATCGTCACTACTCATACCCATCTAACATTTCATACAAAAGACATCTTACCACAAATGGTACGAGACCAAGACCACAAACTGTAACAATATCAATAACAACAATCGCAACCAAGAAAACTACAATGAGGTCAAAGCCTCCAACTTTTCAACAGGGGTTCACAATAAAATATCACTCTGCCATAGTAAAATAAAATAAATCCGACAATTCAATGATGTACTGACTCATTCATGCAAGCACACATGTGTTTTAAAAAAAAAATGTAGCGGATTTTAAACCCATGAGACTAAAAAGCCTCCCTACGTTCTCTAGGTATTCAAATCTAAAGTTTTGATACCAATTTGTCACGCCTTCGATTTTCAACATAAATAATAATCATTTACAATAAATACAATCAATATTGACGTACCGATAATACCCAAATGACTTATTTTCTCCAGTTATCAAAGTTAAAATTAAAAGTTACAATTCTAACTCGAAACCCCAAGTTATTCAAATGCCAAAATAATATTACAGTTTTCATTATTCATCCTGCCGAATACTACTTTTAAAAAAAAATGCAAATTCAACTCCTCATTTATACCTCCGAGACACATGAACAACAAGCACGAAATGCACGCCATGCCGACTTCCTTGCTTTTTACCTGAATATGATAGGTTGAGCTACACTAGCGCAGTAGAGAAATCTATACTCAAGTTATATGAAAATGCGATGAAAAATGCACCAAACGCGAATGAGACTCAACAAGTGAACATGAGATACAAGAGGGGTTACCAAAATGAACTGACAAGTTTAGACTCCGGGACCCCGGACATCTTAGAGATAACCCTAACCATCCACATGTCAACTAGAAATAGCATTAGGACTCGTATCAATCAAACAAACAACGATAATAGTTTAACCATCTAACAGCTTTTCGAATGAATGCCACAAACCACTTCCTCTTTTCATGTCATCTACCATAAAGCCTCATTTCATAAAACTTTCATTTTTTCATTTCCAAAACAATTTAGAGAAAACTCAAGACCATCACAGATCAAGCTCCGTTGATTCGAACTTGAATGCCGGAGTCCGTTAATTTGTGCCCAAATACCGGATCCATTAATTCGCTCAAGAATACCGGAGGATTTTGATAAAAACCCCCTTTTCAAAACAAAATTTCTTTCTTTAATAAAATCTCAATAGAATCAACCTTTCATTTTCTTTTTCAGCAGCCACAATCTTAATCAACAAACAATTCAAACGTCAACATAAACTTCTAAAGTCAACCATAATTTTCTTCATCAAGCGAGACATTCAACTGTGTTACCACCCCTTGCATCACATTGAATTCTCTCCACCTGGGTTTCCGCATTACCACACCTTGCATTGTGGGCCCACTAGAGTCTCCGCATTACCACACCTTGCGTTGCAGGACCCTCAATTCAAAATTCAGAACTCACGTAAACATAAAAGCATTATCAAATAGTATATAAGCTAACATCATTTTTCAAATTCACATTCGTTCATATATTATCAACATTGTATTACAAACTCATAAGCATACCCCATTGCACATTGAAAAATACTTTAAATCCACGTTATTCCTAATCAACCTTACGGTACATTTCCCACCTAATGACACTAATATTATACTTGAACGAGTGTCAAGAGATAAGATCGAACAATGAGTCATTAGGACACAAGCATTTATACTCGAGAGTGACTTAAACATGTTCTAACTATATAGGGAGCCATAATACGGAACAAAAACAATGTTAGGAGTAGCTACAAACATTGGCAGATTGACACACCTCTATTCAAATGGTCATAACTTTCTGTGTATTAAGACTTTTAAGGAGATTCCAGTGGCAATAGAAAGCTGACTTCAAGACCTTGGATTCGATATAATGTTTGCATGAAACGGACATCAAACGAGAAAGTTATGGCCATTCGAAGTTGGTGCAAACCCAGAAAACGAGACAGATTCATGACTAGAATTCTAAAATCCACCATTAATTCAATTCTCAACGGTTTTGGGTGATTCTTACGGCATTAGAACGGGCTCTAAGTCTACTATATTTCATATGAAGGAATCAAAATTTATTTCCAAGTTTAAGATGATGAAAAACCTCCATAAACAGTGACCGATTCTGCAGAATTTCAAAAATGAAAAGAAAAACCTCAAACAACGAAGCAATGCACGATCTAACTACACAATCACCACATAAACGCATAACAAGAGTAAGAAATCCCTACCAAAGTGGGTTTTGAGCAAAACTCTAAGTACACCGATAAAAAATCCATCAAGAACAAGCTTTTCCAAAGCAATACCACAAGATCTACAACCTATATTATCCAAAAACGTGATCAATGTATGAATCCAAGCTAGGGTTTGAGAGAGAAAGAAAAAGAGAACCAAAAATCATGAATCTTACCTCCAATAATGAGAAACTTGAAACCCGGTTGATATTTGAACGATTAACACGTAGATCTTGAAGATTTTTAGTAGTGTTTGAGGTGCAAATCCAAGGATTTGGGTGAAGAATTGAAGAGAGAAGGTGGAGGGGCAATTTTAGGGCTTAGTTCGTGGTCTTTGAGTGAAAAAATAACATAAGGGGTCTATTTATATTGTCTGAAATGCGTGCTGAAATTTCAGAATTTTTGCAGGATGTACCGGTACTGGGAAACTATGGTACCAGTACGTCAAAGACAGATTTGAAAATTTTTGTCGACATTTACCGAATCAAACTCCGACTGCTACCAACACTTCCACACGTCATTTCAACACCATAACTCAAAATTCAACTATTCTCCAGATGTCCGGTACACAACAGTAGGCATATCTGTATAACCTCATTAATAAACATATAATTTGATATAAATACGATCTTTTTCATATTAAACGATTAAAGAAAAAAAAATTACGGGTCTCTACACAGCGAATAGAAGCAAGGTTATTAGAGACCTTAGGAAAGCTCGGAAATTAACAAAGAGCAGCAAACAAGGTTTAAACTAGCGGTCATTACGTAGCTTATCGATTTTTCATCCGTCTCGTACAGTCGCACTCTATTGATACTCAACACGTATTGCTTTGTATAAGTTATTTTCTATCCAATCCCCGTTCTATTTTTGACGACTAGAAGAACTATTTTAAATCCTCCAGCTCCAAAGTTTAAAAAATATATATACAATCGCTACATCTGATTCCCACCACCTATTATTTGACGTTGTTGCTATCACTTCATGGCTATCATTACCGTTGCGCGACTTGCTACCTCTCTATTTAAAACCTTAAGGAGTACCTAATTAACAGAAACGTTAACTGATAATCCCACGATCGAGGAAATTAATATTCTTATAAAACCTTTACACAAAGTTCTAATTGACCGAACTTACCAAAAACTAAAAAGTTCTTGACCGCAGTGACGCAAATTAAAGTGATATTTCTTGTCGCATCATTAGGAATGTAAGGCATTTTAAAGGGATGAGTATATCTTATTGGATAGCATGCACTTTCGTTCTATTTTGGGGGGCTAAGGTAAATCGAAAATCCTATAGGTACCGACCGGTACCGTGGGAAAATCGTAGGAACGGCCGCGCCGGGCTGTCTCCAACCTATATATACGAAAATAGAGTATTTGGATCGAGCATCTTATTCGTGTCGGATGTCATTGAATCTCACGTAGGCCCCCTCATTTTTTTTTTTTTAGAATTTTTGGACTGTTCGGATCGGCCGTTCGGTGGCCGGAGACGGCCCGGTGCGGCCGTCCCTACGATTTCCCTACGGTACCGGTCGGTACCTGTAGCAATACTCAAGGTAAATTTTGTTTAACCAAAACAAAGATAGAACATCACACAAGAACTCAAACAAGACAACTACAAAGGAACAGGGATTGGTCTAAGACTTAGGAATTTTGCTTTCTCTTAAGATCTTAAATTCAAAACATTTTAGGTGTTATTAACTCCTTTAGAGCCAGAGAGTCAGTCAATTAATGCAGTGCTTTGCTATGAGTCGCCTATGACTTTAATAGAGACCCCCGCAGCGAAAGTGTACGATAGGATTGGTTCCCAACTTGCAGGATTAGACGTCGTTGTGCGTGTATGCGGGCCCGAACACCTAAGTTATCAAAAACAAAGTATAATTAGGAGAGCACTTTCGTTGGTATGTGAAATTACCTTATTGCCCTCCTCCAAAGGAGAGCACTTTCGTTATTTCTTGCGTATATGCTATGACTCTGTGTTTTGCACCATCCATGTCATGTGACAAAAATAAGATGTACTCATGCATATGCATGCATGCAATTGCAATTGCAGCACCCAAGGGCAGAATCTGGTCACAAGCATATTTATTGGGGAGAATATCTATAGCACCATCATTGTGATTCTCGGCCTGCTTAACTTATCATTGCTTATCGGGAATATGGAGGTAAATAGTAAATACTACCGTACTTACTACTAATTCATGATCACATTAATTAATAGACCACATAACAATAATTAACATTCTTAATTACTGTATTATAGAAAATTTACAGTTTTAATTTTATGCTTGTTGTGTGTGTATATATATATGTTCTGTTTGTAATTGGGGTACTGCATGGCAACTGCAGGGATACCTTCTATCGAGTAATCAGCGGATAGAGGAGTGGAGGGTCAAGAAGAGCGACAAAGAGCATTGGATGCATCACAGGCAACTCCCCCAAGAACTAAGAGAATCGGTGCACAGATACGATAGGTACAAGTGGGTGGCTACTTACGGAGTTGACGAAGAAACCTTACTCTCTGACCTTCCCAAAGGTCTCCGCCGCCAAATCAAACGCCATTTGTGCCTCAATCTTGTTCGACGTGTAAGAACCCCCGGCCCCTCATATATCTACCTATATATAACTTCTCGTTTAATTCAGGACCCTGAAAATTAGTTGAGGTTTCAAGTACTTTAAAACCATATAGATTTGTCCGCCCAACATCGATCTTATTCATGAAAATCTACCAATCGTCCAGTTAAGATTTTCGGAAAAGTAATTATTGCCCTCCTAAGATTTGTGCTAAAAGCATATATACACACACACACCCCACCCTAGCAACGTATGTAAGAATCATTATCGTCCAGCCAGCTTGCACACACCTTGACTAATATCGCAGCCCTAAAGATAACAACTGGACAAAACCCCTAGTGGCATCTGAAACTTTAGTTGTATTACTGTTCTCTAAAATTGCATTGCAGGTACCCTTATTGGAGGAGATGGATGATCGGATGTTGGATTCGATATGCGAGCGGCTACAGCCAAGACTTTGGACCGAAGGCATGTTTGTAATACGCGAAGGTGACCCTCTCAACGAGATGCTCTTCATAATCCGGGGCCACCTCGACTCCCACACCACCAACGGCGGCCAACTCGGGTTCTACGACTCCTGCCGGATCGTCCCGGGCGACTTCTGCGGCGAGGAACTGCTTACGTGGGCCCTCAAGAAGCATCGAAGCGACGTCCTCCCGTCGTCCACGCGCACTGTGAAGGCCAGTTCGGACGCGGAGGCATTTGGTCTGGGAGCAGAGGACTTGAGGTTCGTGGCGTCGCAGTTCCACATGCTGCACAGCAAGAAGCTTAGGCACAAGTTTCGGTTCTACTCGCACCAGTGGCGTACCTGGGCCGCTTGTTTTATACAAGCGGCCTGGCGAAGGTTCAAAAGGAGGAAGGAGTTCCGCGAGCTTGGTGCTGTGGAGGGTGGTTCAGGCTCGCCCGGGAGTTCCGGGTCAGGCCGAGGGGAGGTTTTTGTGGCCCGACCGGGGTCTGGCTTGGCCCATTTTGCGTCAATGCTTATATCAGACATTAGGAGCAAGCGTTACGGGTCGGAATCAGGGGTGCTTAGCCCGTTACCGAAGCCGGAAGAGGATTGAAGGAACGGGACTCAAATGAGGCTTCAATATATTTTGATCACTTGAAAATGCGTAAAGGGAAATTTGAGATTTGCTGGGTTGTACATATTTTTTAGGGGGTTTTAATATCAAAATTGAACCGAGTCTCTGCATGTTACTCGTATTTTTCAAGGCCTGAATTAGTACATCTGTGGTGAAATTGAGATTCAATGCTTTCCAAAGTGTTTTTTGGCTGAGAAAAACTTCTTTACGGAGAAACCTGTAAATAAAGTTTACAACGCTCAATCGCGTGCGTCCAAAGGTATTTTGGACGGTCTGAATTTTAAAAAATTATTCGCTAAAATAGTTACTATTGATTGCCAAGACAGACGGCTAAAATTGGGCGGAGCCGTGAATAACTTATTCAGTTTCTCTCTTTGTTCTCTCTTTGTTGCCGCTTGATCATTTATGGCAACTATTCATTTGTTAGGAGGAAGTGCTATAACTAGACAAAGAAGTCAAAGATTTACACACAGATTTTACCCACAGACGTTTGACAACAGAAAAGATAGGACACATGAAAAGAAAGCATAAAACTGTCCATGAAACAACATTGGCGGTCCAGATTCACACCTTTCAACTGGAGGTCAAATTTGTCCACAACTATGGTTAACAATTGCAAAATTGTCCAGAATTCTGCTCTGAGTTTTTTTTGTAGGAGTTTTGTACAATGTCAAATGTCCACTTGTATGGCCAATTCAACAGGAAAGACAGAATTGAAGCTTCTAAACCTATTTATTGTCCTCAGTCTTCATAAAAATCAGGCTCCGCTGGCTTCGGCTGCGGACTCATAAGGCCCGAGTCTGACCCAAAGCCGTTACTCCTTGTACTCATCCGCAACCTCGCCGCATACCATGCCAACCCTGACCTCAATTGGGACCCCGATACCTCCTCTCCATTCACACCCAAATCCATGAACGACCCCAAGCCATTGTGTTCCTTCAAATGAAGCTCCGCCAGTTCCTTCCGCTTCTTATACCTCCTCCATGCGGCCTGTATGTAACACGCGGCCCACGTCTGCCATTGGTGTGAGTGGAAGCGGAACTTGTGCCTTATTTGCTTGCTATGTAGCCTCCTAAACTGAGACGCCACAAATTTTATGTCCTCCGCCACGAGGGCAAATGCCTCAACGTCAGAAATGGCCTTGACAGTGCACGTGGAAGAGGGGAGGATTCCGTTTGGGTGCGGGTGGAGGGCCCACGTTAGGAGTTCCTCGCCACAGAAGTCGCCGGGGCCAATCCGGCATGAGTTAAAGAAACCAGTGCGACCGCCGTTGGTGGTGTACGAATTGAGGTGGCCTCAGATTATGAATAGCATTTTGGTAACGGGGTCACCCTCTCTTTCTAGGAACGTGTCCTTGGTGCATAGGGTGGGCATCAGCCTCTCGCATATTGAGTCTAGCATCCGATCATCCATGTGATCAAACAACGCGACCTATCGCATAGGCAAATGATGAGGACATTAATCCATGAAGAACTAATAGTATTGGTGCTGTACATCATCAGAATATTTCAACGAAAGGTTCATTTCCTATGTGTCTGCTCACATGGCGTATTGGGTTCCATTACTTTTCAAAAATTGAACACCACACATGGACACAGTCCGTAAGTTGATTAAAAACACAAAGAAGGTGAAAAAAGGTAAAATATATACGGTTACATATGCTATTTATCTTGATACTAAGCTCATTGAATAATAGTTGTGGACTTACTCGTCAAACTAAGTTGAGACATAGGTGGCATTTAATTTGTCGTCGAAGATCAGAAGGGAGGTCTTTGAGAATAGCTTCTTCATCAACTCCTTGAGTGGCAACCCACTTTTATTGATCATATTTCCGCACGTACTGTCTTAGTTCCTGCGGTAGTTGCCTGTGGTGCATCCATTGCTCTGTATCAGCTCTCCTGAGCCCCCACTCCTCTAATCGTTCTGTTGCCGACATGATATACATCTGCCAGTCAAAAAACTTACTCCCCTTTAGACAATATTATTTAGGAACATTTGTTGAGTTCAGAAGGCCAAGACTTAGTATTATTTATTTATTTTGGCACTATTTTCTTTTTGATCATTGACCAAGTAATCTGCCACCACACTAAAATACCGCCCCCCTTTAAGAACCCTAATCAAATGTACTCAGACTTTATCATAACCTTGCAAGTTAACCTGAATTCTATCCCCTGAATGGGGAACGGACGGTCCAACACTTGCCATAACCCATGAGAGACGGGTAGGTAGGTACCTCTGCCTCAGTAGGGATCACATATTTTGAACAACCCAACCTTTATCTCACATACCTTGGACTAGACTGTCTGATCCACACATCTTGGCATTGAGAGACAAGCATCCCAAAGTTTCTATAATAGTTTCATTTCCTATTAATCAACAAACCTGCATATTCCCGATGAGCAAGGCAAGGAGAATCAGCCCAACAGTTGCAATAAGGCAGGAGCCGCAGGAATAAAAATTCTCTCCAATGTCAATGCTAGTTGACTGATTCTGTCCAGTAGAGCTGCACAGATAATTACATACACCAATTACACACTCAAAAAAACTTTTGCTTTTGATTTAAGTGTTCTATTGACAAGTTCTAGAAACTATTTTTACCTCAGATTCCTCGGGCCAAACCAGAGCAGGAGAAGAACTTGTTGAAGAAAAGGCCAGAGGTAATCCCAAATTGTGCTGCGGGACCATATATACCCCACTGATAATAGCTACTACTTGGGTTACAGTCGGTTGTGACATTGCTTGAAAGAAACCAAGCCGTTCTATTGGGGTCATTGATCGTGCTGCAGTCGAAGTAGCTGTAAGTACAAGAAATCGAGTTTTCTTGGTCACAAACACTCCTCCAACAGGCTTCTTCTCTCTCTAGCGACAAAAGGTACTAAGTTCCTCCCACAACCTATATTATCACAACAAAATGGAAAATAAAATTGTAGATTTGCATGAAGTTTTGAATCGAGGTATCTGAAATTCTGAATATGTAACAATTGAAGTGGCGGCGTAATAGTATTAAGAGTATTGACTGATACAGTATAGGTATTGGGAATTGAGTGCCCAGTTGTGAATTTTGCAAAATGATAGACAAGAAAAAAAAATTGAGTAGGTGCGAATCGGCTGTGCAGGTGTTTGGATTTTGTTTCAATTAGGAAGTCCGTGACTCTGTCATCCTCTTTGGCTTTTGCTTCAGAATTATCATCTCTCGTCCTAAATAAAATGTACCGAACAAGCCTAGAGCTATCGACTGGATAGCAGATAGGTTATGTACTGATGCATAATGTGAACCAGCCGATGCACAGCCAATTTTGATTTCTACCAGCATGATGCATAACAATACCAAGTGGCAGAAAAACACAAACATATTGGCTGGCTAATATTTAAAACCATAATGACAACAAGAGATTAAAAGGCGCTAGTTTCTTTAACTTATCTAGACGCTCACATGGCGAGCCTACCACCATGAACAAGATAGCGGATTGGTTATGAAATGATACATATTGCGAACTAGCCATTGCATATGCTATTTTGATTTCTTTAAGTGCACTGATTCTACTGAAATGTAATGGCAGCTGAGAGTCGAAAAAACAAAAAATATCATCCGCACGATATTCAAAACCCTAACATGTCAAAGGGAGAGAAAAGCTTTTAGTTTCTTTAACTTATTTGGAGACTTACATGGCTACCCAGCATGTAGAACATGAGGTTTTATGCGGAAAAGGGATGTTTTTATCATTTTATGTCTCCACAGCCAGCCAAGAAAAGATTTGATGCCCCATGTGAGGCCAGCATGCCAAGTAAGTCCCTTGGCTGACTTTGAACAGCAAGCAAATACCAAGGCTAATGACTTTCTCTTTCCTAAAAGAAATTCTCTGTCCCAAAAGAAATTCTCTGTCCCGACTGGATTCATGGGTGATCGCTAATATTTATTTGTCCCATGGGAAACAAAAATACAAAATGAAGTGGGACACTATGACGTGCCAACAAAAATGTCCTGCACTACAGTAAAACACAATTGAAGAGTTCTTACCTCGGATCAAACCACAACTTATCATATGAACGGGGACATTCCAAAGAGCTCGAATACAACTTTCTCAAGAAACTGCAAGCTTAATTTTTCTTCATGAGGAAGGTGTTCTACTTTTCAAAATATCATAGAGGAGAATATAAATGAAAAAAATCCAGTGACTATTTTACTTAATAATTACCAATGGAAATATGTTCGCCCACCTGTTCTCAGAACATGAAGGAAAAATAGCAAATCCCGTAGTCTATGTTTTCCTTCTTTGACTTCTAAATCAGGGGAAGAAGAAGCCCACTTGTTGACGGTATTCTTGCAATGCTCCTAGTCATTTTTGACGAGAGAGGCACTTATTTTTGAAAAACCTGGTAAATAGTCAGGAAAGTACAAAGAATTAAACAGTAAGTTAAATAATACAATCAGAATACACAAGGCTAGAGAAACTGTAAGAAAGCTCTTAGCCTATATATATTCACTTCAAATATCCAGTATCGTTGAATTCCACATCTTGAAGTCATGGAAATATCAATCATAATCCCAAGGGGCTAAAACCAAGACCATATCTTTACGTTCTGAATTCATTTTGTCTGTTCAGGACATCCATTAGTACTACAGAGTTCAAGATATTAGGACATGGCCAGTGGCCAGTGGTTGCTCAGAATTCATGAAACAAGCGAAATGGGTTAAAGGATATTCCATGACAAATTTGAGATGGTTAAAGGCTCCATGATTCATTTTCAAGTAATAATATTCCATTGACAAAAAGGGCACCATGGGGTTACCACATGAATGAGTGGCACAACAATAGAAAAACATCGAAGAACGCCAAAAGAACAGGCCACAACAAAATCTCAAGCCTCCAACATGGTTTTATTCAAGGGCACCGCAAAATTACCCTGGAAAACTTTGGTTTCGGGAGTTTATAGAGAATTAGATCTGTAAAATTCCAACATGTTTTCAAACATAGCAATTGGATTGGGCGGCTAGGATCTCGGCAATCAGTAGCAGGTGTTATGGGTGTAATTACATCTGGTAACAAGGTAATCTCACACAAGCTAGATTTAAGCCTTGAAATCGCGGTTAATTACACATTCTTTTCAATACCAAACATACAAAATACCAGCACAAGCTCGGTTTTAATTACCTTTGCAGTAGCTAAAACCTTCTTCTTTACCACAAAATAAGAAAAGTCATAGGCCTTACCCAGGAGTTTTTCCCCCATTCAGGCCACAGAATTTTAAAAATAACATTAGTTTACTTGGTAAAAACATACCACATCCGAGGAGCACCAGCAACGCAACACACTTAAGAGCACAATCCATCCAGCTCAGTTCAGCTCTATTTACTTCACTTCAACAAAACCAAAAGGAAAAATGCAAACATGCCACTATCAGAACCCATCAAACAAGGAAAAGAAAGACCAAAAAAATCCACAAGTCAATTGTAAGGGTGATAAAAGAGCCGAGCAATTAGTTGTTCAAGCTTGGTTTGAAAACTTAACGAGCTTCAAGGCTTGTTCAAGCGTAGCTTGTTTAACAAGACAAGCCGATCTCAAACAAGATTTAATTGAGCCGACCAAGAGCCTGATCTCAACTAGCTCGAATTTGTTATACATCATAAGCCGAACGAGACAAGCAATAACTTGTTTGAGCTTGTTTTGGAAGCTTAACAAGCTTCAAATAAATTTACAAGCTTCGTTTTCTGACGAAAAAACAAGCTTTTTAACTAAGGAACCTGAGCTGGAACTTGAACTCGAATAGCTTGGTTTGTTTATCAGCCCCACTCAAATGTCAACCTGCTCAAGTTGAAGTCTTGCAATGCAATTTGGAGTGATAGAAGCAACTGCAATCCAAATTATAAAGAGGTAAACACACAACGGTAAAAGAACAGATCAAACCGTTCAACTAAAGAAAACATAAAAGGAAAAAAAACTGTTTCATCAACTAGGAGGTTGCGGCACCTACCGAGGAGTCCCCACCAATCAAACCGAGGAGAGAGAAACAGCACAGAATCAGACTTTTCAATGCACATATATTATATATGTATATATTTGGCATGTACATGAGATAGGGGCCGTCGAAAGAGGCGATTATTGAGATGGGAGCCGAAAACTTGGAATACCTGTATCTACGAGGTTTCGAGATCTCGTGCTCGTAAAATCCCTCAAAAACGGTGCTGGAAAGTCCCACTTGACAAAGCTCACGATCGGAGAGGGTTCAAAGTCCAACTCCGACCGAAGCTTCAAGCTCCCCTCGATTTTCCCAGCCTTAAAAATACAGTAATAAAGGCTGTTTTTCTTTTTGTCTTTTCTTTCTCTTAAAAAATCCCATTTATGGCCTGAGAGGAGTGAGGGGTAAAGGGGTAAAAAGGAGAGTGTTGTGTTTACATTGTGAATACGGGAAATTGATTTTTACACTTTTTTTTTACAATTTATTTTATTTTTTTTGTCTTTATTCACTTAAATTTATTATTTTACCATTTATTGAATACATTTTTCACATTATGACAATATTGTAAATGCATATGAATAAAACCAAAAAAGGGAGCTTGGATAGTTAAAAGAGAAGAGTGAAAATCATTTTCCTTTTAATGTCCGTAATATGGTAATCGGAAAATTTGTCTAAAGTATTACTTAAAAATAGTGGTTCATTGGGCCATTTAGCTCGGGTTACTTCGGGGTTAGCTTTCTCTAATTATAGTTTGGATGAACTAATAATTAATTGGGCCTAGTTCAGTTGATGTTCCGGATTTATACTTTGTATTTCATATATAATGTAAATGATCTTTTCTATCGATTTAAAAAAGAAAGAAAGAATAGACTAATTGTAGTTTGACACCCTATACTACGGACTGTTTGCTAAAGCCCTCATAGATAATTTGATTCTTGGTAATCTACTAGTACTTGAGATAATCAGATTGTGATAGAATAGTTCAAAAAAAAAAAAAGAACACCCAATGATTTACCAAAAAAAACCACTCAATACTTGAGATAATCAGATTGTCTAGTCTTATGGATGTTAATATTACCTATACATAAACTTTATTTCCTGCCGTCTGTCCAAAAACTTCCAGTTTATTTATACCGTATTTTGTGAGGACAAAAAAAGTATCTACATAGGTGTCAGGGCCCTACGATTACCTTCACTCCTTATTAACTCGATGATCTTTGTGACCAGAGCCAAGCAGCTTTCTTCCTTCTTCTTTTTTTTTGATAGGCAGAAATAATTATGTAAAAGAACTCGATAGGGGTACATCGAAAAAGTGAGAATGATCACCCATTCAAAGGTTGGATGAGGGGAGAAAAAGAAGAACGGAAGAAAAGAAACAGCCAAATACAGAGTAAAAAACTTCATGGTTCTAAACCTTAATCCTCGTAATTCTATCCAATCATTGGTTAAAATCATCCGATAGTGTAATTAAGCATCAAGATTTGCGTTTCCCTGTATCCAAAAATGTTTGTCCTTGTCTTAATTAACCATGTCCGCCAAATCCTCATCATCCACCATTGCTCTCCAGGTTGACCATATAGCACCACGAAAGAAACAGAAATGGTCTCCCTATAGGTTTTCCCCAGATCAGAATAATACAGTAAGAGTTAGAAACGCCGGAAGAACAGAAACATTCAAAATATGTCATTCAAATTTTTGGGTGTAGACTTCACAGATATCATTACAACACATCGTATCCAACACGTCTTAGTTGCGTTTGTTTTGAGACAGATAGTGAATCTATTAACAGTTATCGATGCAAATTACAAGATACTCCTCAACCAAGAAATCTAAACCACTTCAACACCAAGATAACCACGATATAAAGAAAGACAGAACAAACCAAACAACCTCCAACGGCTCCAAACCATTGGGTATAGGTTCCAAAAACTAAGAGACGAACTCCGATATTCATGCTCAAGAAACTAAAAGCCACCTCTGCTAAAGTGATCATGAAAGTTGCCATAGAGATAAGAAGACCCATTCGTAGAAGTTGATTCTGTTTGTCGTCCAAAACGATGTTGATGTAGTCCTCAGTGTTGCGGACATATTCGTGCAACTTTAAGATCAAACAAGAAGAACGGCATTAGAAAAATCACCACGAATTATGAAGAAACATCGGCCTATTTTATTATTATTATTTTTTTCCATTTTCGGTTTCCTTTGTGAATGGCAACGAAATAAATTAAAGAGGAATAAAGTGGAGTACAAACAAATTAAGGTGAGTACGAGGTAACCTATTTATCAATCCTCTAAGTTGGCAAAAGATAAAATTGTACGTTTTGGGGAGACAATTTTTTTTGAACCTAAAAGTTAGGAGACTTTAGAAATGGAACTAGGATAAGGAGTCCATTAATCATGAAAAAATTTCGATATAGCCCTTAATATTATGCCGAATTTCTATCGATCACTTTAGCCATCAACTTTGGGTAACCCCAAGGTGGGGTGATTGTCACGCATAATGAAAAACCTGCAATAAAAACAAGGAATATACTTGATGCCGCATGGAGATTTTCAAAAACATTATTTAAGCTTAAGTAATATTACATTTATTTTTTTATTATTTTGAATTTAGTTATTTTGGTAGGAAGTCTTCCTCATTAGACTTTGACACCATGTTCTTGCTTTTTTAGCTCACTTCCCTGCATTGGTTGGTATTAGAGCCTGCTTTTAAATCCTGAGGGATGATTCGAGGAGGTGGAACTGTATCCAACGAAGGTAGAAAAGCTACCGTTGAAGACGAGTATGTGCGGGAGGTCATTGCACGGGTGGAGGAGAGGTGGTAGGCTGATAGCAGATAGAAGCAGGCCAAATGGCAATACATGAAATTTTTGAATTCGGTGATTAATAAAAAAATTTATTGATCAGATTGCTGCATTGTTAGGGCTTGTGGCTGCTCTAGGCCCTGGAACTCGGCCTAACCACCATTATCCTAACAGACATCCTGAGGAGGACAAGGTACGTTACGGAGGAGGAATAGGATGATGATGTCAAGGAAGAGAATGGTTGCCCGTTTGCTGCAAATACGACAGAGAGGGAGGACCCATGGTGCAAGGAGATCATTCTACATGATAGGAGTTAGGGCGCTTCAATAGTGACACATCGACGGTCAAAGGTTCTGTGCATCTGGAAGAATTTATGGATTCTATTACTGTGGTGAAAAAAGTCCCGGTTGAGGGGCCAGAAAATATTATTCTAGATCCAATTGTGGATCGGAATAAATAGCCTATTTATCATGAAGGATCTACGGGAGAAATAAGACTTGGTGCATGTTTGGAGTGCGTTTGCTATAATGATATGAGAAGTGGTCATGTCTCTCTCTTTTCGGTTGAGATGAAAAAAGAAGTTGTCCAAGCGATAATTCAGCCCACTCAGGAAGTGGTTGATTTGAAAGTCGATGTTTCTGACTATTTGGATGATGGTGAGGTAATTGTTCTTCTAATTTTTGAAGGCTTATCAAAATTCAGATTCGAGAAAAACAGTATGAAGTATAAAATCGATGCGGACAGGCAAAGGAGGATTAGATTGTTTCAACTTTCAAGCCATGCAGAACTTGAGGACGAGTTTTCTCAAGCTGAGGAGACTGATGCAGGTGGCAATTTTAAAATATATTATTTAAGCTTGAGTAATAATATATTTAGTTTTTTAGGAAGTCTTTCAATTTGAGAAATAAGTAGAGTATTTAGTTTTCTAATTTAGTTTATCCAGTCTCCTTTTAATATATGCTTGGTCGAAAAGAATGGTTAGTTTCTAATTTTATTGTTTCCTTTTTCTTTATTTCCTAGAATATAGGTTTTCATCTCTATTATAAAATGAGTGGTTAGCCTTACGGCAATTTGGTTGAGTTTGAATGACGAAGAAAACAGAGAGCTGTCTCTCAATTGTGCGCTTGTTCTTGTGTTGTTCTTGCATTTTCAACAAGATTCCATGCATCACTACTCTACGGAAGAGAAGTGGCATAGCGTCATCTGAAATGAAATAGCAAAAGAGGGGAAAAAAAGAAAAGAAAAGAAAAAAGAAAGTACTGTTGATAGTTTGTTTAAGATTCCCTCAATTTGCACAAAGTAGGCTCCCAATAGCATTTCCAACTCTTCTACATTGGGCTTGAGATCACTGGCAGCTACAGTGCTGCTTTTGCTGCTCATGTTTCCATCGCTGAAAATGAAAACCAAGAGGCTTGATGAAGGATATTGAATGAGAACTCTAGTGAAAACTGAGAAACATTCTTGATTTATTAGAGGTTAAAGCTTAGTATGGTAGTGATAAAACCCCCGGCAGCATCCAAGATTAACTGGGATGTGAGCCAATATACATTATAGTGAACATGATTTGGTCTCCAAAGTCCAAACTCCGAACTCAACTAACAACTTTTTTCGATAAGTCATCTGGTGAGGTAAAACTTTTCTAAACTTTTTTTTGTCACACGTTAGAAGAATTTATAATATTCCAACCTCTACCCAACGCATCAACAAGGGTATCAACTTCGTTTCTATGTATAAGAGTTGAACCCACAACCTCACTGTACCTAAGTGCAGTTAACACAACCGTGGGATCAAGTGCTAATTATCAAGTGGAAGAAAGAGAATCGTCTGACATGTTAGTTTAGATTTTTCAAAAAAAGGACATTGGCAGTGAAGTTTGTGATATAGTAATATGTCGATCGGAAAGTTATTACAGAATTCGCAAGGAAATCTACTTACATAGCACCACCCGCTAAAAGAACGTCTTCTTCATCATCATCTATCTCATCCTCAGGCACCAAGCCTTCAGATTGCAAGGTGGCAAGCTTATCCGTCAAGTACATCTGAGCCATATCTATGTCATCATCCAGTAGATGTTCAAATTCGTTCCTCACCTATAAACAATATGGCAATATATTTCATATCTATCAACCACTTAACCAAATGAGCACAACCTTACATAGAAACAAACCAAAAAAACCTATCGATAATTATTCCTAAGCAAAGCTCAAAATTAGGAGGTAGACAAAATTACAGCAGGCTCATTAGATTCAAGTTAGGAAGACATTGAATTAAGTTGGAGTTTGGTTACATAGATTTCAGTTTCAAGTTTTCAGGGTGAATTGGAAACTGGATAATATTATCAAAGATATCGTGAAAATTCACAAAAGTAATCATAATGTCAAGGTGTGAACTGTGAAGTTTCATTCTAAACATAGGCAGTTTCCATTACACCAAGAAGGAATAGAAGAAGACTTTTTCTTTCTTATTTTTGGCTAATTGAAATGGTAGACATAATTACGAGCTAAAGACAACTTATGGTAACTCATGAGAGTATTCTACCCTTATTTCTATTGAAGGAAAACTGTTAAAAATCAATGAGATAATACTATACCTTCTGCACACGTCCATTCAAAGCAACCAAACGACCTTTAATGACTCTCACCCGTTTGAGATTATTTGTACTGGTTTTGGCCGACAATTGATCCAAAGCAGGATATGCCTCTTCCTCCAACGTCAAAGTCTGGAATAGTATGCAAACATTTAATTTTTTTTTTTTAGATGAATAAATTTCTCTTTTTAGTTGTTAATTACTTTAAAAAGAAATAGACAGTGAAGAGTAGAAATAAACACAAGTAGTCCATGTATGCTAGTCATATATTATATATACCTCAGATTCAAGGCTCTTGCAGACAGATTCTAGGCAAATTTCAAGAGCTCGAAACTCAAAAGGTAAAGGTTTTGAATTTCCCCTCCTTGAATCGACCTGATCAGCTGGGGCTTCTTCACACCTACTACCACTTGCTTCTGGTGGCGTATCTGTGGGTGATTGCTCCATAGAATTATCGCTTCTCATAGTAGCCTACATGCAGGATGCAACATAGTCAAAGCCTAGCCTGAAGATACTTCAGTGCTCTTGGAACACCGGTACATGGTGCTCCATGGTCATTTTCCACCACACACACTTAGTGATGAAGTTCACACAAATGTGTCATGTGTGGTGGAAAAAAAATTCATGGAGCAAGTAATTGTAATTTCCTGTAAATGTGGGAGGGGAGAAAACTTATAAGTTAACACTGCCGCCCCACTGCCGCCCCCAAGGATAGTTTTTGTACTAACTACCATTCTGCGAAGGTTGAAAAGAATAAAAAGTAGAAAGAAAAAACTGCTTACAACGAAGTCAGAGAGCTTGAACTCGAGATCGTAAACAAACGAAGCGATACGAGGGTCTCTAGGATTCGGAACCAGAACTTCGTTGGCAGTTACAATCGCCTTGATATGCTCCAAATTCACAACCGCCGCTCTCTCCCTCCTGAGGATCGTAGACGGGTACGAGAGCTCCGGCTCGACCACCCTCAGGTCTCGCGCCGTGATTCCGTTCTGGCGCATGACCGTCTGCTTCCCCAATTCTTCGACGCTGACCTGGCCTGATTTGGAGACGACGAGCCACGTCCGCGATCCGGCGCCCTTCCGCTTCGCCCGACTCTGAGAAGGAAGAAGGGGAATATACCTCCGACTGAGCTCGATCTGATCCCTCATTTTTTTCCCCAGGGAATTGGTGTTGGGATTAAGGTTTTGGTTTGGTGGGTGGACTTTGAACTTTGAAAGCAAAGATTTGACTTTCCGTCCATTGAAGTAGAGTACAGTGTGGAGCTAAATGGTGGGGAGATTTGTGTAGAGGAGTAGTTATATGGGAGAAGTTTTCATAGGTTCACTGTGTAAATCTCTTCCCGCGTCCCCCACCCCCCCCAAATTTATACAAAACACATCTCAAATTTAAAACGTGAGATAAACAGCCCAAATTTATACAAAACACATCTCAAATTTAAAACGTGAGATAAACAGTTGACACCAAAATTAAAAATACTCCAGCTGCAGCTTGTTGACAGCAAAGAGAAATGCTACGTGCAAAGAAAATGAGCAAAGAATTGACCTTTAAAGTGAATCTGAGCCGTTCAAGTGCACTTTAAAGGTCAATTCTTTGTCCATTTTCTTTGTCCCTAGCACTCCTCAACAGCAAATTGAAAGGCCTAGAAGGGCACTGCATTTATGCTTAATCAACATTTAAGCACAGTGAATCTGAGCCGTTCAAGTACATTTTAAAGGTCAATTCTTTGTCCATTTTCTTTGCCCCGAGCACTCCTCGACAGCAAATTGAAAGGCCTAGAAGGGCACTGCATTTATGCTTAATCAACATTTAAGGCACCTAAACGAATAATACCATATTGACACGTGTTGAGGAAGAAGACTTTTTACAGAAAGAAAGTCGATCATCAAAATACTAACAAAAATTTGTTGCAAATGTTTAATTAGTAGGAGTACTAATTAATGAAAATGGCGTCTGAAACGAGGAACCGGTCCATGTACCTTAATTTGGTCAACGCATATATTTTGGGATACTCATTTTGAGAAGATGTGTGGAAAAATTTGTGAACGAGACAGGATGAAAATCTCTCTGCCCTTGTGCCGAAGGATTTTTCAGCCGTTGAATTTAAAATATAAATAAATAAATAATTTACACAATTCAATGGCCGAAAAATCACTCGACACAGAAGCACATATAAATTTTCGAGACAGGAGATCGGACCCCCTCATGAACATAATAGTAGTAAGTTTTTTTTTTTGACAAAGAACATAATAGTAGTAAGTTTGAGTCTATATAGACCCTAGTAAAACGTCCAATGTGAACAGACTTTTGCATTTTCACTTTAAATTAATGATCAAGTGGAGTAGCAGCACAAAGACTGTGCTATGCACAAATCCAGTGCCGACTCCATGTAATTTACAGTAATTAAACTGGGTAAGTTGATCCCATGGGGCTACTAAATTAATACTAACCATATCAATAATTTAGTTCAATTGCGCCCTGTTTTCTTTTTATCATAAAATAACAACAAATTCATGATAACATTTGAAATACGGAGTAATGTTGTTTTTATATCCATCTTATTTATGTTAAAAAAAAATGAAGTATTATCATTGATCGGATTTATTATTGTTGAGAAATCAAAACATTAGATTTAAGGAAAATGTAGGTATAATTTTTTTTTTTTGATCCGAAATTCATTTCAATAAAGCCAAACGGCATTTACAGCGAAACCATCTGAATACAATGTAAAGGAATCTACAAACTACCCATCACAGGAAAAAAAAATACATGAAAACACAAGGACAAAGAGACAAGCTAGCGTCTAGATCTATGCCGAGCCTAAGCTCCGTCCACACCGCCTCAAAGGGTCGGGTCACGTGGCGCATAAATCTGTCCACCAAACTACCTCGGGTAGGCGTAGAATCCTGAACAAAGACAGCAACCAAGCACAGATGGAAACAGATTGAACACAAGCAGATCGGTTGCCCCGCCTCCTTGAGAAGCCCCAAATAGCACGCCGGCTTGCTCTGGCCGTAGGATGCACGCCCGACGTCATCAAATGCTAGGACAAACCACAACCGAAGCGATGGAGCTAAGAAACTCCGGCAAGCCCTCGCTATCACGACGGGCTCCGGGCACAACGAATGGAAAAGAAATCCTCCTGGGCTAAAATTTCGAACGACCCATGACCACGGCGGCCGATGAAACGAGGCACCGCAGCTTGTTCAATCCCAAAGCTGAAACTGACAAACCCCTCCATGGGCAAAGCCCGGGAGTAGCGTCTTCTCCGAGAACCAAGCCCGAAGTCAACACAGCAGAACCAAACCCTAAGCTAGCATTATTCGCCCACCACCACTCCCTTCGGATCTAGGAAAACCAGACCGAAAAACTAACCGAACTGGGGAAAACCAGCCGGTGGAAGAAAAAAGAAAAGTCGGACCAAGCCAAAAGACCACAGACCAAACCCTAACCCTACCTCTTCGATTATTAATGCCCACCACCACTGCCGACCTCACACAAACTAGATCTAAGCGGGTGAGGAGGAGCCAGAAAGGAACAAGCCACCAGCCATTGCCGGAGATCCACCCACCTGACAACACAACGCTACAACCTCCAAACCGGAGAGAAAGAACTAGACCACGGAGGGGGGAGAGGGAAGAGGGAAGGAGAGGGGAGAAGGACGGGGGTGGGGGGCAGCTCCCACCCCAGGAGAAAACTCTAACGGCGGCGCAAGAGGAAGAGAGAAGGGAGAGGAAAGTTAGAGAGCGAGTCTAAAATGTAGGTATAATTTGATGGATAAACAATACGACTGTTCCACCTGGGACTCCCATAGCTACTCTAGAAATAGTTCCCTGTCCTTGTGATTAATATGTACTAGTATACATAGAATTAATCCTCCACAATCTTGTGGCCTTTTATTTCTTATCAAAGCTAGTGATGTGTCGGAATCAAAACTCTAGATAGTTTGGGTTGGATAATTCGGCTAGGACGAAGTATGGTTTGGATGCATATGATAGCAAAAAGCGATTTTTGACTTCTCTTGACCACGTTTTAAGCACAAATCGATCTCTTAACCATGAAATTAATATGGTCCCCAAATTTGTTTGGCAACCAAAATTTTAACTTTTGAAACCAAAAAGTTTGGTTCCTAATGCCATTTCCAGCTAGTTGTTGCAGTGGATGAGGCTCAGTTGGGATGGAACATGGACTGAGCTCGATCAGTCTTCTGTATCGTTCCAATTTTATCTGATGTCCCTGAAAGGACCTCTCAATCTCATATATGGTATCTAGTACAACCGATCACATGTTTAACAAAGGAAGGGACCTAATCAGAGAAAGAGATCGGTCAATACAAGAAACATATATATCATGGGAAAATTATTTGGTACGTAGTCTTGGAGTACCTTCATATATATGGTTCACAAGCACCGTCATCCACCGCATAAGATCTCTACTCGGTACGACCCGTAAAGCTCTACTTTCCCAAGATCAAAACTTAGCCACCACACTTCTTTAGTTGTATTAATCTACAAACATCATATGAAATTATAAATCCATCGATTAAATTAGGAAACATAATCAGGGGAAAAAAAAAGAAAAAGAAAAAGAAAAGTGCCAGCTAATACACCTCCATTCCTCCCCTATACAAATATGCTACTGGTATTACTTTTGGCTGCTGATTTTACGACTTTATTTTTTGTTAACGCCACTCTCCTGCAAGTGTACACTTGCAGGGGAGTGACGTTAATAAAAAAAAAAAAGTGGTAAAATTATTTCCCTTACTTTTTCTATTTCTTTTTCTTTCAATGATCATACTCACCCGTACGAGGTGGAGGCTAGACTTGAATATAGTATAAGAAAGAAATTGCAAATGAGTACCGTGAGGCAGTCCATGCCCTAGTTTTAAAGCTTTCTTTGCAATAACTACGTGGCACTGATGAGTTCTATTTGAAGCGTCACCCCTCTGACTTAAGAAAGGAACACATTTATAATCTTAACCAACTTGACCGTACCTCGATTCATTTCGGAGCTCTAAAATAACGACTGAGCAAACCTTCAAGGTATGAAAATTTTGGCCTTCGTGAGATTTAAACTTATGACCTCTTGGGGACAAGCCATTTAACTATTTCTCATACCCACTTGGTCAAACCCCTTGAAATTGTATGGTTTCAATTTTCTACAAGGAAATACTTTCCTAAAAAAAGATACTAGGAAATACTTTCATATAAAATATATAGATAATGGAAAATGTTGCATGTAAGTTACACATTTCATATTTGGATGTTTACACTCTACATCTCCAAGATTATGCAGAAATTCAAAACATTTGGATATAAATTCACAATATTTATCTTAATCTTAACTCTCTTTTTTTTATAAAAATTAAGCATATTTTCACATAAATCTATTAAATCAACCTTGAATTTATAACATTTGCACGTTGTTAGTTTCGTCTTGATTTACAAATTTATATGCTAATATTGCGAATTTCTTGAAAATTCAAGTACACATATTGTGAGTTTCTATGAAATGTAATGAATTTAAAATGATTCAAAAAGGTTGATATTAATCTACTACAACTTTGCACGGTGAGCTTCTATTAAGGGATCTCTTAAGTTGTTAAGTTAAGGACCTAATGAGTATAACATCGTTCCCGCTCAAATTTTGATGATCTGAACTGTTCAATGTGTTTAAAACATGGTTTTAAGGGTATTCATCAAGAAATCAGCAAATAATATGACCGGAAAGGGCTTGATCCGAACAGTTTTTCATAAAAATTATTTAAACGCTATAAATGAATTTTTGTAAAAAACTATTAGGATCAAGCCCTTCCCGGTCTTATTTTTTACTGGTTTCTCGCATGTATCCTTAAAATTATGCTTTAATCACATTGAGCGGTTTGAATTAGTATCAAAATTTGATCGAAAAAATAGAAATCTTTAACTTATAACTCAATAAAAAATCCCTTATTAGAAGGTGACTGCTACTTTGCATTGTACTAGCACCCTAGCACTACAACAAGGTCCAGGCCCCAGGCCCAAGTAACGTTCAAGGAGGTCCCTTTTTTAATTTAATATAAAACTGCCGCCCTCCTCAAATTTTAAAATACCCCATTGGAGATACTTCCTCCCTCCGTTCCTTTTTAAATGTCATACTTCGTAATTTTAATTTATTAAAACAATATTATCATTATACTTTTCACATCAATTTTTTTTTCCACTTTTCCTACTTACCCATCATCATTACACTTTTTACTCACTAACTTTTCAAAATGGAATCTACTTTTAGGGACAAAATAGATAATGTACCAACTTTTACCCACTAACTTTACCAAATTGACACTTATTAAGGGACAGCTCAAAATGAAATACTGGACAATAATAAGGGAACGGAGGGAGTAGAAGACAAAAAACATTAGCATTATTGACATTCTTACTGGTGTAGTCGCCTATTGCGTAACCTAGGAAGTTCGTTAAGGATACAAACACAAAAAACAATATCCATGGCTATATACCTCCTGATATAAATATGTAGTATTTGACACAAGTAATTAAGCTTCATTTGATCATCACCATGAGTCTTCCGAATTCGAGTTCCATCAGGTATTTCCTCTCTCAATTTCCTTAACAACGGGTTTCGAATCCATTTACCGGATCGAACAAAATTCATTGCTATTGTATTTTATTGTATTGTATGTTCTTACATATTGTTTCTTCTGATCGTCTGTGTATTTCCAGAACCCGATATCAATCCAAACCCGAGATTTTTCCAAAAACCCAAGTCGACCGCGGCGGCGACACCATCAAATTCAGGTGCAACGGAAAATCCCTGAGTGTTAAGGCACTATCGTGAGTCTTCTCGGAAGACTTTGGAAAGATGAAGAAGAAGACCGTAATCAACCCCCGGAGACAGTTTATCCGGCGATGGAGCAAGGTTTTCTTTCTAGCTTGCTTGGTGTGTTTGATTGTGGACCCCCTTTTCTTTTTCCTGCCGGTGGTGAACCCCAATGAATTCTGCCTCGACACCGGGGCGGGGGTCCTACAAATTGCGCTCACAGTTCTTCGATCGATTACTGATTTGTTCTTCGTGATCAATATCGTTGTGCAGTCGAAAACGGCTTATGTCGGTCCATCGTCGCGCGTGTTTGGGAGAGGAGAGCTGGTTATCGATCCGTGGAAGATCTCGTCACGCTACCTTAGAAATGGTTTCTGGTACGATTTTCTGGTTGCGCTACCGTACCCTCAGGTATTCATTTTTGCTTCGACGTTTAAAACTTGATTTTTTTTTTTTTTTTATTTTTGTTTGTCTGCCTCTTCATCTTGTTCTATGTTTGAACTACTAATTTGAAGGTCTGATAGTATTCGTTGTCATCAGTTTTTAGACCCGCACATGAAACTTGTTTCAAAAACTGTGTTCGCAATTTTCTTTTCTTTTCCTTTTTTTTTTTTAAAGTAACTCACTTTGCATGAACACCAAAAAGAGGTCTTTCGATTTTGGGTGCGATTTCAGTACAAAATTTTTGATTGAGAATGTTTTAAATTTGTTTCCATCAAAAGTGTTTTCGTCTTTCTCACATAAAAAAACTGAATTCAAATGATGTTTTTCACTGTTTTCGACTCAGCACACGGCCTATAACCCAATTCTCAAATCTCAAAACCTAATAAAGTATTACTAGTATTAATTTCCTCAGTTAATATTTAGTATATTTATACCGGCACAAATTAATGATCCTGTATCACCATCGTCGTCATCATACACTATATCACTATTACGAGTGATCTTTCAAGACAGTTTAGTTCTGTTTAGCAACTGATTTTATCTTAATTAATACAGTAATTACGTATATTAATTATTTAATTCCAGGTGATGATTTGATGCATCTTACCTAATTTAAAAGGTTCAACGACTTCAGGCTCCGGAAGTTCTCTACGGTACCTGATGTTGATACCCTACTTTCAGAGGCTAACCATAGCATACTGATAGGTACGTAAATATGCCTATTTACGCTCCTTAACTTAGACTTGTTATGTCCGTTTAGCGCGCTATTTGGGTTTTGATACCTGTTAATTGTGTTTCAGGACTCTCGGAGCCGATGGATAATATTTGCAGCTAAAGCGCAAAGTTCAATTTAATTTGGTGCGAAAGCATATCCGGTGAACAAATTAATTCCAGACGGTTGTTCTGAGCTCTGATTGGAAATTAAGAATAAATGGTTTGGTTGAAGCATGATTAAGGCTTTGCAACACATGCCATCGACGTAATTGACTTTGCCATGGCCAATTCATTGGCTGTTGATTTGGCATAGGAAATCACAATGTACTTGCATAGAATAAAATTGGACTTGTGGATCCAATGAAAAAAAGGCACACATGTATTGGCTTTGCTATAGTGGGCCAAGAGGAGAATAAATAAAATGGGCTTTTCATGTTTTACACGGCCTATTACAGAGTATAAAAGCACCAAGGGTTTTATTGTTTAGGGATCTTTTTTGGACCCGAGGATTTAACAGTAAACAAAAGCAGCTGCCGAGATCACTTTTCGAGGGGAGGAAGAAAAAGAACGCAGGCTGCCATCAGGAGGTTTTGTTCCGAGTATTGTTCTAGCAGTTCATAACTTGTTTTTTCTTTCGAGTTTGATTTCTTTTTAAGTTATTTGAAGTTTTGTTTAATTACTCGCACTTCAATAACTCGTTTTAATTTTTGTTCTTTATAAAAGTTGTTCGTTGATTCCTGTTTAACTTAGATCTTTTATTTATTTATTTTTATCTTGCGTTTTAAAAGCATGATTAATTCTAGAGTTCCTTTCCTTTTATTTCTAATAATGAGTGAGCAGTCGTATGGGTAGGGTTGCAGGATGATTAGCACACTGTGATTAGTTCGGGCACTGCTCCTTTTATCAAACAATGTAAAAATGATTTTAGATTGGAAAATACTTCCCGCGGACGAACCCAGGCATTGTCGGAGCCCATGTGAACGGGAGAATGGGGGTCCAAAACTCGTTCTTCGCTGCGCATGGGTATACGGCGACCATAGGGTCTCGCATCTTGCGGGGTATCTTTTTCAATCTAAAATTAAACGTTTTTAAGAACTTCAAACAAAGCAGGTTAATCCGAACTAGTTACAAGTGCTATGAACCCTACGACCGTGCCTCCTTTTAATTTTCTGAAAGTTGCAATCAATTTCTAGATTTTAGTTAATCTCAATCAAAACGACAAAGGGTGGCCACCTAAGAGCCCGTTTAAATTATAACAACCCGAGTTTTTAGTTAGCACACATCACCATCTCAGTGGATTCGACTCCGGACTTACCGGATATTGTGCTACATCGGTTTCAGCCTTACGCTTGGGGCAACCCATTATTTTAGGATTAGGAATCGGTCAAGCACATACCCACTCAGTATCCAAATTGCCAAGGCCACGGGTATCGTCGTCCAGAAAGCCTGGCTTGGAGCTGCTTATAACCTCATGCTTTACTTGTTGTCAAGCCATGTAAGTATGTACTTCATCACCACACAACAATAACAGAATCCATGTCTAGTCCCTGGCCAATTATTGAGGGTACGTATGGGCGGGAAATGATTGAAGACAGATCTAATATTCGATTACTAGAAATTGATCACACAGATACAAAAGATAAAAAAGCATGGAAATGTGGAGCTCTAGAAAAACCACCATTTTCAAGTTCATAAAGTCTACCCCTTTAGTTTTTTAGTACTTCACGATCACTACACTTGATCCGACCGTGCTCATGCATCATTTAATTAATACTCTCAGAATGAGTGCACCGCAACATATTTTTATAAATTTGTATCCTAATACTTCTATCTAAATCAATCCAGTACATTGTGTTTGACATCAGGTTATGGGGAGTGTTTTGTACCTCTTATCAATACAACGCGAGGCAACATGCTGGAAAAGCGCATGCGATCAGGAGTAACACAACATGTAGCTACGACTACTTTAACTGCAGGGCGATAGGGGACCCAACGAGGGAAGCTTGGATCCAAGCAAGCAATATGTCTAACGTTTGTTATGCAGGAATTGGTGGTACTTACCCTTATGGAATATACGCCCCCGGTGTGGTTGCTGGGGTCACCTCGTCTTTGTTCTTGCAGAGATACTTCCACTCTCTTTGGTTTGGCCTACGGAGTGTCAAGTACCAACCACTGCACCTACTTTCAATGGCTAAACGTACATGCAATTACACCAAACGCAAAAAATTTAGGCACAAACCACTTTAGCCTCTGTAGACATGTGAAGCAACGTAGCATAATTGTTCGATAACAAATGCACCAGCTGCGAGCAGAAGGAAGGCTATTAGAGACCTCAGGAAAGCCCGGAAACAAAGAGCAGCAAACAAGGTTTAAACTAGCGGTCATTACGTACGTAGCTTATCGATTTTTCATCCGTCTGGTACAGTTGCACTCTATTGATACTCAACACGTATTGCTTTGTATATGTTATTTTCTATCCACTCCACGTTCGATTTTTGACGACTAGAAGAACTATTTTAAATTCTCCAGCTCCAAACTTTAAAATATATATATATATATATACACACACACACACACATATAGACACACACACACTCGCTAAATCCGATTCTCACCACGTATTATTTGACGCTGTTGCTATCACTTCATGGCTATCATTACCGTTGCGCGGCTTGCTACCTCTATTTAAAACCTTAAGGAGTAGCGTATATAACCTAATTAACAGAAACGTTAACCGATAATCCCACGATCGAGGAAATTAATATTCTTATAAAACCTTTACACAAAGTTCTAATTGACCGAACTTACCAAAAACTAAAAAGTTCTTGACCACAGTGACGCAAATTAAAGTGATATTTCTTGTCGCATCATTAGGAATGTAAGGCATGTCAAGGGGATGAGTATATCTTATTGGATAGCACTTTCGTTCTATTTTGGGGGCTAAGGTAAATTTTGTTTAACCAAAACGAAGATAGAACATCACACAAGAGCGCAAACAAGACAACTACAAAGGGACAGGGATTGGTCCGAGACTTAGGGATTTTGCTCTCTCTTAATATCTTAAAATCGAAATATTTTAGGTGTTATTAACTCCTTTAGAGTCAGAGAGTCAGTCAATTAATGCAGTGCTTTGCTATGACCAGTGGCGGCTCCAAAGATTTATAATAGGGTGTTCATAAATTACCTTTAACTCTACTAGCTAGGGCTGCTCAAAAAATTCGGTGAACCGTGAAATCAGTCCGGACCGAACCGATCCATACCTTTTGAATTTTGTCTGTGGATTAATGGTCCGGACACGGATTGAAAAATTAGAAAACCGTGACTTGCGATTTGGTCCACAGATTTTCATTACGAAACCGTGGATTAACCGAACCGGACCGTGAGATATTTATTTTATATAAATAATATATATATATATGTGTGTGTGTGTGTGTGTGTGTGTGTGTGTGTGTATTTATATAACAAATTGTTAATAATGTTAATACTTTTTTCCACCAATTTTAGTATTTTATCTTAATAATGGGATATAATGTAGATGAATATAAAATATAAGGAGTAAATCGTAGTTTTTTCGTATAAATTACGAGTAACCCTAGTTGAGTTTCAGTAGTTCGTTTTTTTTTCGGTTCTTTTATGTTATGTAATTTACTATAATGAGACAATCCTACTAGTGTTTTAGATTCTTTTGAATTTGATTTCTAAAGTAAGCCTTTGGTGGTTTATGTAACAAGTATTTTCTGGTGGTGTTAAACTTAATTCTGAATGTCACCGTCTTCTCTTTTATTGTGGGATAAATGCTTGAGATTTATTTTTGCTAAAATCCGTGGACAAAACCGTAATCGATCCGTGAGTCACAGATCGGATTGGAACCGGATCGTAGGACTTTTGGTCTAGACACGGATTTCATTTTTTAAAAACCGTGACTAGCGGTTCGGTCCTCGGATTCCTAAAAATCCGAACCAAATCGGACCGCGAGTAGCCCTACTACTAGCTGGTGTATTGACCAATAATATATATGAAAAACCTCGTATATTAGTACTCCCTCCGTCTCTAAATAAGTGTCCAACGCGCAAATCTAGGTCTTCAAAAAGATTCATTTGTTTCGTTAAAAAAATCAAATTTTTTTTACAAATCAATAGATAGCAATGAGTTCTATTAGATTGTGAAAAAAGAATGAATTTTTCAATGAAAAACATGCATATTTTGTAAGGCTTAGTTTTGCGCGCTGGACACTTATTTAGGGACGGAGGGAGCATAAATAGTACGGATAAAAAAACGTAACCTCTATTCTAAAATAATTAACTACAAGGCAAAATAAGAACTTAAAAATATACACTATATTATTAAACAAAAATTTAAACTTTTTTTACGTAGTAGTAATGCGTAGTAGACAGTATTGAGACTGACCTTTTCGAAAATATGTTGTTTGTTTGGATGACATGATGAGATTTTTTATTGTCGCCTTAAAGTCGAAGGAATATCATTCAAGTTAACAGGATTTTGCAATGTAGTTGATTTTTTTTACAACTTTGTCTGTAATTCTACAAGCTAACTAGACAAAAAATAATAAAGTAGTTATTGCCACGAATTATACCATTGACAATGGAGATAGATAGAGAACGCAGAGCATGATACATAAACCACTAGATACTTCTTTTTCTCTTTATTTTTTTACTACTATGATTTTTTTTTTTTTGCTCGGCGCTACTATGATTTTTTTTCCATTAGGATTGCGAGTTTTGTTTGAAATAATGTGTTAGGTGTTCAAGTATGAATTGCCTAAATTGATGGGCTGTAATTGGATTGTAATTGAGTGTTCTAATTAGTTGTTGGGTGTTCAATTGTTTTTCGGTACGTTAGATGTTCAAGATTATTAGAATTTGGTGTTCATTGATATTTGAGTTGGGTGTTCAAAACAAGACTAGCAAATAATTTTTACATGTATTCTAAGCAAAAAAAAATAAAAAATTAGTGTGTTCATGTGACCATGGATTGCTCCATGTCCAGTCGTCTCTGGCTATGACTTTAATAGAGACCCCCGCAACGAAAGTGTACGGTAGGATTAGTCCCCAACTTGCAGGATTAGACGTCGTTATCAAAAACAAAGTATAATTAGTAGAGCAACTTCGTTGGTACGCGGAATTACCCTCTTGCCCTCCTCCAAAGGAGAGCACTTTCGTTATTTCTTGCGTATATGCTACTCCTTCCGTTCCAAAATGAGTGACTTTTTTGGGATTCCGTGCCATTTTAAAATGCTTATATCTTTCGATTTATGAAGTTTTATGTGATTTTGAAAACTTTGTTTAGTAGAACTAATTAAAATCTATCAAACAAGATCCATATTGCATATTTTTTAACACTCATATTGAAAGATATAAGCATTTAAAAATAACGCGCTTTTCCAAAAAGGTCACTCATTTTGAAACGAAAGGAGTTTGACTCTGCATGTGTTTTGTACTATCCATGTCATGTGACAAAAATAAGATGTACTCATGTATGTGCATGCATGCAATTGCAATTGCAGCACCCAAGGGCAGAATCTGACCACAAGCATATTTATTGGAGAGAATATCTATAGCACCATCATTGTGATTCTCGGCCTGCTTAACTTATCATTGCTTATCGGGAATATGGAGGCAAACAGTACTCCCTCCGTCCCCTTTTTAATATCTAGTATTTCATTTTAGGCTGTTCTTTAATAAGTGTTCATTTTGTAAAGTTAGTGGGTAAAAGTGGGTACATTTTCTATTTTGCCCATAAAAGTAGATTCCATTTTGAAAAATTAATGAGTAAAAGTGTAATGATGATGTTTCCATAGAGGGTAAGTAGAAAAAATGGAGGTAAAAGTTGATGTGAAATATGTAATGATGATATTTTTTTAATAAGTTGGAATTACGAAGCGGGACATTTAAAAAAGAACGGAGGAAATAGTAAATACTACTGTACTTACTACTAATTCATGATCACATTAATTAATAGACCACATAATGATAATTAACATTCTTAATTACTGTATTATAGAAAAATTACAGTTTTAATTTTATGCATGTTGTGTGTGTCTATATATATATATAGACACACTTCTGTTTGTAATTGGGGTACTGCATGGCAACTGCATTCAGGATACCTTCTATCGACTAATCAGCGGATAGAGGAGTGGAGGGTCAAGAAGGAGAAATTATTCGTTGCCCTTGAGGCAACACGTCACTTTTGACAACTGTTGCCTTTTAACAAATCAAAATTTGCCTTATGGGTAAAGTGGCCAGTTACCACTTACATACATTTTCTCTCTCCGCTGAAATTTTGAAACACAACATTCTCTCTCTAAAAATAGGCGCCTACATCCAAAGTTGTTCTCTTAAAATAAGCCACTTAATTTATTTTTTTGTCTTTATTCAAATATTTTTCGCATTTGTTAGTTTATCGTCAATTTTTTGGAGATTATTGCTTCATCATAACGAGAGGATTCTAAAAGGTAAAAAATTACGATTGAAACCCAATTTTTTTGAATAAAGACAAAAATAAGCCAATTTTTTCGTCTTTATTCAAAAAAAATTGAATTTCGATCATAATTTTTTACTTTTTAGATTCCTTTGGTCACGACAAAGCAATAATCTTCAAAAAAAATTAACGAAAAACTAACAAATTTAAAAAAAAATTGAATAAGGACAAAAAATAAGCCATTTGACTTATTTAGCAGAACTTACCCAAGTTCTCTGAATCAAAAGAAATCGCCTAATTTTTTAGTAATTTTTTAATTTTTCGATTTCCATTTGACGAAACAAATCAATAATTCAAAAAAATTAGGCGCAACGTTAAAGAACGCAAACAAAATCTGAATAAGAATAAAATAAAATAAAAAAGCCCAAAATTTTAGCGGAAAGCCTTTTTCTTTTGATTTAGAGAACTTGGGTAAGTTCTGCTAAATAAGTCAAATGGCTTATTTTTTTGTCCTTATTCAAAAAAAATTTAATTTGTTAGTTTTTCGTTAATTTTTTGAGGATTATTACTTCGTCCTAATGAAAGGAATCTAAAAAGTAAAAAATTATGATCGAAATTTAATTTTTTTTAATAAAGACGAAAAAATTGGCTTATTTTTGTCTTTATTCAAAAAAATTAAGTTTCAATCGTAATTTTTTACTTTTTAGATTCCTCTCATCCTGACGAAACAATAATCTCCAAAAAATTGACGATAAACTAACAAATGCAAAAAAAATTTGAATAAAGACAAAAAAAATAAGTCAAGTGGCTTATTTTAAGAGAACAACTTTGGATGTAGACGCCTATTTTTAGAGAGAGAATGTTGTGTTTCAGAATTTCAGTGGAGAGAGAAAATGTATGTCGGTGGTAACTAGCTACTTTACCCACAAGGCAAATTTTGATTGGTGGAAGGCAATACCTATCAAAAGTAACGTGTTGCCCCAAGGGTAACGAATAATTTCTCGTCAAGAAGAGCGACAAAGAGCACTGGATATATCTAGGGCTGCAAACGATCCGAGCCGCTCACGAGCGGCTCAGAGCTCGGCTCGATAACGGCTCGGCTCGGCTCGGTTCGAGACACAAACGAACGAGCTCGAGCTAGTCGAAACTCGGCTCGAATTGGCTCGCGAGCTCGATTATATTATATATATTTATATATATTTGTTTCATAAACGAGCCGAACTCGAGCTCGAGTCCTGCAACTCGTCACGAGCTTGAGCCGAGCTCGAGCCAACTAAATTTTTAGCGAGCCGAGCTCGAACACTCTAAAACTCGGCTCGACTCGGCTCGTTTGCAGCCCTAGATGCATCACAGGCAACTCCCCCAAGAACTAAGAGAATCGGTGCACAGATACGATAGGTACAAGTGGGTGGCTACTTACGGAGTTGATGAAGAAACCCTACTCTCTGACCTTCCCAAAGGTCTCCGCCACCAAATCAAACGCCATTTGTACCTCAATCTTGTTCGACGTGTAAGAACCCCCGCGCGGCCCCTCATTTATCTACCTATATATAACATCTTGTTTAATTCAAGATCCTAAAAATTAGTCGAGGTTTCAAGTACTTTAAAACCATATAGCTAGATTTGTCCGCCCAACATCGATCTTTTTCATAAAAATCTACCATTCGTCCATTTAAGATTTTCGGAAAAGCAATTATTGCCCTCCTAAGATTTGTGCTAAAAGCATATAAATCACCTCATCATCGTCTAGTCAGCTTACATCACCCCAGCAACATACGTAAGAATCATCATCGTCTAGACAGCTTGCGTGCACTTCAACTAATTCCGCGGCCTTAAAGATAATAACCGGATGTAGCCCCAGTGCCACCTGAAACTTTAGTAGTATTACTGTTCTCTAAAATTGCATTGCAGGTGCCCTTATTGGAGGAGATGGATGATCGGATGTTGGATTCGATATGCGAGCGGCTACAGCCAAGACTTCGGACCGAAGGCATGTTTGTAATACGCGAAGGTGACCCGCTCAACGAGATGCTCTTCATAATCCGGGGCCACCTCGACTCCCACACCACCAACGGCGGCCAACTTGGGTTATACGACTCCTGCCGGATCGTCCCGAGCGACTTCTGCGGCGAGGAACTGCTTACGTGGGCCCTCAAGAAGCATCGAAGCGACGTCCTCCCGTCGTCCACGCGCACCGTGAAGGCCAGTTCGGACGCGGAGGCATTTGGTCTGGGAGCAGAGGACTTGAGGTTCGTGGCGTCGCAGTTCCACATGCTGCACAGCAAGAAGCTTAGGCACAAGTTTCGGTTCTACTCGCACCAGTGGCGTACCCAGCGGCCTGGCGAAGGTACAAAAGGAGGAAGGAGTTCCGCGAGCTTAGTGCTATGCAGGGTGGTTAGGGCTCGCCCGGGAGTTCCGGGTCAGGCCGCGGGGAGGTTCTTGTGGCCCGACCGGGGTCTGGCTTGGCCCATTTTGCGTCAATGCTTATATCAGACATTAGGAGCAAGCGTTACGGGTCGGAATCAGGGGTGCTTAGCCCGTTACCGAAGCCAGAAGAGGATTGAAGGAATGGGGCTTCAATATAATTTGATCACTTGAAAATACGTAAAGGGAAATTTGAGATTTGCTGGGTTGTACATATTTTTTAGGGCGTTTTAATATCAAAATTGAACCAAGTCTCTGCGTGTTACTCGTATATTTCAAGGCCTTAATTTGTACATCTGTGGTGAAATTGAGTTTTTCAGTGCTTTCCAAAGTGTTTTTTGGCCGAGAAAAACTTCTTTACGGAGAAATCCGTAAATAAAGTTTACAATGCTCAATGACGCGTGTCCAAAAGTATTTTGGATGATCTGGATTTTAAAAAACTATTCGCTAAAATAGTTACCATTGATTGCCGAAATAGACGGCTAAAATTGCGCAGAACCGTGAATAACTTATTCAGTTTCTCTCTTTGTTGCCACTTGATCATTTATGGCAACTATTCATTTGTTAGGAGGAAATGCTATAACTAGACAAAGAAATTCCAAGATTTACACACAGATTTTACCCACAGAAGTTTGACAACAGAAAAGATAGGACACGTGAAAAGAAAGCATAAAACTGTCAATGAAACAACACTGGACAGTCCAGATTCACACCTTTCAACTGGAGGTCAAATTTGTCCACAACTATGGTTAACAATTGCAAAATTGTCCAGAATTCTGCTAAGTTCTTTTTGTAGGAGTTTTGTACAATGTCAAATGTCCACTTGTATGGCCAATTCAACAGGAAAGACAGAATTGAAGCTTCTAAACCTATTTATCGTCCTCAGTCTTCATAAAAATCAGGCTCCGCTGGCTTCGGCTGCGGACTCATAAGGCCCGAGTCCGACCCAAAGCCGCTACTCCTTGTACTCATCCGCAACCTCGCCGCATACCATGCTAACCCCGACCTCGATTGGGACCCCGATACCTCCTCTCCATTCACACCCAAATCCATGAACGACCCCAAGCCTTTGTGTTCCTTCAAATGAAGCTCCGCCAGTTCCTTCCGCTTCTTATACCTCCTCCATGCGGCCTGTATGTAACACGCGGCCCACGTCTGCCATTGGTGTGAGTGGAAGCGGAACTTGTGCCTTATTTGCTTGCTATGTAGCCTCCTAAACTGCGACGCCACAAATTTTATGTCCTCTGCCACGAGTGCAAATGCCTCAACGTCAGAAATGGCCTTGACAGTGCGCGTGGAAGAGGGGAGGATTCCGTTTGGGTGCGGGTGGAGAGCCCACGTTAGGAGTTCCTCGCCACAGAAGTCGCCGGGGCCAATCCAGCATGAGTTAAAGAAACCAGTGCGGCCGCCGTTGGTGGTGTACGAATCGAGGTGGCCTCGGATTATGAATAGCATTTCAGTAACGGGGTCACCCTCTCTTTCTAGGAATGTGTCTTTGGTGCATAGGGTGGGCTTCAGCCTCTCGCATATTGAGTCTAGCATCCGATCATCCATGTGATCAAACAACGCGACCTATTGCATTGGCAAATCGTAATCCATGAAGAACTAATAGTACTGGTGCTGTACATCATCAGAATATTTAAACGAAAGGTTCATTTCCTATGTGTCTCCTCACATGGCGTATTGGGTTCCACTACTTTTCAAAAATTGAACACCACACATGGACACAGTCCGTAAGTTGATTAAAAACACAAAGAAGGTGAAAAAAGGCAAAATATATACGGTTACATATGCTATTTATCTTGATACTAAGCTCATTGAATAATAGTAGTGGACTTACTCGTCGAACTAAGTTGAGACATAGGTGGCGTTTAATTTGTCGTCGAAGATCAGTAGGGAGGTCTTTGAGAATAGCTTCTTCATCAACTCCTTGAGTGGCAACCCACTTATATTGATCATATTTCCGCACGTACTGTCTTAGTTCCTGCGGTAGTTGCCTGTGGTGCATCCATTGCTCTGTATCAGCTCTCCTGAGCCTCCACTCCTCTAATCGCGCTGTTGCCGACATGATATACATCTGCCAGTCAAAAAACTTACTCCCCTTTAGACAATATTATTTAGGAAAATTTGTTGAGTTCAGAAGGCTAAGACTTAGTATTATTTATTTATTTTGGCACTATTTTCTTTTTGATCATTGACCAAGTAATCCCCACCACACTAAAATACCGCCCCCCTTTAAGAACCCTAATCAAATGTACTCAGACTTTATCATAACCTTGTAAGTTAACCTGAATTCTATCCCCTGAATGGGGAACGGACGGTCCAATACTTGCCATGACCCATGAGAGGGGTAGGTAGGTACCTCTGCCTCAGCAGGGATCACAGATTATGAACAACCCAACCTTTATCTCACATACCTTGGACTAGACTGTCTGATCGACACATCTTGGCATTGAGAGACAAGCATCCCAAAGTTTCTATAATAGTTTCATTTCCTATTAATCAACAAACCTGCATATTCCCGATGAGCAAGGCAAGGAGAATCAGCCCAACAGTTGCAATAAGGCAGGAATAAATATTCTCTCCAATGTCAATGCTAGTTGAGAGATTCTGTCCAGTAGAGCTGTACAAATAATTACATACACCAATTACACACTCAAAAAAACTTTTGCTTTTGATTTAAGTGTTCTATTGACAAGTTCTAGAAACTATTTTTACCTCAGATTCCTCAGGCCAAACCAGAGGCAGGAGAAGAACTTGTTGAAGAAAAGGCCAGAGGTAATCCCAAATTGTGCTGCAGGACCATATATACCCCACTGATAATAGGTATTAATTGGGTTACAGTCGGTTGTGACATTGCTTGAAAGAAACCAAGCAGTTCTATTGGGGTCATTGATCGTGCTGCAGTCGAAGTAGCTGTAAGTACAAGAAATCGAGTTTTCTTGGTCGCAAACACTCCTCCAACAGGCTTCTTCTCTCTCTATCGACAAAAGGTACCAAGTTCCTCCCACAACCTATATTATCACAACAAAATGGAAAATAAAATTGTAGATTTGCATGAAGTTTTGAATTGAGGTATCTGAAATTCTGAATATGTAACAATTGCAGTGGCGGCATAATAGTATTAAGAGTATCGACTGATACAGTATAGGTATTGGGAATTGAGAGCCCAGTTGTGAATTTTGCAAAATGATAGACAAGAAAAAGAGTTTGAGTAGGTGCAAGTCGGCAGTGCAGGTGTTTGGATTTTGTTTCAATTAGGAAGTCTGTGACTCTGTGTCATCCTCTTTAAGAGGCTTTTGCTTCAGAATTATCATCTCTCGTCCTAAATAAAACGTACCGAACAAGCCTAGAGCTATCAACTGGATAGCAGATGGGTTATGTACTGATGCATAATGTGAACCAGCCGATGCACAGCCAATTTTGAATTCTACCAGCATGATGCATAACAATACCAAGTGGCGGAAAAACACAAACATATTGGCTGGCTAATATTTAAAACCATAATGACAACAAGAGATTAAAAGGCGCTAGTTTCTTTAACTTATCTAGACGCTTACATGGCGAGCCTACCACCATGAACAAGATAGCGGATTGGTTATGAAATGATACGTATTGCGAACTAGCCATTGCATATGCTATTTTGATTTCTTTAAGTGCACTGATTCTACTGAAAAGTAATGGCAGCTGAGAGTCGAAAAAACAAAAAATATCAGCCCCACGATATTCAAAACCCTTACATGTCAAAGGGAGAGAAAAGCGTTTAGTTTCTTTAACTTATTTGGAGACTTACATGACTACCCAGCATGTAGAACATGAGGTTATAAGCGGCCCCAACCCATGCTGTTGCAGTAACAATCCCAGTGGCCTTGGCTATCTTCATTGAGAGTGGATATGCCATGAATAGTCTTTGCATGTACTGTATTAGGATAATGAACCTTATGGCAGCATTTGTGTTGGAAATCGTCGGACCTTTTAGGTTAGGTAAAACTGCCCAAAACATCACCTGCAAATTCACATAAATGGGTAGTTGACCAAGTAAAATTGATAAGCAAGATATGATTGATTCTTGAATGGTGATGAAAAATCAGGGCTCTCTAACAATCCGGAAAAACCCTAATAGGATGAATGCGGATCACTAAGTAATACTACCAGCAAAAACTACGCAAGCAATCAATCATACAACGCAAAGATATACGTGGAAAACCATGAATGGGTAAAAACCATGGAAAGGAATCAAATCACTATAATCATTGTGCAGTTACAGATATATCTATCCAAACGAAGTAAATCCTCACAACGTTCTAAGTTACACCGCACCCAGTCATCTTGATCACCAACAGCCTTGAGTCCACAAACCCTCCAATAGACCTAACAGAAATCACCCTTAGGAATAGGTCTCAAAAACAGCCGCATGTCTTTGCTTCTGCCGCTTTTTTTTTTTTCAATCACAGTACACATTTGTATGTGGCTTGCCCACCTTTTGCTTTTGATGCCCCTTTTCTTTTATATCGCTGTGGTCAACCCTAGGAGGAAAAGAACAAGTCTATATTTAGACCTCTTGATTGGACCTCTTTTTCACGTTGGTTTTCATTTTAAAGGACAGAAGGTGCCGATTGATAACCAAATCGATCCCGTCTTTGCCAAAATTCGTCTCGCTATAGTCGACCTCCTTTTTTATCCAATACTCTCACTCTCAATTACAAATAATGACTTCTTCCACTCTAATCCTAAGCATACTCACTAGCCCATAAAAAAAAAAAAAAATACAATTCAATATAAATATAAATGTGTTTTGTTATACAGAATTGCCAATACAAGGAGACTCCCTAATTTCGTCCTTGCAGGTGATGATGTGTATTATACAATATCATATGAGGTTCGTGAATTCTACCATATTCAGAGTAAGACACCATTGTGTCTAGATCCAGTAAGAAAATAAGACAACAAGCAATGCAAACCAAACAGGTCCTATGGTCACTCCAAATTCAACCAGCAAATAATCCTTTGGATCTCGTCCTTATTTTCATAGTTCTCAGAAATCTGAAAAACATCTTGTTGAAGCTTCGTAGAAAGAGCTGTAATCGACAAAAAATCAGCAAACAGTTTTCAAGCATTTTTCAGCGCACAAATGCTAGCATTTAAAAATAAAAAACAGGAAACACAGAACGAACAATGAAAATGACACCAATAAAAGCCCAAATGCTTTTATTTCTGCACAAATAAACTAGGAGAGAAGTATTTTAGACTTACATTTTAGCAGATGCAATCATTTCCGTATCGAAGATGCTCATTTTAGTGTCTAATGTTCGGAAAACTCGAAAACTACATTTTGGTTTTACCGCAAATTGTGCTATTTTGACTTCCCATAAACATCTTCGAAAGACAATATTTGAAAATAGTGAGCCAAACTAGTTTAGCAGGTGTTCTGGAAAGCAAAAACAGGAAACCAGAGAAAAAAAAAAGTTACAGAAACCATATACTTTTTGTTCAGCCGGCAAAACAAAGAAAAAAATAGTAGCCATAAATGGTTGCCATATTGCAACCTGAAACATTTTATTGAAACAGTTCCAAATTCCAAAAAATGCTTCAAACCAGGTACCAAAGAAAACAGAAGAAACTGTCATCTTAGAAGCCAAAAAAACAAGGAAAAACTACTAGAATGAATACCTGTGGAATGGGCAGTGCGGCCATGAGATCGATCCAGAAACCTTTATTAAGGTACTGTTTAGCAATCTTCCACAAATCTATGATAAGCTCTCCTCTCCCAAAAACGCGAGACGAAGGAGCAACAAAAGCAGTCCGAAAGTGGACAATAATATTGATCACATAAAAACAATCTACAAGTGATCTCAAAACTGTAAGTACAATTTGAAAGGGAACACTGGTTTCCACACACATCTCTGGAGTGATTTCCTGCAAGAAAAAGAAGAGAGGATCCACCACAAGAGAAAGTAAACAAGCTGCTAAGAAAACCCGGTTCCATCTCCGTGCGCCACGGCTTCTCGGGTCCATTACAGATCTTGTTCTCGTTTTTTCATAGTCTTCAGAGAAGACTCTTGATAGAACCCTAGAATTTCTGCCAAATCTTTTGGGGTTCACCATTGCATGGTTTTGCTGGGTTGTAGGGAGATTTCCTAGTCCAGAATCATCTATGACCCTGAAAATAGCTGAAAATATTATAACCTGTTGGTTTTATGTTTTCTGCTTTCATATTCCAAAAGCCACAGAAAACTTGTCTGGTTGACAGATTTCCAAAATCGCTATGGTACATAGATTTGTTTTGTATCCTTTTCTTTTGGGGGGGGGGGGGGGACCCAAAAAAATGATGTTTGAAGATTCTTGAAACCAAATGAAAGAAATATCGGAGGTGTTTTTGTTTCAGATAGTGTTTTGGAAAATAGATTTTGAAAACAGCAATCAAATAGATTGGGACATGACAAATGTAAGAAGAAGAAATTGATTTGGCCTTGATGGTGACGATTAGTAATGGGATAAGAGGAGGCAGACCTTTTAAATCTCGATTTCCCGAAAGGCATGGTGTTGGAATCGAAGTCTTGATCTAGCTTCAATCAGAAGACTTGTTATGCATAAGACATGTTGAGTACCTGAGATATTAGGCCAGAATTTAGTGTTTCTTTGGTTCTTTTGAGATAGTTAGCAAAACAGACTGGTATACACATCTATAAACTAAGAACATTTCTAGCTTTTGACCTCAACTCCTTAGTCTGTCAAACATCAACATATTTCAAGACTTATAATTTGATAGCAATGTCAATGGATATAATTCAAATCAGTGAGTACAATAAGGAATGGATGTTAATGTTGATAGCAGTGTTTGGGTTTTTTATTTTTCCATTTTCATGACTACAATAAGGAATGGAGGACTTTTAGGTATATTCTGTTTGTTGTGTGCATTCCAAGGAGTTGACAATGGGATTCAAAACTCAGGTTTTACGAATACTACTACCTCCCCCTGTTGCTTACTCACTCCTTTCAAAGTTGCCTACTGAGACAAGGCATCATAAAAAATTAGAACCTAATTTTATTCTATTAGTAATTGTATTGAATATGGACCCTTCCATATCATAAACATTAATCAATTTATTTATCAAGTTTTCACACACAGATTCATTCAACACTTTAGTGTGTCTCAACTCCAAGATGCAGATTGATCAGCATTATTAATTTAAAGCGAATATGCTCCCCAGGCCAAAATCACACATTTTTTTACAATACAAAAAAGGTTATTGATTTTGGCGCTCCAAAAATTACTGATGTGCTCCAACAAGTGGAGTGCCAAAATCAATTCCTAATACAGATTGATTTTGGCACTCCACTTTTGGAGTGCAACAGTACTGTTTTTATATTCCCCAATTCTGACTTGTTCTCTCACAGTTGGCAACTATCTGTCCCAACCATTGATAATTGTTATTCCAAGGTGGTTTATATAGTTTAATACCAGTACCGTGTGGGGATTCCTGTTGCAAATTGATTCAAAATCTGTACTTGCCGGAGTTTCCTCCTTTTTTGTTGATAAATGTAACCGGAGTTTCCATTATTCTCAGTTTAAGTCCACTCATCATTTTCCTTCGTCAAAAAAATAAAAATTTTCAAACCCTAAAAGTTCAACAATCAGAAGTATTCTACTCCAGCCCGACCCAGGGTTTGAATAAGGAGATTTGAGTATAGAAATTCAAGCATTTAAGTAAAAATTTACCTCTCCCATGCCAGAAGAAGCTCCAATCGATGGTAACCATATCTTCTTCCACATTATTCCTGCACATCGGGTTGTAAGCCCACTCAGAACCGTCGGCGACAATACCCGCCGCCCGTGATAAAACCATCACCACCAAGCTTGGCCTAGTGGTCAGGGTCTCGAACTCAGGGTTTGCTCAGGCTTTGCTATGCTTTAATTGGGCTCCACAAGTGTTCTCGCATCTCGAATTAGCGTGAAATTCAGTTGGGACCCAACTGAGGGGGTGAGGGTGTGTGCTCATTTAATTTTCCCGGCACGACGAGGATAGTGGTACTGAGGTAGAATATATTTCTCTCTCCTCCCAAACAAACAGAGTTGAGGTCCCATTGGCGCGAGATGGGTGCTGTAGTGCCGCTGATTCGGTTGTTCATTTTGGTAATAGATAGTTTGAATTTTCAACCGAGTAATGTACAATTAAGATTTATAGAAGTTTGAATTAAATCTGAGTTGTTCGTACTGAAATGAACAACAGGATCGATCGAACAGCACGGTCTAGTGTAGTGCAGCAGCAGTAACCCCAAACAGCGAGAGACCCATCTGATTGGAGCGAGAAACTAGGGTTGAGCAAGTATGATTAGAAACTTCAAATTATGGTTTCAAACGTCAATAGTAATTTTCTTCCTTGCGCAAAAGTAATTCGTTTATAAACAAAAAAAAAAAAAACCGAAGTCCGATTACCTGATTTTTGGCATGGATATTTTGTAGACAAGTTTAAGCTTTGTTTGTAAATTTTGTAATTTAGGAAAACTGGGAGAAAGGAAAGTTAAAAAAAAAAAAAAATCTCTCCTATTGTCTGGACTGGAGAGAAAATAAATAGTAATTCAAGTTTTGTGAATAGTAAAAATTTTTCCTCATTTTCTTTTCCATTATTTTTCCTAATCCTAAGTTCCAAACAAAGCCTAAAAGAAATGAACGATACCGATCATTTTCTTTAGTGCAAGACGAACCTAGAAAGTTGATCTTAAACGCACTTGATTGGAACTCAAAGCATCTCCAACCGAAGCATGCCAAATTTGAGGTGGATATTCAACGTAAATTTTTGACAGCTTCCTCCGTTCCAATCAAGTTGCCTTTCCTTAGACCAAGTTCATGTGTAATTGAAGCTTGCTCTAAACATGTCAATTTTGGCATCAAGCTAGTGGGATGCCAATTTTTGAAAAACATAACCGTGTGAAATTTTTGACTGTTTGAATTTGAAAAATGTCGTTTGACATAAGGGTTGGAGAGGAATAGATTGATGTCAAATAAAAAGAATTAGGTTTAAGGGTTAGAAAGGAGGTTTTGAGAATTGGAAATGCCAAAATGCCACATAAACCTTCAAAAAAAAAATTGACATCTCCAATTTGAAATCAAGTGTTGGAGATGCTCTCAGTGTATCTCTCGTGTGCTCATATCCCCTATCCAACTACTCTTATGTAATTACTAATAGGGCCGTGATAATGCCACGAACACTTTCTTTAGTGCCACGACATGATGTGCTCTATTGACTGCTCCGGGTAAGCAAACTTTCATCATTACTCTTTCTTCTTCTTCGTCCTCTCTCTCTCTCTGTATATCTTTTTTTTTCTTTTCCTATCCGCTACTTCCCTTGCCGACAAGCACCATCACCCTCCACAGATCCACATTCTCTTCTTCCTTTTCTTCTCATCCTCCTCCATCACCATAAGGCCCCTATTTCCACCACCGCCCTATTCTGTTATCCTTCTTTATTGACTGAAAAAAATAGAATTAAAATCCATGCCTCATTAAACCTCCTTCAATAATTCGATTACATCCCCCTCTATGAACCATACATGCAAATAAATAATTACCGGAGATCATCATCATATTTTCGTTGTGTAAAAACCAATTACTTAATAGAAAACGCAATCAGCCATTTCTCTCTCTATCATCATATTTGATGTTGTGTTCGATTCCTTTTCACAATATTAAATAGTAACATAAATCGATCTTGCTTATCCCAAAAAAAAAAAAGATAAATCGATATTAAAATATAAATTGTGTAATGGGTATGACTGTGTTGCAGGATTTCATTGATCAACAACTGCTATCATGGTTGTCATTACCGAAGGAGGAGGGTGTCGATCTGGGCTTAACCTGCGCGATCGAGATGGGTCTACATCCAAGAAGGGTCAAAGGATATGAAGACAAATCACAAATCATTGCCCTTTGCGATGGTATCGTCGGCGACCGAGAACGAATTGATGAGTGAGAGAGTAGAACGACCAAATAAGAAAAGTGATTACAGAAGCAGGAGAGAGAGAGGAAATAGGGGTATTATTGTAAGACAACTTAACACTGTCGTGGCATTAAAGAAAGTTTTCGTGGCATTATCGCCACCCTTACTAATATCATAATTGTATAATTGTATAGTCGGATATTTATATACAATAATAAAAAACTAATTGTATAAATGTCCGACTATATTTAACAAACATACTTGTATACATCTCACTGGCTGAGATAACTGATTAATTCTTTGTTTCAACTTTCATTGTATGATTGATTGACTTGATTTATAATTATTGGTTTACTAAGTGTTTGTCTATTTGAAACATTTATTTCTTCACCGTTATGGAGAAATGTACTATTAATTAACAATTATTCTAGAATCACACTCAACTTTCACACCCAACTCATATGATTTGTGGCCCCCACACACTTACACATCCAATGTGTGTGGTGACTACAAATTATGTGAATGAGTGTGTATTTGGATGTGTAAATTAGATGTGATTGTAGCATGGTTGATTAATTAAAGCCATCAATAAAATCATCTCTGTCATCCTAAAAACTTGCCCCCCAATCAATTCCTTTTTTTGAATTTTGCATTTTTCTTTGTAAATTGTCTTCCATGAATTATTCTCTTTTTAATCACCCTATATGTATACATATGTATTTTGCTATTGGCATAATTTGGCAAAAAAATATGGCAAAATGTGGACCATAATTGATTGGTCGAATTTGTAACCAGATCTTAGCAAAAATCATTATTGGTTCAGATTCGACACCAAGTTTAGCTTTGGCAAACCTTGCAACATCAGCTGCAAAGAAAACAACAAATAAATTTCTGACAGAAAATCAGATCCGAGCCTCTCAACCACAAGCTAATTTCATGGCAATCCCTCCGTTTTAATCAATCAGTAAAAATAAAGACTTACAAATTCTTCAACTTGAGAGTTAACCCAGGTTGCTGATGGACCCTTGGAATGTTTCAAATCCACCTAAGGATTCAACGGTGACAAAAGCAAGATAAAAGGGATCCAGTATCTTAAAGATGTATTGGTAGATAGATATCGGTACAATTTCATTAAGGGGGCAAGAGCCATCCAACGGTTACTTTTTAAGATCAAACTTTTTTTTTTCTAAAATAGCAATGCAGGGGTGGAGCAGAACAGCCATATTTTTTGCTATATATGTCGTTTTACGGCGAAGTCATTTTGGCACCGACGGTGGACTTGCTTCAAAGAGCCAAAGCTAGATAAATCGACAGAATTTGCATGAATACAAGGATCAAAATTCAGGCCAACCCACATCGTGGAAGTGCATAATTTGTTGACCTGGGTACAAGGAAAAAAAAAAAGAGGAAAATTTATAGAAATGGTCCTAGTTTCATCCGAGTCTTATTTTCGTCATCCAAGTATCAATTACAACTCTTTTGACATTCAAGTTTGGTTTTTGTACCAAATTGGTCCAATTGATAACTCTCAGCCAAACTGGACGGAAAAAATCCATTTGATGGCAGTTTGCACGTTGCAATTCGTACCAAGTTGGTCCAATTGATGACGTTTGCCCTCAATCTCATTTTTTCCATCCACTTTGGTTGATAGACGTTATCAATTAGATCAACTTGGTACAAAAACCAAATTTGAAGGTCAAAAGAGTTGCAATTGATACTCGGAGACAAAAATGAGACTCAGGTGAAACAAGGAGGACCATTTCTATAAATTTCCCCAAAAAAAAAAAAGACAGCCATAATCAGCAAAATTAAAACAAAGAGACATGTATATCGGTGCCACATAAGAGAAAAAGCAAATGATTACTTGATTTCTAATCTTGTACAGGAGAAGCAGCCTCTTTCAAACATGACCTCATGATCTTCCCCAGTTTAGAGCAAGCATCAAGGCATAGCTCCATTGCCTGTCCATAGAAGTTAAAGTTTCGTAACCATATATAAATAGTAGTTGTAGTTAAATCATCAAAATCAAACTATGAGAATCATCTTTTTATTTTCGTGTCCCAAAATAATCTTGAGTTTTGGCATTTTTAACAAACACCACAGAAAGAACAACTTCCGGACGAGCAATTTCTCACTGTGATGCCACCTAGGATACTTTAAGTGATAAGCTGACTGCTAAATATAAGAAAAATGTGACCACTGCCATCAGTTCCCAACCACAGAATACAGCACTGAATAGTGTGCTTATCACATACTCTAAATTTGAGGTATAGACATCCATAAGTGGCCAAAGAATAAAAAGAAAACAGTGAACAAACAAAACACAGGACACTAGTTGAGTTGATTTCCATACCTCGTGAATCTTCGGGGTTGACCATTCTCCAGTAACAGTCAGTTGAGTAACCTCGTTACGGGAAGGCATACAAGTTATCATTAAGCTTCCATCTTGGTAGCTTTCTTCTTCTGAAATGGGATCGATGACAAGGTTCTTCCCTAGACAAGACTAGAGAAAGAAGGAAAGAAAATGATGTGAGAGTTCAACCATAGTACTCTACAGCTTACAAGAAACACAAAATCCTTCCTAATCATGTAAGCAGTATACATATCCAGATACTCAAAGGAAATGGCTCATCAAACTCCTGGTGTAATTTTGTTAAAACCACTTTGATATGTGGTAGATGTCTACACAATTGTTGAAAAAAAAAATGCCAAACAAATTACTTGCTCGTCCAAGGATCAGACATGGGAAGATACTCAAAAATAAGAATGAATAGTTCATCTGAATCCTATTCTGGTTCAATCGAGTCTTTCAAACATTTTCTTTCACAGGAAAAGGAAGCGCGATTTAAATCAATGGGGAAATTTTTTCTAGAGAGCAAACCCTTTGTTTCCACTCAAAGCAAAAAGCATCCTATACGAACAACGAATGCCCCCAAACTTATCAAAAAAATTGAATGCCCCCGACTCCCCATAACATGGAATGTGGAAAATAATTTTCTAATACTGGCATGCATACATACCACAGAAACAGAGGCAATCAAGTCATACATCATAATCCCTGCATCCGCTAGTGCTAGACTAGCACATGATATCACCACAGGAAGATCACCTGCAACAACATTCTTATCACAGTATGAACAAACTAATAGTAATAATGCCTTTTCTAGTTATTATCTAGCAAGAATGACAGAAAGGGCAAGTCAATTGCCATTTCCTGTCATTTACAAAATCAGAAGTCCAAAACTCGGGTCACTATTTACTCAGCAAAAAGCCATTATTTAGTAGTGGTCCCATCAGTACATGTTATTGTCTGGATAAATTGATTAGTGGCAAACCATAAATCACCGAAATGGAATACTTAACCCTCTACAAGGAAAAAAAGGGACGGTATTACAATAAACATAGCCCAAAATCTCTAGTTCATCTTTCATTAAACCAAGCTTCTATGCGTAAAGGTTGATAAAAAAAAATTGAGACTAATGCACTGCTGAATTAAACTCAAGCTTACCGCCACCAGATTCCAACACCAATGCAAAAACATCCACAGTAGTCTTAGGAAAAGAATCCAGTATTATACCACCTTCCAAAGCTTTATGAAGAATCGAAGAAAACTCCTTGTGGTCTGATCCCTAATACATGGAGGAATTGGACATTCAGTATAACAAGAGTAAAACAGGACACGGAAGCAGTGTGATAATATTGTATATACATATTAGTAATATTACCCCTACCTGTCCACGAACTGGGGTAGCAAAAGTTGTATAACTGACATTGCAATTCAGCCGCCCTATATCACTGTACATCATTGCTTTCTTACTTTCCCTTGGCCCAAATCTGAACCAAACAAAAACAAGAAGAAAAATCATGGCCAGATATAATTAAACAAACCAGATGGTTTAACATGTAAAACCAAAATGAACTGGCCCACAACATAATCAGAATGCAAGGGCTATCTTGAATAGTTTTCACTTCAGGACTGTTATTTTACTCCTAATCGGCAATGAGAAACTCAAATTCAGAGATCTAGCATGCAACATCATTGTGTTATTCTAACAAGCCAGTAAATATAAGTGCAAAACCAAAGACAAAAGTGGGAAGGGTGATTTCTGCAATTCGTGCACTAGAAAGCCCATTCAATCCCTCACTGCTGGTCCCGATCTTGTGGTGGGGATGGCTTGCAGACACAGGTACAAACCTAAAACCCATTTACCCATTACACAACGTAGCTTTAGTCAAACGTCATTCCCATGTTCAGCAGGCCCAACTAGTTACGATTGTGCCAGCTGCTAAGTTACCAGACAAGAATGATGATCATAGGAAACAAAAAAAGTCAAGCATGCATGCAAACGAGATACCCACACGGACACGATGACCTTTGTATTCCCAAATTCTGCATAAGCAGATCCAGAAGCTGAATTCACTGCACCAGTCCTTAAAACTGCAAACCACAAACCACAGTGTTCATGTAACTTAGTTGAGCAGTAACTACCCAGTGCCATAGCTCATAGCAATTTACAAGAAAAGGACACCATGAACTAAACACGAGCGCATAAGACAATAATGATTAGGTTCAGAATGCTAAAAAGAGAGATCATAGTATATATCCACAAGTTCCCTGGAAGATTTTTTTTAAAAACTAAGTACCCAAAATACTTCAAGGGATGCAACAACATGAGTTGATTCCTATCCTCTATGCTCAACCTCCTTTAATTAAATATTGCCATCGTGATCGAAAACACACTAAAAAGTCCAATAATGCGAAACAATGAAACATGATTACTAGGAGTCTATGGTCCACAAAAGTGGATTACAAAAAGGTGAGCAGGGAAAAGAGGTACCAATTAGTAAGTACTGAACTACAAGGTTACAGATGACATGCTAAAAGATCATTTGCATTATATTCTAGGAAGTTTGTCTTCAGATGTTAATTGTTGCTTTCCTTCTTTTATGAAGAACAAAATATGTTTGCAGAAGACCCACTTGTTTTAAACTTTAATGAAAGAGTATGTAGTAAGAAAAAAGTATCTTAAACAAGACATTCCAGTGCTCATTAGAAAAGGAACAAAGTTACTTTCCATAGATGAATTTCCACACAAAATGGCGATCTAACAGTGCATCCCAACTATCACCAATTCACCATTATCTAATGTAACTCAAACGGCAACCAATTCATTGCAAAAATGTGCAGTAGAGTGAAGAATGGGTTTGATCAGAATGTTAGAAGAAAGACATCACACACATTGGGGTAAGCAATGTCCAAGTTTCTCCACAACAAAACTGTAACATGAAAGGAGATATCCAATAACACCAATAATGGAACCATTTCAAAGGTTGGGCAGTGAAGATAACAAGACACTTGAGCATAAGATATTTTACGACTAAAAGATTGCAAGCTAAATGAGTTTCACAAATAAGAAGACAGGCCATGCAAGAGAAGCATGCTTTGCCAGTGCAAAATAATTTGTCAGTCACATATAATGTTAGCACTGGTTATAGCAACATGTATGCGAAGGCAGATAATGCTTGCAGTTGACATAACTCATTTTACGTGTCAACAAACTATGCAGGACGCCCAAACAAGCAAAAGAATATAGGAATACCACATAAAAAGAACAAATCAATGTGCACGTAGGCTAGAGACTCTCTCGTAAAGGTTCTTTGACATTACAGAGGATTACAAAAGAAGTGGAAGCTCAATAGTTACTAGCGTGACAATTTCAATAAATACCACAGAAAACGAGTGAATGCGCACTAAGGTTGGTATTCAATTGGAAAGGTTCTTTGATATCACGGAGCATCATCTAAGACACCAAATCTCTACAGTTGCAATTGCACCAAAATAGCTTCCCAACAAAACGAAACCACATACTAGCAATGTACTAAATCACGAGGCCTGGAAGGATTATCGCACATAAAACACCGCGAAAACGTAAAATTCTTAAATGTTGCCACTGGAGAATATTAGTGTATGATATCACACCTCCTTGATTCTACAGACACTACCCCGAACACAAAAGGAACAGCCTTCAAGGCTCCAGAATCAAGTAAAGAAGAAAACATTTACGTGGCATGATTAATTAATTTGGATAACATCATATTAGAAACCCTAGCGCGACAAAACAAACTAACAGTAAAGGGGGGAGAGGCGTACAGGCAGGGCGGCACTGATGGAAGCCGCGGCCGTCGGGGCGAACCCAGTCGACGTCGTTGAAAATGGGCGGTCTCTTCTTGTTCTGTGTAGTCGGCGACGGCGAGTAGGTCGTCGGAGTTGCTCCGGATTTGCCGGCCATTTCTCTGTGTGTGTGTGTGTGTGTGTGTGTGTGTGTGTGTGTGGCTTCTCACTTTACGAAGCGCAGGGGTGCAAGCGCAGTTCGCAACCTTTCTTCTGCCAGGTTTAAAGAACTGGAAAAAGAAACGCTCATTTCGACCCGACTTGAAGCCCGGTTAGGGAGCCCAAACCCATTTTTCCGGTGGGTGATGATGGTGGGCAAAATAAGTTTTTATTTTGGCTGTGTGTTTGGTTCTTGGACGTAGTATCTAGCGCGTGTTCGTGGTCGCGCGGTTCGTTGGTTTCGCCGGCATTTAGCAGCAAAGGATCGTAGCGATTGACCTTTTCGGTGGATGTTTTTTGGATGGTTTATCTTAGGGATTGATAATGTTTAAAAATAGCAACGTATCCTTAATGGCTTAGGAACTGATGTAGGACAAAAATGTAGAGTTTTTGTATTTTATTTTTATTGTTTTAGAATAAAATTTTGGCTAGGAAGATTTTCGTTTAGATTAGAATTATAAACTTTCCATATTCAGTTTGATTTTGATTTCTACATTTATTAGGATTCTTGGTCTATAAGAATTAGGATTTTATTTTAATTAATTAGGAATTATCTTTTATTTAATGCCGCTTGTTTTGGCATGATTTATTATTTCTTCTTTTACAATAGGATTTCTAGGGTTAGGGTCTTATAAAAAGGGCTGTAACCTATTCAATTATAAAACTTTTATAGCTTATTATCAATAATATTCAGACTTTGTCTTTTTCTCTTGAAGATTCAAGAACTGCTCGTGGCTACGAGTACCTATCATTCGTTTGATTAGTACGCAACTAATCTCTTTGTTAATTCCGCTGCGTCAAGTGGTATCAGAGCAAGGCTTTGCCTGGTTCGATGGCACCAAACATAGAAGAAGACACACCCATTGACGTTGGTCGTGGGCTTACTGACCTAAGGAGGATGATGGAGGATAACCGAACACAGTTGCAGGATCGAAGCACTCTATTAGCCGAGATCCGTCAAGATACTCGCACCCAGTTCGCAGAGATCCGTGAGTTGCTGCAGGGGTTAACTCTACAAAATTGCCAAAGGCCAGAAAGGGTTGAGAAGGATCGCACGTTGGGATTTGCCCATCGCCAACCTCCTAACCAGAATAGGAACTGCGTTGAGGGATTTGCCTGCAACCAACCTATTCACCAAAACGTCTCCGGAGGATATTCTTATTATCACTACGATACTATGAATGAATTTGAAGGCGAGCTATTCGAGAACCATGATGATTATCAGTCGATGAAGCGGCAACCAAATTTCAGGTATTATAATAATTTACCTAAATTTAGTGGTTCTGAATATTTTGAGGATATTCTAGATTGAATACTTAATCTTGAGGATGCTTTTGAGTATATGAAAATCTCGAATGGAGAAAAGTGGAAGTACGTGTTGTTAAAGCTTACAGGTCCAGCCCTAGATTGGTGGTTAGACTTGCAATCTTCGCGAGATCAACAGAACAAACGCCATATTTTTGCATGGTTAAGAATAAAAAAATGTCTGATGGTGAGATTTTTGCCGCATAATTATAAACAATTATTGGATGAAAAGTACGAATCAAATCAACAGAATACAACTACTCTTGCCAAAGATGTGATTGAAGAAATTGATAAGGCGGTCATAGAGGGAGTTGATGGTAAAAAAGTTGAAACAGAAGTTGGCGACCAAGTTGTTAAGGACCAAAACAATTATCCATTGGAGATGGTTGATACTAAAATTTGTGTTAAAGAGGAGCCGAGCTCGCTTCAAGTGGATCACGTTGACCTCGACAATTGGGTTTTGCTGACTAGGGATGATTTTACCAAAAACATCCCAAGTAATATTAGAGAGAAAGAGGATGGGGGGAAAGAAGAGATGTTTGTTGATAGCCCAGATGAGTTAATTCTTTCTGTTGCTAATTGGGAAGCAATGACTCCTGAAATTGAAGAGAGTTCGGAGGAAAGAGATGATAGGCGGGATGCGGGGGTACATGAGTCAACCAATGGGCATCACTTCAAAGCTCTTATTGGTCAACATTCATCACTTGAGGGGAATATCAGTGGTCTAGTTGATGGACCTCATGAACAAGAAAATCAACAAAGCCCGACTAGCAATACAGAACTATTGGCTGATACTAGTCAAGAAAGGACTCGTGATGGTGAAGATGGCAATGGTGAAGTTTTAGAATTGAAGGCACATGACTTGTCTGTTTTTAATCTAGCAACTTCTGATCCTTGCATAGCCGACTGCAAAGGTGATGTTCCACTTACTTTAGGGACATCGAAGGAATCGGAACTAAATCAAGCTCAAGATAATTTGCAACATCAACATAATGCTCATTTATTAGATTTTCTTGGAGTGCATCAATTTGCTTGGGTTCCCAACATTCGTCTAGTGAATCTTGTCAACAAATTGAAGCATGAAGAGAAAAGATCATTGCATGAACACTTTTCTTTGAATGATTTTTGGAAGACAAGCGAGAGGTTGAAGTATTCCCAATACCTATTTCTTTGGAAGGGAAGGTGGCAAGTTTCTAATGAGAATTCGAGGGCGAGTTCTTTTGAAGAAAAGGAGACTGATGTAGGACAAAAATGTAGAGTTTTTGTATTTTATTTTTATTGTTTTAGAATAAGATTTTGGCTAGGAAGATTTTCGTTTAGGTTAGAATTATAAACTTTCCATATTCAGTTTGATTTTGATTTCTACCTTTATTAGGATTCTTGGTCTATAAGAATTAGGATTTTATTTTAATTAATTAGGAATTATCTTTTATTTAATGCCGCTTGTTTTGGCATGATTTATTATTTCTTTTACAATAGGATTTCTAGGGTTAGGGTCTTATAAAAAGGGCTGTAACCTATTCAATTATAAAACTTTTATAGCTTATTATCAATAATATTCAGACTTTGTCTTTTTCTCTTAACGATTCAAGAACTGCTCGTGGCTACGAGTACCTATCATTCGTTTGATTAGTACGCAACTAATCTCTTTGTTAATTCCGCTGCGTCAGGAACTTTCACTGCCGTGTAGACAATCACATTTGTCTTTATTGAGTATGTTTTAGTTGTGTTTCCGGGATTGCTTATGGAGTTTTCAATTTGTGTTGGGTGCATCCGTGCATGCCATTTGTTCTTTAGTGTATTGTATCTCTGTAATTCGATTTTCAGATTTTCTCTTTAAATGAAATGACACCGATCTTATTATTTTAAAAAAAACTTGAAAGAGTTTTTAATAAATTACTAATAATTTTGCTACAATCACAGACAAAGACAACGTGTATTATTTGTGCAACCCGACTACGGCCACCAACCCCGGCATGCAAGGCTCACTCTAGGTTTCGCATGGATGGTCCGAATCTTTCAATAACTTTTGAAAAAAGACCGAGTGGACCCGTAAAAAATCAGCTTAATTGGATATTTGTAGGTACTCAATACTAGGGGTGATACGAAAAACTGAAAAAACCGACCGAAGTAATCGGTTCGGTTCGGTTTGGGGGAGGAATTCAGTTCGGTTCGGTTTTGTTTATAGAAATTTGTTTTTTCGGTTCAGTTTTCGGTTTTATTGAAGTTTCAACCGAAAAAACCGAACCGCCGGGATTGGGGGAAGCTGCTGTGCAGCTTCGTGCTGCACAGCGTGCTGCACACCTTCCGGGGAGCCTTGCCGGCATCGGTCTGGCGATCGGAGACGTTCACCGCGTAGAGCTCGTCAAGTTCTACGCGTGCGCCAAAAATCAGCTCGATCAAATATTGATAAGTGTCTCATCCGAACACATATAACTTGAAAAAAAATTGATTCAGTGGTTTTGATCCAGTGTTTTGTATCCATTAGGATTTATTTTTTTCAAATTATATATATTCCGATGAGGCACTTAACAATATTTGATCAAGCTGATTTTTGGCGTACACATAGAACTCGATGAGCTCTACGCAGTGAACGTCTCCGATCGCCGGACCAATTCCGGCAAGGCTCGCTAGCGGGTGCGCAACACGATGTGTAGCACAAAGCTGCCCAGCAGCTTCCCCCAATCCAAATTATACATAGCCTACCATAGTTTTTAATCCTAGCCATTCATCTCTGAAAGTTTGGATCATGTATTTCCATTTTACCAAAAAAAAAAAATTGGATCATTATTTTTTTCGGTTTGAAATTTACTGGCTCAAATGAAGCTTTAAAAGTATAAAATTTGTTTATGTATTTTGGCCCAAATGATTTTGTAGTGTGTTAAGACATATATCTTGCATTTTTAGCCCAAATGGGCCTAATATATGTGTGAATTATTACTTTGTTCTATTTTTTGAGGCCCGAAAGAGGTCCATAACTTAAAACCGAATGAACTGAAACCGAAAAAACCGATACCCCTTTCGGTCGATTTCAGTAGGTGAATATAGAAAACCGAACCGATATTTCGGTTGCTAAGATTCCTAAAAACTGAACCGACTAAACCGATATCACCCATGCTCAATACAATCTTCCAATTTTTCATTCAGATTACATAATCAAATCTCATAAGGGTCCCACCACCAAGGAAATCGAAGCCTTCACGGATAGAATTTAGTTTTACTTTGTGGGTTCGTATTAAAGAGTAGTGCTACATGTACCGACCTCCCCGGTACCGAAATCGTACCGCCGGCCGCCGGTGGGCCGTCTCCGGCCACCGGACGGCCGATCCGAGCCGTCCAAAAATTTTAAAAAAAAAAAACGAGGGGGCCTACGCGAGAATCAACGGCATCCGAGGTGTGTAAGGTGCTTGATCCGAGCACCCTTTTTTCGTGTATATATGTATATTCGCGGGAATATACATATATACACGAAAAAAGGGTGCTCGGATCAAGCACCTTACACACCTCGGATGCCGTTGATTCCCGCGCTGGCCCCCTCGTTTTTTTTTTTTAAAATTTTTGGACGGCTCGGATCGGCCGTCCGGTGGCCGGAGACGGCCCACCGGCGGCCGGCGGTACGATTTCGGTACCGGGAGGTCGGTACCAATATCATTTCTGCGTATTAAAAGATGGACCTTTGAGAATTTTAATGACCTAGTAACTTAGGCATAAGTGTTTTATCTGCCAAAAAAAAGAGACCTGAAAAAAAGCGGCAATCTCGTCTGTGTATTCTCAATGCCGGCCATTCGAGGAGAGAGTAGGAAATAAAATGTTTTATAACTTTCGATCCAACCAACACATTAGTTTTCATCTGCAAGTTTGAAGATTTCACCAATAAAATATATACCTCAATTGTTGAGGCGAATATTTGTTACAACTGCACTCATCTTATGTTAGCTTAAATACATTTTCATACTCCACCTTATGCATAACTCGATTGTGGCAACAACAATTTTCATATGAAACCTCGAACTTTGATATTCAACTCTCTCTCTCTCTCTCTCTCTCACAGCGGCCGTCCCGCATCTCCTCCTTCCCCTTCCCCAAGGTTTTACGCCCCAATGGGTGACGGGAGGGGAGCGATTTCTCTCCCTCGTTGGGTTTTTCCATCTCCTAATCTTAGATCTCGGAAGTTTTTTCTCCTTCCCCCTTCACCCCCATCCTCCTCCTCCCTAAACCACCATCTGCCGCCCCTCCACGATCCACCTCTTCCGTTGTGTAGTACAATGACTTTTTGAGGTAGTGCCTCCCAGATCGTGGTCGCCGAAGGCGTCCTCCCCACCGGGTTTTCTCTTTTTTGTTCTCTTTTTTGGTGTCCCTTGTGTGGGATTTCTCCCCGTTTGTGGGGCTTCTATCACCTTTGTGTGACTGTGTGAGTGCTTTTGGTTGTTTTCTGTAGCAATAATGATTTTCACACAGATTTTTGTGCACATATCATGCACATACATTTTTGTGGGGCAGATATTGGGATCCTACAAAATGATCCAAACCACTCATCTTTTTTAAAATATTTTTTGGAGGGTTCTCATAAAAAATTAACTTCAACGGATATCGGTAAGAGCTTTCTCAGAAATCGTAGAACAAATCATTTTGTTTTGTCCTACGATTTCTGAGAAAGCTCTTACTAATATTCGTTGGAGTTGATTTTTTATAGGAACCCTCCAAAAAAAATTTTAAAAAAGATGACCGATTCGGATCATTTTGTGGGACCCCAATATGGACCCCACAAAAATGTATGTGCATGATATGTGCACAAAAATATGTGCACAAAAATATGTGCAAGTAGCACTAGTGTTTCTATAGTGCTCCGACTATTTGGAGCAATGAGTTTAGTTGAAGTTTGGTGTAGTCTTTGGATAAAATTCCCTTCTGTTTAGTTTCTTAATCTCTTGTTTAAGGATGAAATTTTCTCTTGATGTATTATTTCTTAGATCTATAATATCATCTTATTTCTTAGATCTATAATATCATCTGTTATCATCGTTTCGGCCCAAAAAAAAATGGTAGGCTGGTAGCGTCTTTGCTTTCCCATCCCATTTAGGTTTTTTCAAATTTATCAAAATTTTCCATCCGAATGCTGTGATTCCAATGAATAAAAAGCCGATCCCAATCACACTAGAGTCAACGCACATGTAAATATATGGTAACAGTCCGGATCAAGTCTACACCCCTTTCCGTCTGCACCTCCCATTTTCTGACCGAATTTCGATAATAGAAAGTCTACTGGTACAGACCAAAAATCTGTACCAGTGGATACAAATCCCTTTTTGGGTCTTAAAAAAATGATCGGAGTCGCTCATTTTGTTTAAAATACTTTGTTTGTAGTCCCTACAAAAAATAAGTTTAATCCGGTATTGGTAAAAGTATTTACGAAACATCCAAACTTTACTTTAGAATTCAATAGAGCAAAGTTTGGATGTTTCGTAAATACTCTTACCGATACCGGATTAAACTTATTTTTTGCATGGACCACAAACAAAATATTTTAAACAAAATGAGCGACTCCGATCATTTTTTTGAGACCCAAAATGGGCCCAAAAAGGGATTTGTACCCCCTGGTACAGATTTTTAGTCTGTACCAGTAGCACCATTCTTTCGATAATTTGAGCCGCTCAATGTGATCAAAACATGATTTTAATGGTACCCGCAAGAAATCGGCAAAAAAAAATATCCGGAAGAGCTTCATCCGAACAGTTTTTGTTTGTATTTTATTGAACGGTTCAATAAAAAACTGCTTAAATCAAAGCCCTTCCCGGTATTTTTTTTTGCCGATTTCTCACGGGTACCCTTAAAATCACATTCTAAACATATTGAGCGGCTCAGATCATCAAAATTCGATCAAGAAATGGGAGGTACGGACGGAAAGGGGTGTGAACTTGATCCGGACTGTATACGGTAAACGAGGCTAACACAAAGAGATGTATAAAAGGAAAATTGATGTCAGACACATTACCAGTTCCATGATTTAATCAATGGAGTCGAATTGTTGAACAGTGTGGTGCAACAAAGAGAATAAAAAATCCCAAATCAACTGACGTTTTCCGCATATACCCACAAATTCCTCCCTAGATCCAACCTCCAAATACAACCCGAGGGACAAGAAGAAAAATAAACTTGTCAATCAACATTTTGTCCTATTTTCCTCACGAACACAACCCACTTGAAATTTGTAGTCTAAGTAATGTAGTTCTACGGAGGCGGAGGCCCCGGCTCGAACAGCGGAGGGCAGCAGCTTGCGAATAGACCGCAGCAGCACAGAAACGACAACCTGCAAATACAGAGGGAACGAAATTTCATGAAAATAAGTTCAGTTCCAACTTGATTACCTCTAAAAGAGAAATGGAAGGAAAGTGGAAAAAAAAACCCAAAGAACTTGCCATGATTCCAGAAATCCGCCACCAGCGGGTGGCGGCGGCGGTGGTGCCGATGCTGGTGCCGGTGCCAGCAGCGGTGCTTCTGGTGATTCCAGAAATCCGCCACCAGCGGGAGGCGGCGGCGGTGCCGGTGCCAGCAGCGGTGCTTCTGGTGATTCCAGAAATCCGCCACCAGCGGGTGGAGGTGGATCCATGACTACCGACAGACCGATGAAAACTACCACTACCAGAGCTCCCGAGAGAGAAAAACAACAGTTTGGTTTATGTGAATCTCATGCGTATATATATGTATACGTAAAGTCCAACAATCTTTCATCAGTCACACCTCCATCCACCAGTCAATGCAAATTTGAGAGGGCAGTCACCATCTACACCTAGCTAACACATGAACAAAGTCTAAAAATCTGATCATTTGACCGTTGTATGCCGGCATTTACGGCAATCAGCATGACATGCAATCCGATCACTGGATTTGAAAACTGAGATTTTCAGATGCCTGTTCCCGAATGGTGACTGGAATAGGTTAAAACTTAAAACCAAATACTAGGATGGATGAAAAGGTACAACTACCCAGCCGTAAAAAACTGAGAGAGAAATGATGCTGATTGAGTCAACCCTCAGATGAGGTTAGTTTGGCGTTCCAACAACAGCAGCAGAACACATCTAGTCCACAATTATTGGCAGGTGGGAGAGAATTGGAGACAAACCTAATATTTGACAATATATACACAAAGTGACTGCTCTCATAATATAACGGGAAAGAATTGGAGACAAACCTAATATTTGACAATATATACACAAAGTGACTGCTCTCATAATATAACTGGAACAGTGGTCCAAGAACCAAGGAAAGTTTTCCTGCGGAACCATGCCCCCAAATCAAAGCCAAACCGAAAGGCATCAGAGAGGGCAAGCCAAGAGACGCAAATCAATTTCTGTGCACATATCAATTTGAAGTAAAAATTATTGGATCTATCTTTGGCACTTCGTGTGAACTATGAGCAGCACAGTTCGCTGAGCACCTACAAGTCAAGCTACTTTGACTCAGTGGCGGAGCCACCCTATTCCCACTGGGGGCACCTGCCCCCACTGCACCTCTTTTCTTTTTTTTCTTTTTTTGAAATTGGTGGTTTGAATTTACCAAATATTTAAAGCAAGACACATGTTATTAGATTAAATACTTGTTAAAATATGAATGACTTGTTTGAATTGTTGCACAAATAAGTTCCACAAAATCAATGTCTGCAATCATATCAAAGTAAAGATTCGGTGAATTTATTGAAGAGTAATACGCACATGTTCACCTAGTGTTTAAGTACATGGGTGAACAAAATAGTACTACAAAACTTGAAAACTCTCCATTGTAACATGATGTAACAACTAACACGAAAATCACGCCGCATCACTAACGACCATCAAGTCATGGGTCAGTGGGATGTTGTCGGGAGTTGGCTATCGTCGGAGATTTTGTTTTTATAATGCCCCCACTGATGTATATTCCTGGCTACGCCACTGCTTTGACTGTTCATTGACAGTTTTTATTTTTTTATGTCAAACTATGTGAGATAGATCTTAACAACTGCTGTATTTAAAGTAATAATCCCATTTTTCTGTTGTTGCTGTATTTAAAGTAATAATCCCATTTTTCTTGTAACCATCTCAAACCCTCTCCTCTCTACTGCACCTTGGCTCGAATCATGTCGTAGAGAAGGCATTAAGTGAAAGCCAGGCATCCTAGAGTTATTAATCATGTTGAAGATGAAGCATACCTGTTATTAATCCTTGTAACACTACTTTAACGGTATTTACATAATAAAAATACTCGCCCTAGATAAACAATTTTGCTTCTCGATCAGACATTAATCTCGACTGAGCACCTTCAGTTTAGTCAGCCCGTCTGGGACAACTGGCCAACTCGAGATCTGTACCTATAAAGAGCTCAAACTTTCATAATAGAAGGCTTCAAATCTTCTGAGTTAAATCCGTTCACCTTATGTTGGCGACGATTTTAGATCAATGGACCTTGAGAGACTGCTTTGGGAGTGTCCAGATGATTTCATAAGATAAGATATAGGCAAAAGACTTTAGCTGCTGGCTTTTATGCCAATAACATTAGTACTTCATTTTTGTCCATTATCTTGTACAAATTATAGTAGCTAATTTGCCAAGGCAACCAGCACCAACATAAAAGTCTATCATCATAAGTTCACACAAATATTTGGCGCATCTTTTTGGTATTAACAAATAAATAATTTACATTAAAGAATAAATTGATAAACAACTGCTTTATGATGGGTCCTGTGACAAAAAAAAATCAAATAGAAAATTCTACCACAAGTCATTGCTAAAACAGTTACCCATATTCCTCTCACTTTGCTCTGTGAACAACTTAGAACCCAGAAGGTAACCACAAATCAATTTTCTAACAGATTGTTTACAGTTTCCCTCTATTAACAAGGAAGCACAATAAGAAAGTAAGTGAAGTAAATGTGTGCCCCCAAAATGAGTGTTACCTAGATTCGATGTGCCAATTCTGCTGTAGCACCTTCACTCGTTAGCAAGTTGTAATTATTCAGCGGGACCTAAAAATTTTCCATGCAGAACGATTCAAACCTGGGCTCGGATAAGTCCACTGCTTCAACATCTTGGGAATGCCAACTTCTAGCCTTCGAAGAAACGAGAAACAATTCATTAATTTGCTCAGCGGAAAAGGTGTTTACTTCTTTTCCATGACTGGAAACGACTCGCTTGAGCTCCTCTATTTCAACATGACTCTCAGTTTGTTTGTCAGCCGTCTCGATGTCAACATCATCTTTAATGAGATGAGTGGAGCTCTGGAGATGGATGATATATATTTAAGTGAATCAGTTGATAAACTAGAAAAATCATTCAAAAAGCAGAGTATCAGCAATTTAAGTCCTCTCCACTGATAAACAATTTGTTCATCAGTTTTCCAAACCTTACATGTCCATTTACAGCAACACATGTGGGGAGGGAAACAGCAGCATATGAACAGGTAATGGTCTAGGATATTTAAAAATGGTGGCCAAAAGAGAAAGGGCCATTTAGGACAGCTAAAATAGGTCAAAAAGCATCATCTGAACATCAACTCTGGAGCACCAAACAATCTCCTAGTGAGTACGATATTAGGAGGGTGATGGCATTTGATAATCCAATTTCGAACAACACAAAGGTGGCATTTTTTTCAGCATTAGCACACTAGCTAATCTATTCTAATACATTAAGGGCGAGCAACCTTTGGTGTGGACACCTTTTTGAGGCTGGCTCACATTTTGCTCCCCAAAAATGCCCCACCAAAAAAAAAAAATTTACATTGTACTTCACCCCTACACCTAATAACCGTTCGGGCAAAAAGGTCAATACCAAAAACACAGCACACACACGTACAAAACCTTAGCAGTTATCAAACTCTAGAGCAGTTTCCCGAACAGTGTTTTGTCCATCCTCTGCCCGCAAAAGCGCGCTTCTGAAATCTGTTCCAAGGGAAGATTGGTACTCTCTCTCTCTCTCTCTCTCTCAAATTGACTGTTCCACCCGACACATAATTTCTTTTGTCTTTAACGGAGCTTTACCATGTAGGTATGCATTGACAGTAAATCCAAGGGAAGGAAAAAGGGGCAAAGGGCAACCCTTGATGTCAAAAGGTGGGTTTTTCTTATGTTTTTCTGTTTCCTAAAAAAAAAAAAGGAATTTTAAGAACAATTCACTTTGATATAAGTTCAAGTAAAAAAAAAATGGAGTGGATTTTGAGGTGTTTTTTACTTGAATTTTCTCAATTGATTTGAGTGAAGAGTATTAGTACAATTCACTTTAATATAAGTTCGAGTATTGAAGTGTTTTTTACTCGAATTTTGAGTTGAAGTGGAAAAAATACCGTAAGGTCTTGAGATGCTCTAATGTACACAACAACGGAGAAGGAATTGTTCTTAAATATATACTTCTTATTGTTTCCAATAGAACAGTTTCGCTAAGGCAATGTTTGATTGGCTTGAATGATAGATGTAGATGATATTTTTGCTAACGCAGTGTAGACGATATTTTCGCTAAGGCAGTGTTTGGTTGGCTGGAATGATGTGTGTGCAAGTTAAAATTTCACAATTTTTGTTAAAATTCAACTTGCACACGCATCGTGTGTGCTCCGGCTGCTATACTAAAAGTGTTACTACTGCTATGCAATTTTTTTTTTTTTGTATTTCAGAAGAAGCGTTTTCAATGTGGAAGTTAGTTTATGGCTGAGTTTTGTTGTTTTTGTTTCTATTGACTTCTTGTTGTATTCTCCTTTCAAGTTTGATGACACTAAGACTAGAGGCTGGGGCATATGCGATACATGTGCAAGTTGGATTTTTTCAAAATATGCACAATAACATCCCATTTATTATTTGATTGAATTTTCACAAATTTTGACAAAATCCGACTTGCACACGCATTGTGTGTGCCCCGGCCTCTAGTGCTGACTTAAGCAAACATCCTTGTGTGTAGGATAGGACACATCTAAGTTCTTCATAACAGCGGATTTAAGCAAACATCCTTTGGTGTAGGATAGGACACATCTAAGTTCTCCATAACAGCTAAAACTTCAGAGACTAAAAGGGATTTTACATTTCGAAGCATTTGAAAAGATCTTTTATATGATGCATAAAGTATGTATTAATCCATCTCTCGTCAATCAGAATGTCTGTTATACCAATATCTTCCAAGACTTGCATGTCCTTCACTCCACATGAAACTTATAATTCCAACATCATAGAGAAGGAAAGTTCAAGAATAACATGAATATTAGCTGTAGAACTCCAACAAAATGAATGAAAAGAAAAATGCTTCCTAAGTATGGTGGGATCACAGTACATATTAGAACTTGTCTCGCACCGAGTAACTATCACCTTCAAAACTAGTACATGAGGCTGGATAGCCTCTTCACTCATTGCCAATTGGTGTTATGTTGGATGCTTTTAGATGGTATCAAAGTTAGGCTTCGGAGGCTATTCGGCAATACTCTAGACTGACACCCCTTTGTTTGTGTCATACATGCTCTTTGTTTCGTTATGATCCAGAAGTGTTGGATCCTTTGAGTACCTCTCCACATGTGAGTTAGGCATTGCACGTACAAAGGAGTGTTAGAGCTTGTCCAAAACTAGTATAAGAGCATGGGCGGCCTCTCTACTCATGGCCAACTGTTTTGAGTTTTGCTTTAAGAGTACACATGCCAATAGCATCGATGCAGACATGGGTAATGGATATGACATGATAAGATACTGACACTATGGATTGACAGAAGCTTCGGAAAATTATGACACGGATAAAGACCGAATGAATAGACTTAAAGATACAACGATACCTCCATGAAAGGAGTACGCAAATTAAAGAAATGGAATTAAAGACATGATCAAACTATACATACCGGATAAAGATATATGGGAAAGTTTTGCCTCCTAGATTTTTCTGGAGCAATAGTTGAAAGTATTTGCACAACCTCACTCATAGATGGTCGAGAATCAGGATCCAACAACAAACACTCCTTTGCTAAGTAAGCCATTATATGCATCTCTTCTTCTGGGAAATTCCCTTTCAGTTGCGGGTCAGGAAGCTCCATAATCACTCGCCCACTATCCAGTAAACGAGGGGTAGCCTGCAAGAAGATGTAAAGCTTTGGATCAAATCTACTGAGAAATGTGAGCAGCCAAAACCCCAGGGGAAAATAACTAATATAGGGGAAACAAATAAAAGACACAAAAGCAAAGAACACTTGCAACTGGGTTATTGAAATAAACAACGATAACAAAATAAAGTGCTGAACTGCTGATACTTATGGTGACAACTAAACCAAAATGTGTAACCCGTCATATTACTTCCAGTAACACCATGAAGATTTGAACTATGTACAAAAGCTACAATCATCAACTTAATGCCTAAGGTTCTCATTATGTCAGCTCTAAATTGATGGTATGGCCGATCAATTTACAATAGAGTAGTCCATCAAGATAACATCCTATAACATGTGAATGTCAGGAAAGCACCATCAGGTTGTGGGAAAACCAAACATATGGAAACTAATTTTTACATGAAATGCTTGCATTTCGTGCACAGTTGCACACATAAAAGGAACGTGGTTATACCCAAATGACAAGGCTCTCTTCTGCTTTGTTGGCTGTTTTATGGATGGGTTGCCGACCACAGATCAGCTCAAGAAGAACTACGCCAAAACTGAAAACATCAGACTTAAGAGAAGCTCTTCCAACAATCGCATACTCTGGAGCAAAATAGCCAAAAGTCCCTTGCATTCTAGCCGGAGAACTGGGATGGCTGGGAATGTCATCAGTCATCAAATGTTTGGCCATCCCCAGATCAGTAATCTGCAGATATTAGGTGAACTTAGCAAGGGTCACATGTATCTCTTCTGGAAAAACAATTAAGCATCACAAAATTGGATGCATAAAATATTATTAGCACAGTTAGACTTGATTCTCAATGCTGACTCATTGCATGAGAGAGAAGGGTTTCTTCTTTTTTCCTGGGAAGTGTGCGAGAACCCAGATTTATCGGCAATACAATGGGTTGTTTCTTTCTTTTAGTCCATGTTGAAGATTGAAAAGCCAAGTTGGTTTGGATGGGGTCATAATCAACACAGTTTTTCGCTTCACACCCATTTGCTCACATTTAAGAGCTAGTGGAATACAGTCTTACCTTGGCTCTCCAGTTCTCGTCCAAGAGGATATTTGTAGATTTGACATCTCTGTGCAAAATTTTTGGTGCAGCTGCTTCATGGAGATATTCCAAACCCTTGGCAGCTCCAAGTGCAATTGCGACACGAGTAGCCCAATCCAGGTTTTTCCCCAAAGCCCCATCCAAACACTCTCTCAGATTACCGTTGCACATATACTCAAATACAAGCAGCCTCTCAACATGCTTTCCTTGGTTTTCTGAGCAGTAGCCCAGCAAAGGCAAAACATGACAATGATGGAGTCTTGCTATCAACTCAATCTGACCAAAACAACAGGTCTCAGAACTCAAGAATACCACATAACATGTATTAATTTTTCCTTTTTGCTAACCCAAGGTGTCCGAACATCACAAAATCATGTAGCAGATGAGACGATAAATCATGTCTTACCTCTTTTAAAAAAATAGCTTCAGAGTCTGGCCCTCCTTGAGTTTTCAGTCGCTTAACTGCCACGGTTTTACCGTCTTTAAGATGACCACGGTACACATGACTGCTGCCCCCAACACCTATCAAATTAGAATCAGAGAACTTATTGGTTGCATCCTCCAGCTCAGGATAGGAAAATTGTAGAATTGTCCCATGTATTGTTTCTGTATTGCTTCTGAATAGTAATCGAATGCAACCTGCAGTTAAGGACAGATCCATAATTGTTTTAGAAAAAGCTAAGGCCAAGTTTTTCTTAATTCTAATTCAATGACTGACACTAAGATGCAACTTGTGTATTCAAAGTTCTCATCAGTTAAAAGAGACATACTCTAAATATCCCGGATTCTTTTCAAGCTTGTATAAAAGAAGTCCTAACTTACCTGTGATAGGTTTAATTGGTGAACCAGTATAAACTCTTGATCCAGGTGCTGAAGAAGTTCTGTGACTTATAAGGTTTGTAGCACTATTGTAACTTGTATAGTTGTCTGATAAGAAAAGAGATCTTTGTACATGACATTTTTCCCTTCCGTAGACATAGCATGCCACTGAAGCAATAAATGCCAGAGTAGTGAACAGAACACATGTTAACAGAATGATCACAAGAATTTTAATGGAAAGATGCTTCTTCGACAAATCCAGCTGTTCAGACAAGCCTGTGAAAAGCAGCAAAACAGCACCCTAGTAAAAACTTCAACTTTATGTAGCCTATTCAACAATTTGATGTGGTTTATTCAACAGATTACAATGATTTATCCTACCAAAAGTGCAAGCATGGGGACATATGAATAACCAGACCAAGGCATTATTCTGTATGACCAAAAATATGAAAACCAGATACCCACTTTGTGCTAATCCCTGTCAAACCAAAACTGAAAACTAGGGGCACAAATGAGCTAAGTCAAGCTGACCACTGGGTTGCTCAATCTCGGTCAAAATTTTGAAGTGATCTACCCTACTATCACGAATAGCAGTTTAGCGTTTAGGGATGATAATAATCTAGTATTCAAGTTGCTTATGAGCTAATAAAGCAAAGGTCGTTGTCAGTGCAATGTTAATGAGCTCAAGATTCAAATTGAGCTTTGCTTGTTTATCCGTTTTGCGATCACATTGAAGTCTCCAGTCAAGCCCATCATTAAAAACACTTAAGCCGTCTAGTTCATCTTACCATGCAACTGAGAACTTCCAGTAAAAAGTACCTTTGGAAACGTGATCTACTGCACTTTCCCATTTATGAATGAACTGATCAAGATGAAAAAATGAAAAAGAAGCAGTAGCCAGATGCCATATGATGCATAAAATGTCTTTAAAGAAAAAATCCTATAATCACTCTGCATATTGAATTTATGCCTTCCCGAAAATATGATATACCAACTGACCAACACCACCAAAATTTAAACTACATATATATGTGTGGGCAGCGTGCCCGGAAAAAGGGGCAAATCGATGAACGCATTTTTTTGGCAGACGAGCGCTCAATTCAGAGTCGCCACTTGGGTTTGAAGGTCCGACACCCAAGGAACCGAACTTGAAACGCTCGCTGCGCTGTTTGATTTGAAAAAGGTGAAGGCACCAGTCCGTCATAACCATATCTGGGTTCAGGAGCCAGGTTACGAGAAGGGAAGGGTTTTAAGGCACCCCTCTCGCCCAATCCGGAGATCGGTCTCTACTTAGGCATTTGCGAAAATATTTGTTTGCGATTCTATTTGATTAATCAATTTTTAGCCAATTAGGGCCGGGGAACAGTTTAATGGGGATTAAAACCGTAAATATTTACAAGATGTGATAGATGGCATGGATGATCAATTAGTATAGGATGAAAACAGACTGCTGTGGGAGTTTAAACAAACTGGGAAGCCCCTGTTTTGGAGTGACGTGCGCAGGAAGAAACCAACATGCACTGAACAAGTCACCGCATGCTGTTCACACCTAAGAGCAACTCCAAGACGCGCGCGCGCCAGTGAGCTCAAACCCACAGCTCTTATTCTCAAACCTTCTGGGCTCTGGAAGGACCAGTGCACACCCAGGACAAACCAAGCAGTTTATAGGCAACATAATATACAGTTCTAAGCAATGTTTAAAGGCTAAAAAGCCCTACAAACTAACAAAACACCCCATAAATAGTGTGGGGACAAAATAATGGCCTAAGGTCGAGCTACCCGTGCAAGGCCACTTACTGGTCAGAGGCAGACTATCGCGCGCTTATCTCACTCAGGCGCGCGACGGTGCGCGACGGTGCGCTCCGGCGGGCGAGGGATGCGGCCTATCGCGCGATTGTCTGAGCCTTTTAACCAGTGTTTGGTTTACATGTTTTTGGGTTCTGGTACATGTCCAGAATGATCCCAAGGGTACTCCAAGACAGCAGAAATGCAAATTAACTACAAAGCTAACAGTTTTTACTAAGGAAAGCAGTAAACTAGTTTTTTACATGCTTGCAGAGTGATCTATACGTAAATAAATACACAAAACAGTAGGACACCAATCCTCACGCGGTACATCGCACGCAACCACGGAGTGTCGCGCGCGAGAGTGGGACCATTGCGCGCTGGTTCGTACCATGACGGTTTTTGAAACCTTGCCAGCTTTAGGACAGGATTGATATTGATTACCAATCTTGGCACTGCCAGCCCTCCTCAAGGATCAGAACAGAAAACAAAACAAAGGTAAGCTATACCTTTGGTTTTTGAGTTTTGAAAGAGTATTTGAGCTTTGAGCTTTGAGGTTTGAGGTTGTTTGAAAAAGGATGAACAAGCTATGTTCTTGAGGGCGTATGAATGATAGAACCAAGGAAACAAGATGGCTTGAGTTGTTTGGAACTTTGTAACCTTTTAAAATTGTAACCCTTTTAATGGATGAACCATGGGGGTATTTATAGGGAGAGATGAGGTAGGTATGGGCTGCAAATAGAGGAGTTCAGCCAGTCCACGAGGCTGGCTGAAGGTGCATTGGTGCCCAGGTTTCCTCCTCAAGAAAAGTTGGTGGCAGTTTGGTCCGGCATGCGATGGAGTCAATCTGTTGCGCGAGGGTGCGCCCTGGTGCGATGGTCAACGGTCAAACTTTGACTGTTGACCACCACCTGGCAGTTTGACCATCGCGCGAAGGTCTGGGAGCAACGCGCGTCAATAGAGTTTTTGGCCTTTTGAAGTGGCTTAGGATCAGGTTAGGTTCAAGGGTTTTTCAAACACTCAAAGCTCAAGCACTTATCATTCCCGGGGTGTTCTTGATTCATTTCATCATTGGAGAATCAAAAACCGTAAGTAAACTAATCCGGAAGCCCAGATTGGGGTGTCTACAATATGATCTGAAATTCACTATCTGCCAAGAGCAAGGTCTCACCCCCTTACAGAAAGAGCATAGGCCTACAGGTTTCTATAAAATTGGCTAGGCCTGCAAACCCTCAGTGAGCTGAAACAACTCAAACATTGTATTATGTACAACACAACATTGAAGCATATGTATTGATAAGTGTAGGTTTCTTTGTTTTTAACAACCCTTTGGCAATATGTAATCTACTAAATTTACATTTAGAAGACCAAGCTTTGAATCACAAATGGCTGCAATTAGGAATAAAGAGTAGTACCCTAACACAAAAAACGTCATCATAATGACCCTCATAATCAGAAACAGAAGAACAAGATTTTGAAATTAGAATCTCCAGAAAGGCCTAGTGATTGAACTATATTTACCACCAATACAATCCGTTAAGCAACAGCATAAAAGCTGCTCGTACTGCCTATGCTGTGCATAAAAAGTAATACCATATTTAAGCAATGATTCCTTAGAGAAAAATCATTACTTAATAGATCAGTGCAGAAAAATACCAGAAGTGCAATTGCAGGCTGTAAAGCAGCTCGTGCTGTGATTGCTAGCTGCTACTTCAGGGAACCCAGAACCACCACACAAGCAAGTCCAATTATCTTTACTTGCTCCCTCTGCAGCCAGATAAAAGATCAGCAAACTTAAATGATCGAAATTTAAGAAACATGACCATCGCTCAGTACTATATGACATGAATCAATGCATCTAGGGATCTACCAATCAGAAATTCTGTCCCTTGTAGATTGTATGTTAATCAGAATAGTACAACAACAATCCTAAATATTTATGTGCATCAATATATCAACGGATCAACCAATCAGAACTTCTGTACTTCTTTGATAATGCATTAATCAGCATCCAACCATAACAATCCTAAATAGTTATGAGCTAGATCTCATTCCTCCCACAACACATGAAGACCTGGTTCTTTCAGTCCACTGTGTAACTGTTGGTATGATGGTATCAGAGCAAAAATCAAATAGGGTTCATCTCTACATATAAGAAGGTTACCTTAAGCAAGGTAACGACATGCCAATCATAAAAGGGAGCTATTATAAAGTGTGCGCAGCTAATGATGTTGGCTTCAGAATCGAGGAGGCATGCTATGTGCCCAACCCTAAGGGTAATAGGATGTGCTCTCATGCATTCCATCAAGTGGAATCATTTGCCAATAGGTCAGGTTCATAACCCCATACAAAGAGAATGTCTCAACGGTTTATTGCAACATGAAAAGTACATAGACCTGACAGAAGCATTCACCAGTCATCAGTAAAGCACATACTCTTGACTGTTTCATTTTCCGCTGACTCAAAACCTCCAACTACAGTTAAAGCAGGACCAGAAAAGTTTACCATCATTCAATCTCAACTATGGGAGAAGTGATAAACCTGCATTGTCTTTAATCTACTTCTAACTACCAAGGCTGGAGTGACTAAGTACATCTATAAAACTTTCTACCATTCAAATGATATACCAAATTGAAATATCACCATTCTGGGCATTCCCTAAGGCTGGTCCCATCAATCTGTGTTACTTGGAAAGCATAGACAGGGTACACACCAAGCTTCAGGCTTCCAGCCAATCCAAGTTTCTGGCATCCTACTAAAACATATGCAGTGCAGCAGTTTTCATCCCCAATAGTGCAATTTATTAGGGACCAAAAATGATGCTATGCTTCTATAATGTTAGTATTCTCGATGGAATTGTTGGCGTACCAGGACTGCAGTCACATGAGCTAGAGCAGTTGGTTTCAATAGGAAAGCCCTGGTTCCCCTGATATGCCGAAGAACAGGTACAAGTCCACTTGTTCATGTTGGATGTATTAGAAACTTCATCTGCCAAAGGGGGAAAAATATCTTTGTAAATGTAGAATCCAGAATATAGAACTTGACAAAAACAAGATAGGTGCTATGCACATAGAGATGTTCTCTCTCTCTCAGAACCAGATTTTCTTGCATACGGTAAAGCAGCTGAGGGGCTTTTGACTTCTACACAATCAATACGAAATTACTTAGTGGAGTGCAAAGGTTTCCACTAACCACAAATAATTTGTTGAATCCAGGTCATGCAAATGAGACAAGCAAGGGCAACTGCTGCTTGGAGCTTCATTTATTCTAGCCCAAATTCTGTACTGAAAGCTAAAGAAGCCAGTTAGGACATGACATCAGAGTAAGAAAATATATACCGCATGTGTAATAAACAAATAAAAGAAAATGTGTCTCGTGATGGTCAAAGTTCAGTATACATACATGGGTATACAGAAACTTTAGCTCAAATCCTAACTAGTTGAACATAGGGAAGCTTTTCTAATTAATAGAAGCAAGGACCTATCTCACGTGTTTACAAAGGAAAGTTTCAAATCATTGACAAGGTGAATCTTGTTGCAAGATGAGAAGCAAATTTTACTTTCACACAAAAATAGATAAGGGATGCTCTGGCACCCAAGGATTACAATCTGAGGAATCCTTAAAATGTCAAAACCCGTGTGGTTTATGGGTAAATAATCCCAATCATGAAGTCCAAAGAGTAGAAATTACGACTAACCTTAATAACAACGAGAAACACACCCATCAAACATCCAAAATCTCCAATTTGGTGGCTGTTAACACTGTTTATTTCAACATAAAGAGTAGATGATTAGGGTTTACTGAAAATGGTAAGAGTATAACCAAACCAAACCAAACCAAATCAAACCGAGCCTTATGTCCCAATCACTTGGGGTCGGCTACATGAATCCTATCTAACACCATATACACAGAATTGTGGCATAATATAGCAAGACAAGCTGCACATCAATCCCGGGACTAACAAACTATAGATGGGGTTTTCAATTATCCATTTGAAACCGATTTGCTATTGGAATACGACTACACACCGTTCTAATTGATTTGCAACAAAATAGAAAAATGCGTAAAGTCTTTGTTTTGTTAAAGTTTTGAGGGAAGTTTTTTGGGTAATGAGTGGAGGGAGAGACATAGAAAAATGAGAGTAATAATTTGAGAGATAACTTATTGGGGTCTGTGTACAGAGAGAGAGACGGGTTGAGTCTAGAGACTCAAAACGAACATAATCAAAGAGCTCATGACAAGTACGAATTACTGAGATATGGTGGGTCAACAAACCTCTTAATGTTGTAATTCATCTCAGCCCGCATTTCAAATTATGAGCAATAAAAAGGTAGGGAAAGGATGCCTTTTGTTTTGTAATTTGCAATAATTTTTTTTCCCTTTTTTTGGCACTCTAATTCAGGTCAGTTCACAAAACAAAGTTATCCGAGATATACACAAAACAAAGTTGGTCATCTAAGGTACCAAATAGCAAGACTTTAAGATGATGATACAGCTAAATGGGATGTCTAAGCAAGGGCACATGACACTATTGCCAAAGAGAATCACGTCAACATTGTTGCCTCGTAATTCATAAGTAAGATGAATGGTAAGCTCGGTACATGTTCTTTTTTGTATATGTGAATGTGAATCCAAACTTAGCTCAAATTTAAGTGGATAAAAAGAAATGAAGAGAGGTACCCAGGAAATACAATTTGGTCCCTCCAGAAACACAACTATGGTTAACAAATAACATAACAGGACAAGAACATATGTCATCACGATATGGAACCCCAGAAAAGCAACAGAAGGGTGGGGCTTTCTCCAGTAAATAAGAGCGGATAAGAACCATCAATGAAACTTTTCCAGGACAACTACAGAATAACCTGAAAAATACTTGAAAGCTACAGAACAAAATAATCTCCTGGCCTTACTCTTTCATAGTATAAACCACTTGAATTCAGATGACAGCAAAAGCACACCCAGAGCAGTACAACTTGTCAACTTGATATTCAACCGTGCTAAGGCCCATCATCAGCAATAGGAGAAAGGCAAAAAGGGTAATGTAGAGGAGACGTATGAGAGCAATAAGACAGAAAGAGAATTTTGAATTTTATGTTTACTCATTCAGACAGGAAATTGTTAGAATATGTAAGAGTTCCATCAAATGAGGTCTACAAAAGCAACCTATCACTAAACTGAAAGAGACCCGCCAACAACATTCAATCTTCTAACCTGCCCTAATTAATAAAAAAACATTATCTTTCATAATTAATTCTTTCCCATAACCTTTTCCATGATATCTCGTCGGATTCCAAAATAGCCAATCATTTCCTGAAGAATATGCATTAAAGAGGAAAGTATTCAAATCCTTTGAATGATGTATGCCAACGGTTAAATTATATCATACTACTTGCTTATTATACTTTGCTTCCAAGACATACTGAGAAGAGTGACATTCTATGAAGCACCGACACCTCTAGAGGTCGAGGTATCGCAGTGTCGGACACGGGGACACGTACGGGACACGCCACGTGGTGTGTCCCATAATTTAATTTGAATTTTTCACGGGGACACCGATGGGGACACAGCAGGGGCCAAACTGCAAATTTAAAAAAAAATTGGAGGCCAAATTGTAATTTTTGAAAAAATTGGGGGCCAAACTGTAATTTTTTTAAAGTTTTGGGTGCCAAACTATAATTATTTATTTATTTATATAAATAAATAAATAAATATACACGTGGCGTGTCCCCCGCCGTGTCCGTGTCCCCATTTTTTTAGAATTCCCGTGTCCCGGTGTCGGTTTCAGTGTCCGTGTCCGTGCATCATAGGTGACATTTGAGGGCCATCAGACTTTAGAGGTACTATATCACTGCCCCAACCTCTTGGTGCCGGTGGTCGGGACTACAAGATAGGAATACCAACAGAGCCACCAGGGGCCATATTGATTCCCCGACAGGGCTGGCCTTGACATTTCAAGGGTCCAAGGCGAATCTAAGAGGCTCTCTATGCATTTTATGGCCAAAATGATAAATAAATAATTAATTAATTAAGGCAACCTCAAAAAGCAAAATTATTAGTATTCAAAAAAATACAATCTTCAAATTAGAAAAATCGTTACAAAGTTTTAAAACAGTCTCTTAAAGATCACTATTCTTGCATTTATAGTTGAAAAACTGCCAATCATGCTCGTAAAATCAAAATTTCACTTATTTGACATGCTCATTTTCAAAATGTATGTAATATTGATTCATATTATATACTTTTTGTGATGAATACTACACAACTTTTTGGACTGTAGGATTTAGTCCGAGGTGCACCCAAGCTGGATCAGGACACCCTGCATTAGGAAAAAAATATTTTTGGACCCCTTATTTTAGAAAAATTTTGGGGTCCAAGGTGTGCCGCCTTTGCTCAGGGCTGGTACTAAACCCCGACCGTCGATCAACGTCACAATCAGCTAAACCGTCCAATTAACTTACGGTGAGGTACAAACGAAGAAGAACTCTGACTTGGTGTGCCTCAGTTTTATCATTTTTTCTTGATAACTTTAGTGTTCGGGACAGCAAAGCTACAGGCCCAAAGGAGTCACAGTTAATCAATTTTCCAGCAACCTACAACATGCAACGCCCCATTCGAGACGCTAATTTGCTTCGAGGGCGGCTAGATTGCTGCTAAGATTACTATGCAAGGAAAATGACGAAAGCGAAAAGTAGTCATCTTCAAATAAGAGCGATTAAATCGGCCTACCTGCTCAACGAAAGAGTCGAGAAATTAGGGTTTGAACCTCGGAAACTGTTCCTTCATCCACAACCGTAACTAGTCCCTCGTCACTTCCCTGGTTACTGAGCACTTCTTACGATCGAAATGCGTGACCGTGTTGCAGGAGTGTATGTATTTCTTTGTACAAATCAACCATTGAGCACATAAGCTCAAGTTTAAGCTAGGGATCTGTGAGTGAACCTTGAAAACCAATCGATTCGAACATTCGAACACCTTCGAACGAGCCTGAAGAAATTCAAATGGAAACTAATCGACTTTGGATACGAAGCGAAGGCTAACGGTCGAACGCGAGAGCGACATCACATTATTAGTATCAGGTATCAGACTGTGGAGAGAGAGAGTTTAAATCTTACTGTAAAGAGAGAGCTCTTCGGACTGGAGTACAAATGTCGAAGATGGCGCTCAGCTAGTCTGAAGTCTCTCTCCTTTATTACCGTAGAGTAGAGGAGGTCGTTAATACTGTGGTTCCCACTTCTAATTTCTTTTTTTCTATCCTCCAACCGATTTACGCTTTTTATACGGTGGTTCTGTACTTGACACTGGCGGTGCAAATCAAAGGAGCCGAGCTTTATAGAATACGAACTCGGCTGATATATTAAATGAGCTTAGAAAACGAGCAGAGTTTTTTGGTTACTCTTTTGGTTACTCTTTTCGTTTGCATTTAATAGTTTTTTATTTTATTTTAATCAAATAAAAAATTAATTATATTTTTAAATTGGTGATAAATTATATATCCAATATGAATCTAGTTAGTTTTGTAAATCAATATTTTTTAAGATTACGTAAATTATTAGTATAAATTACAAGATATAATCAATTTGAGAGTGGTACAACCTCTCAAAAGAAACTATTAAATGGGGGCAGAGGAAATAATTTATTTATTGAACCTCTTTAAACGAGCCCAACATTTACAAGCCGAATCGAGATTTGAGTGATGAGCTCGTCTTGTTTACTAAACGAGGCTAAAATTTGAACTCAACTTAGGCTCAATTATTAAACGAGTCGAGTCGTGTCCTGATCACAAGCTGCTCGCGAGAAACTTGAATCGTCTACCGCCCTATTTGTCGCAGTCTCATACTATCATTGTCCACGTGGCTCATCAGATCTCGTTTCTGTAGCTTTCATGGTTCTACGGTCAAAAAGTAGTCTCATCGAACGAGAGTGGGGACAGGGCTGATGATCCGCTGATTGGTTGCCCCGAGGATGCATCGGAGACTGTTTTCTGAGAACATGTTATAGTCGTAGATCCGAACATGTGATAGGAGTACGTAATAATGTTAGTTCTTTACGGAGCTAATCGCGATCGTCCAAAAATATTTTGGATGATTCGGATGTCATTGAAACTTTTTCGGGAAAGAGTTAAACTTTTTCCAATTTTTTTTATTAAAATTCGGACCGTCCAGAACACTTTTGGACAATCGCGATTGGTTGTTGCTGTAAAGAACTTTTTCACAGTTGAGCCGTGAATAAGTTTCTCTCATTAGTATATTATTGGATTTTGATTTTGGCAATCCAAAATTTACTGTAGGCAGATTAATTTTGGCACTTCACTTGTTGGAGCGACGACAATAATTTTTGGAGCGCCAAATCAATATCTTATATTATTTTCTGTAAATTTTAGTACTCCTACACTATTTTGCCGCTTTCTCTTTCCCCCGGACAAAAAATTTTAGGAATCTTTACAATCTATTTTTTCAATAACTCTAAGTTATCCGAGTAAGTTTATGCACATCTCGATTAAATCCTAAGGACTTAGTTACACCGACTATTAGTGGATAGTTCAATTAAATCCGAGACAAATCATGCATGAGCTGACCCGTAAAATCTGATAGCATTTGAGAGATGTTGAAAACTTAAAATTTAAAGAAAAATCAAACCTCTAAGTCTTAAAAGCTCGATGATGGTGGGGTATATGCTAAACACATCACTCTTCCCGTTTACATAAAACACATAATCAGCTGATTTGGAATGAATTTCGAACCAAATGCAAACTTTAAAATCATTCTAGATTGAGAAAAAAAAGATGGAATAATTAATTGGACCTACAAAAACAAACTTGCCCACTGTAACCACAAAAGTCAACTGAACCCAAGATCTCTGAAATTATCTTTTTCCCTTGGATCCAATGATCAAAATGAGTAAAATACTAGTACTAAAAAGGGAAGAGTAATAAGATATTATTGATGCGTAACTCCACATTAGGTGGCCAGAGGCCGAGAATGGAGGAGTAGAAAAGTCCAAATCTCAACAAACAAGAATAGGTGTACCGTACTTGTTCAAAGGGAGCATTATTATCTTTGGTTGTCTCCAAAGCCAAGAAACAAGGGCCTGAATCTTCACGACGACTCCAGTTTCACATGACGAGGCGCCAAACCAAAACCAATACTAGTAAAATGCATACTCCGATATTGTTTGTTTCCCTCCTAAAACAATCGGTAGTGTTTCAAATGCATGTAAAGGGCTGCGAGGGCAAATAAAAAAAGTAGTAATCTTTGACAATTGAAACCAGCAGATCTATATATAGCTTTAGGAAAGTAATCGAGCCATTGGAAGGAATTTTATTCCCAAAAATAAAAAGAGGGAAACTCAATGAGCCATGTATCAAACTCAAACTTCATCTCTTTTCCTCTTTTGATTTGGTTCACTTTTCTTTCTTTTCTTTTTTTCCGGCTTTGACTGCAGATTTCGATGAAGCAATTCCAAACCGAGCACTCAAATTTAGTGATTAAACCACTCTCAAGTGTGAAGTGTATGAGAGAGAGAGAGAGAGAGAGAGAGAGAGAGAGAGAGAGAGAGTGACTATTTTGCGCAAGTGTGGGTGCAACTTCTTATGTGTGGTGTGGTTGGTTGTAGCAAGATTCACAAATAGGTTCTTTTATCACTAGCAATTATTCTCACAAAGTTCTCAGTGCGCGTTGCAATAGTATGGGCTTTTCATTGCGCCACATTAAACGTAGTACTATAAAATAGGTGGCTTGCTTAGAAGCTCTGCGATGGGCGCAACAAAACGATATTGTCAATCTTCTTGTCTACACGGATTGTTTAGAACTTGTAACTGGACTTCGAGATGTTCCAAGGCTGCTTTACTTCTCCAACCGGTGATAGAAGATATTAGATTATTGTTGGGTTATTTCCAATCTGTTTTTGTTTAGAAAAATGATAATGCTAAAACTGCTAAAACTATACCTTTTTTATTGGAACACAAGGTTCTGTTCGGTTCGGTTCGGTTTGGTTTAGTTAGCAATAAAACTCAAACTTTTATTTTTAGGAAATGCATCACACATGACACATAAATATGAAAACAACCACATACAATGTTTAACCCATATTTCTCAAAGCCGTAGTAGCCAAGATGTGGGCAAGTTTAACATTATAATGAACAACTTTAATAGTGGGTGGTGTTAATGCCAAAACTGTTTTTGTTAATGTCAAAACTGTTGTGCATAAAAAGCTTGTACCATTTGCAAAGTATAAGACTTTTATGCACAATAGTTTTGGCATTAACAAAAACAGTTTCGACTAAAGCCGCAAAATCTCCTCCGGTCTGCTCTCTCCAACACCTTGCCCAAAGAGAGAGAGAGAGAGAGAAGAAGAAGAAGAAACTTGGAGCAGGGAACCTTTCACAAATGCCCACCAAACCCAGTGGCCCGTTTGAAGTCCAACAGCTCATACCACAAAAAGTCACATTTCAAGCTGCTATCAGGCTGGCCCATTAATGGTTCTGAGTTCTTGAGATCATCAGTCATGCTGCCACATGATTCATGTGAACGATTCACAAACAGAATTTTTCACATAGAAAAGTACTCTATTTAAAAACTCCCTCAGTACACTGTAGCATTGACATTTCTCTGGATTTATATAAGTAAAAACAATTGGGGTGCCCACTGGATGCGCAAAGGGTTAGACCATCCTGTGCATTAGTCCTACATTGTATTCTGTTCGCACGGTCATAAACAGAATATTGACTGGTATAAAGTCAAATTCCCCAGCAATTCTGTCCAAGTGAAGTGAAACCCAACAAGAGGGTGCTGTGGCCGCTACTATAAAATAAGAAACCCGGCCTTATTTTATCCACCATTCCATGGGGATGGATGACAGAGGAACAGGCATTGCGCAATTTAAGCCGTTTATCTGAAGAGATGACTCGGTACTTTATTCATTACTCACATGTCCAAACCCCCGTATTCAGCAACGAGGAACACCATATTATAATAGTATCGATAAGCGTGGAAACTGATTGAGAAACTAAAATGAACAACTGAATTGTATGCATTACTGCTGCAAAGGAAATGTTCAATTAAGAATCAAGAGCGGATATGTTCAATTAAGAAATTTTCCTCAGTGTCCCCACACTTACAAGGATATACCCCCCCAAATCTCCTCAAACGGAAAAGGTAAACAAAAATAACACTACTTCTCCTTATATACCTTTTATTTTAATATATATAGAATTACTTCTCCTTATATACAAAATCATAAAATTGAACTTCTAGGCCCTACATCCCACCTTTCCCAACTCACAACGATCCCCCAAAGCCGTCTTTCCCACCTCCCCCAAGATTTTATTCAAGCCAAAGAATACCTAAGTCACTGTCTTCGAATAATGCCCCACTTTCTAGAAACCACCAAAAAAACAAAACAAAAAACAAGAATCAGAGACGAAATAAGTTCCAAAAGTAAGCACGCGATCAGTTTACCTTGGTTGAGGTTGGGCAGAAAACGATTGAGGTGGTCTAACCGATGGGGACGAACCGCCAAACGATGACAAATTCTGCGAGTGAGTAACCATGTCTGTCATCGTCTGGGTCTGATATGTCTGGACCATGCTTGTACTGTCCGTAGAATCCCCACGCGCCGTTGCTCTCTGCCCCAAATGCGAGCTCAACCCAGACAAAACATATGCCCTTCCGGACGACTCATAAACACGTTGGTTCGCCATCCTTTCTTGCATTTCCCTTATTTCTGCAGCCAAAGCAACACACAGCTGGTCTCCGGCTTGAGCCGAAACCGTTTCCGATAATGCCTCGAGACACCGTCCCAAAACAGACACTGCACCAGATAAATCCCCCCGTTCAGCAGCGGCTCTTGCTTCTTCAATCGCCTCCGTTGCCTGCAGCCTGTTGCGCTGCCTGTCCACCTCCACAGACACCACCAAATCTCCTCCGGTAGTTTCAGGCCTCTGAATCTTCACTTCATTAATATTGGCTTCTCCCAAAGTCACCGATTCTTTTGTAATGGGGTCACTGTAATTACATTTAACCTTCAACAGCGACATCTCATTACACGAGTCGCCAACCGGATGAATATCAACTGTTACTAAAAAATCCCTCTCTTCTTCAGCATACAAGTCTCCAAAATCTATGATACCCGTCTTTGAACCAGGCTCCAATGTTGCTTTATAACTTCCTGCTTTTACTGAACCAAGCTTCATCCTTGGGTTTACACACTCAAATCTGACCTGTAATTCCTGAACCACTACACTCAAAAGCCCACCAATGCACTGCGCAAAAGCATCCTGTATCACACTCTCGGCTTCTATGAAAGAAAATGTTCCCCCCGAGTTTTCAGCGATAGAGTGCATTGCTGCTGCATCGTGGTCCACACCAAACCCAAAAGCATGAACTGGAATACTGATGCCCGCATCACTGTTCCGATTAATGGAGGATGATAAAAGCAACAAGTAATCATTTTCTGGACTGGAACCACCAAATCTGGGGACAGTATACGTATCCTGCCCATCTGATAACAGTATGATACTCCCAACTGGGTTCTTCCACTTTCGGTCCATCATCACTTTGGCACCCATCCTCAAGCCCTCGGCGATGTTCGTCCCACCGTTTGATGACAGCCCATTAACGGCTTGTAACGCTTCCTGCCGTCCGCCATCGGTCATTCGACGAAGTGGGAATAGGCGGCGGGCAGTGCCAGAGAAGGAAATTACTGAAAGCCTGTCAGATGGGCCAAGGTGTTGTATCACAAATCCCATGGCTCGTTTTAGTAGAGCAAGCTTGGTACCCGCCATGCTTCCGCTTACGTCGAGCACTGTGATGAGATCCACCGGAGCACGCGAATTCTGCCTTCTGCTTGAAAGAGCTTTCAGATGGATTAGAATGGTGAAGTTATTATGAGTGGCTGATCTTGATACAGCTGAGAATTCTGGGTATATCTTGACATCTATTGCTTCCCCATTTAATGAGCCATTTTCAGGTTGATGATCAACGTGTTCATCATCATCAAAAACACTGGTGGGCTCATGAGGAGGAGGAAGCTGTCTTAAACCATACATAAAGGCATTATTCGCTCGGGGCATAGCAATAGTGTTTGTCCTTTCCCTTTCCCTTTCACGGGAAAGATTGGAAGGATTATGAAAGGGTATTTCCTTCCATTCTGCCCTGCAAACCGGGCAACATTGGTTTCCATGACTCACATTTGAAGTGATGCAATGGAAGTGGAAGGAATGGGAGCATTCTGCGGTGAAAATGGCATGGCCCTGGCCTGGTTTCATTGTGGTCAGGCATATCGCACAAGTCCCCTACAATTTACATACAAACTGTAATGAATCAAAAACTTAAAAGTAGGAAATATAAAGGACTTTTTCAATTAGCTTTGCATAAAACTAACAATGCAATTCCACCTGTACAATCTGGAGACATTTTAGTTATCCATAAAGCCGAAAATGAAGTGCATCTCTCTATATTTTAAGAAGCATTGTAACCACAAGCTTTTCTATGAAACAAGAATGACTGGCATTTGCAGCTGCTTCAAACAAATAAATACTAGCAGAATCCTACGGAACAAGAGACTCATTCCATCAATTTATAATACACAAAAGTGGTCTGAAGTATTGGATCCTAAATACACCATCATGAAGGAAATATTAGTCAAAGTATTCCTTTAGATGGCCTCGATTGCAAAGCCATCCAAATCTATAAATGTGCTAAAGACTACTGATAAGCCACACTATTGAACCAGGTGCATAAAAAGAATATAATAAATCCAACCTGCACATCACATACCCCAGATCACTTGTGTGTTGAATTGATTACTATAGGTTAAAAAGGAACAATTTATCTACTCAAAAAGGAGGAGAATATACTGGTAAATTAAGAAAATCAATTTATAACTTTTTAAAAGAAAGGGCAAACAAGGTACTCTCAGACTCATGATGAAGCTTTTGATACAATAAAAAGGGCGGGAAAAATTCCAAATCCAATTTATTAAAAGGAGGAGAAATCATTAGTTCATTGCATCCAGGTTTTTTTTTTTTGTTATTTTTGAGCTCCCATCTTCCTTTGATGAAGCTTGTTGTAGGAAAGCTCCCAATCAGTGGTCAACAGGCTTTTCTAAGATTACCATGAAAAGGAGAGAGGGAGTAGTAGTGCAGCTGGTGAATAGACAAAGCACTTCCTGTCCTGCTCCCCCTTGGAAGGAGGGAAAGGGAAAAAAGTAAGAGTTTACTGTAGTTTTCCTTCTTGGTACGAGGCGTCGAGGCCACAGATGATGGTGCAGATTATCTTGTAAAGAGTTAAGAGTTCACTGAAAAAAATCACTCAGGTGCAAATGAATGTTTTTTTTTATCGGAGGTGCAAATGAATGTTGATGGCACATCAGAGGCATATATGTGTTTGAGCTTATATGCGGTCTATTTCCTAACAACAGATGTTATCCAATGCAGTTCTTTGCAAAGTAAAAAGATGAACAGTTTGACTCATCAACAAAGATTGGGTACACCCACAGGCGGCCAACTTGCTCATAAAGTTAAAAATTATAAAGTTAAAAAAATTATACTTAAGATAAGCATAGTCCTCTCATTTTTTATAGTTTACCCCGTCAAGCCATTGAGAGCTGAAAACTACGAGACAGACCAACAGCCAGCCCGTCTTCACGCATCACCATTTTATCATTCTCCCAGAATTTGCCGGCTTGAAAAAATCGCTTATAATAACAACTTGCATTGCAATTTGAAACATTTAACCCCATGTATATTAGAAAAATACAAATGAAGAACCCTATTAATCAATTCTGCTGTCTACCATTGTCAAACTCAGACACAATCCTTCTTACTACAGTAAGAACCCTCGTGAATTGACTCCTTAAACAAACTTAGCAATACAAGTAAAGCAAACAAGAATCTTAACCACAGTTACTTATCTCTAAACATAATTGACGATTTCACTTACACCCCAACAACATAAAAATCTACAAAGGACAATCCAGTAAGGCAAAGGCGACACCAGAAATGAGTCAACAATTAACAGTTGAAATTCATACTTTTTAGATAGCTCTTAGCAGAAAATCGAAATTAGTGCTTTTGAAAAAATATAAAGGGTCCCAATTAACAAGATTTCAGAAATCTTGCGGCGGAATGGAAAGACCTTTTCCCAAAAATCACATCCTAAATAAAGCAGTAATCTAACTGCTTCCAAAAGATATCTTAAACTAAAAGCTCAATTCCTTTAAAAATAAAAATAAAAAGGTTAGATTTAATATCCTTAAAAAATGTTTCTTGGTCAGTATTAACTATTAACCCAAACATTTTGAATGTGATTACCTCAGATATTGATTCATAAAACCACATAAAAATACTCGCAAAATAAGAGCACATACAAATCTTTACGGTAGTAAATCCAACGGGTGAACAAACCTTTCCACATATGAAAGGCAATACCAATTTCTAACAACATATACTACAAAACAGTATCAAATAAATTATCCTACATACTTTCAATCAAACTATACACGTACGAAGATATAGTTATGTACTACTCTAGATGCATAAAATTTTGTGCATCCACCAAAGCAATGCAAACCTATGGAACAACTAGCGCAGCAACCCACCGCCACAGGCGCTCGCTTAAATCCTGAGTGCCTCCGGGGAGAATCAATCAAACACTGCCATGTTGCAGGCACAGGTGCGCCTTTAAATTTGACATTTTTAAGCAAAAACTACCTATAATTCTAAAGAAACACGAACCTCTGTTGATTCAGAAGATCTCGCCGCCGCCGAAAGCGACCGAGAGATGAAACCGGAGCCGAAGGACCTCCGGCCGGCGGACTGGACGGCGGGAGGCGAAGAAGAGTCCTCTACAGTGCTGGAGGCGTGGAGGCACGACAGGGCAACCCTCGCTTTCCTCCATTTGCTGCTGCTTCCCATTGGCATTGATTGAATCTGATGTACCAGAAGAAAAGAAAGAAAGAAAGAAAGAGAATTCTATTCTACCTACTTGTTAGGTATTGGAACCAAAATAAAGCCACATATTCGCAATATATATGCGTGGATGTGTACGTGTAGAGCGAGAGAGCGAGGATGGGGAGAGAGAGAAAGTAGTAGGGAGGAACGGAGGGGATGTGACTTTCAAGATTTGAGAGAGAGAGAGAGAGAATGCGGCCAGGAGAGATCTGGTTTTGACATTCAATGGGTAGTAGTATTTTGTTTACTTTTTTATTTTATATTCAACGCACGGAAGAGATGTTAGAGAGAGAGAGAGAGAGAGAGAGAGAGGGAGAGGGGAATGAGGATCGTAGTAACCGAATGAGGAAAGTTGGGGTTTTCCAACCGACTTTTTCCATTGATGATAAAATTAAAATAAAAAACCGACTTTTTTTTTTAAACCTTGTTTCCAGTATTTTCCCTTTTACCCTTTCTTCGTGCATTCTAGGGATGCACATGGCTTGAATTGGTCTGATTTTTAAAAAAATTAGTAATCGGATAATTTCAAACGGTTCTAGAAAATTATGAACCAAAAGATAACCAATATATGTATGGAAACTAACCGAAACCAAATCGCAAGACCGGTTCGGTTTTGGTGGGATTCGGGGGTGCTGTAGTGCACCCCCATATAGTGCACGTGTAGGGCGACACACAGCCGTCGATCTCATCAATCCACGATCCACATTAAAAATTAATTATGACCGGTAATAAATGATTCTTACCAGTCATAACTAAAAATTATATCTCAATCATTTATTATCAAAATCGATAGCCCGTATACGCTCTACAGGGTGCATTGCAAGGCCTTGCAATACAGAATTTCCCAATATGGTTTTGGTTTGGTTCGGTTCTGATTCGATCTAATTAGGGGGTTTAGTAGGGTAAAGTAAAGATATAGGAAGGTATTCTGCTGGAATAGAAAAGGAAGGAGACAAAGAATTGAAAGAATATAAATTAAGAGTTTCATAAGGTAAAGTGAAATCTGAAAAATAAATAAGTATTCGTGTAAAAGAAAATAAAATTGGATACACTCAATACTGTTAAGAACCCTTAATGGTTTGGGTTCCTATAAAATATACTACTAGTATATTAAAAACTTTTCTAACAAATGAGATTTCTTCTCTAAATAAAACAACTTTAGAAAAGAAAATATTAGCTTACCAAATAAAATACATAATTAAAAAAGTGTTGTTATTTCACGAGTATCTGTTGGGATTATTTCTCTTTCTAACGGGGTTATAAGTTGGGTTCGTTTTATAAGAATTGTGAACCTATTTCCAATTTGATATAATTCTAATACTTGTATTCTTTCCCCTGCTTGTAATAAGAAAATGTAATGCCAAACATTTGACTTCATGATAGTACACTACGCCCTTTGCTGCCATAAGCTTGGCAATCTTGTTTGGAATTGTTGAGGAGGCTATATTGATTTTTTTTTAAGAGAAGTTAATAATACAGATTTTGTTCAAAATCTTTATTTTAATAAGACAATTTGATTTTTGCGATTGCAGTTGCAAAAATTAGTGCCTCAAACAAAATTTCGGGCTATTGAAATAATATCTGCTAGCCGGTTTGGTGAGATTCTAGGAATGGCAGTGGGGATGGAGCTCACAAATTCGGAAATTTGTATACCTTCAAACCCTTCACTATGATTCTACTGTGAACCTTGCTTTTTAAGTTAATTGAATTTTCGACGTACAAAAAAAAAAAAAAACCCTTCCCGATCCCATCAACAAAATTTGCAGTTCTAGATCTGGATGAAAGCATAACATATCTAATATTTTCTATTTGTTAAGGTTTGTGAAGAAGTTCAAGTTCAGCTCAAATCCAAGCGAGCTTGGCTCAAGCTCGACTCGTCAAAATTTCATTCAACGAGTTACAATAATGAAATACTACATTAATTATGTGAAAATTGGCAATAATAAAATCAAGCCCGACATAACCATACAAGAAATAGCCCACATGGAAAAGAAATAAACTAACAACGAAACACTAATATACTGGAAAAGTAATAATCAATTTTTTTTTCATTCGGCAATAGTTGACTCATTAACCTCTTTTGCGCAGATTGTTTGTGCAAGGATGGTCAACTAAACTAGTCCTAATTGGTTAGAATATGATACTCCATTATTGATCCTATCATGATTGCTTGGACTATGAAAATTATAAAATCTTTCACTATTAGTTCGGTTAAACAAATTAGTCGGGTCAAAAAGATAAGAGAAAATTTTAAAATAGCCCCTGAACTTTCACTCCAATGTCACCGAAACACCTGAACTTCACTTTATTTCAATTAAACACTTGGACTTTCAAAATCCCCAAATTGAGACACCTGCCATTAGCCTCTATCCATTTCCTTCACAAATCGATTGATGTGGCTCATTTCTGGCGTTAAAAGGCCCTACTAGACATGTTAGGAAATGAACTCAATGCTCACAATCACAACTCATGTCAACCCTACTTCATTTTTAAAGTTTGGGTATAAATTAGTGTACCAATTGGAATTAGCTATTATTCATTAGTAATTGAACAGGTTTTTTTTTCTCACTAAATAGTGGTGCTTGGGTACCAAACAATAATCTGTTTTTTACCACAAAAAAAAAACAACCTTACCATTAAGACATCATTTCATAGATAAGCATAACATATTGCTTACATTAAAACAGGGGGCAAAAGAGCACTAAACCCACATTCTTACATCAAACCCTACACTTCAATCTATGACCCAACAAAACACGTTGTTCTCTTCTTCCACTGGGAAGTTAGAGTTCTTCCACCCGAATTTGCATCAGTCCATGAAGTGCGAATCATACGCTCACTGATATAGAGAATGCAAGGGTTGTCGTCCATGGTTGAGCTATCAGTGGTCTTCATGCTTGAACTGTCAATGCTCTTCAGAGTTGAACTCTGAGTGCTTTTCATGGAGGGAGGGGAAGGTCTAGTGTTGAAGAGAGGTTATAGAGCAGTGAGAGAGAATGGAGACTGATAGTGAGAGTAGTGAGAGAGAATGGATACTTATAGTGAGAGAAATGGAGGGAAATGAATTAGGTTAGGTTCCCCGTTTTTCCTCCAGAAGTGAAGTAGAGTTGGCATGAGTTGTGATTGTGTGCATTGAGTTCACTTCCTAACATATCTAGTGGGGCCATTTATCACCATAAATGAGCCACATCAGCCGATGTGAAGGAAATGGATGGAGGCAAACGGCATGTGCCTCAATTTGGAGATTTTGAAAGTCTAAGTATTTAATTGAAATAAAGTAGAGTTCAGGTGTTTCGATGACATTAAAGTAAAAGTTCAGGTGTCATTTTAAAATTTTTCCAAAAGATAAACCCCAAAGTCAAAGATATACTTGGATAATCAACTCATACAAGCATTGACATCAAAATCCGAAAAAGATAATGCTCTGCTGCGTGCAAATCCCAAAAAATTACTTGTTGACCAAAGACAACACCCACCATTAGAATATACTAGTAATAAGTCTAGGTACACTATCTCCAACCACTACATTATTCATTAAATTTTTTGTAGGATCCATCTCGGATTTCAAAAAAATACAAAAAAATGTTCATAAATTTTAAAATAATATATTATGGGGCCTTGTAAAATTTATTGACATTTTTCTGTATTTTTTTGGAGCCCGAAATGAGCCTTACAAAAAATGTAATAGATGGTGTAGTGGATGGATGGTAGTGTATGTAGCATCTCTCATATACTAGTATTATACATTAAACAAACTTCAATATATATATAACAATAAATGAGGTAGGAAAAAACAACATTGAAAGCTTCTAGTGGAGATGGTTCATTCTTCCCTTTAAACAAATTCCTTGTCTTATATGAAACTCCTTAAGGTGGAGTGTACTATTACGACGGTATGACTTGTGAGTAGGGGAATATACAAATTAAGTATTCATTTCAATTGCAAAAAGACACGTTATGTAGTCCAGATTTATTATTTCGTAATTTAGTTTATTGTTTTTCTAACAAAAAAAGAAGAAGATAAAAGTATTCATTTTTTTTTATCTCCATTTTATAATGCCATGTTTTTCTTTCGTACGCCGACCCATTTGGTTTCAGTTTATTATTGTCTTATTTGCTTAATTTGCGTCTTAGTTTGGATACAAATACAAAATAAGCCACCATGATGATAAGACAATAAAAAAAAGATGACCAAACTTTTTAAATTTTTTTATCTCCATTATATAATGCCACTAGTGCATGCCCGTGCCTGAAGGCACAGCTCGAATTTGGTATTCAACAAATTATTCAGTTTTGTCCCTCTAACCTTTTGAAGGCCAAGACCCCATTAGCAAAATTCGAACTACACAACAACCCGTGCATATACAAATAAACGCTATCTAAAGCACGACGCCACATCAACACGAATACAAATAGAAGACAAAAAGATCCATGTGGAGATAAAAAATGTATAAATACAAATGTATGTATTTTCATTAACCCAAATAACCCAACCATAACATTCAATCAAGGGAGCATGGTACCACCACACTTTTAGCATTTGCCCAACAACTAATGAAACAAAGAGGAGTAATAAGAATAAAACGATCAGACCTATTGACATATAAAAATCATCTTCATCTTCATTCCCAATGAAAGCTTCCAGGAGGACACCCAGAGCATTTTTTTTATAGCTTCACTTCAACCCCATTCTTTGAAAGCCTTGCAAGCTAGCCTTGTGCATGCATGTACCAAAAAGCAAACGTAAATGTACTAATTCATTTTGGCTAATTAATTGCATGTGCCTTATCAAAATTGGCCGACCTGTTCAATATAGGGGAACCAGCTTACGCACTTATCCAATCCAACAAATTCAACCTCATTCCTCCCTAGTCCTCCTTGACAATCAGTTTCATAAAGGTAAAAAAAAAAACTATTTATACCTGGCAATGACCAAGTAGATCCTTTGGTGCTTTGAGAGGTTCTTGAGCAATTGATAAAAATCTAAAGAAGCTTCATGAGCCGCCATTCAAAACCATAAAACTATGGCAAATATCTATGTAGTTGCCAACTCTTACAACAATTATCGTAGATGATAAAAACAAAAAAAAATACTACAAACTTTGAGTTAGAACATAGATGGCAATGGCATTAAAACTATGTCGGAAATAAACTCAAACTATCACTCGTCGGTAGTCTCTAATCTGCCGAGTCCATCAAATTATACACATCAAACCAAACAAATAGGATTTTTGCTACTAATAAACCCAAGCAAACAAAACTGACACATAGGGCTTTTTGCTTATTACTTTGAATCAAACTCTCTTAGGAATACCCAACCTATCAAAAAAAATGAGAAAAGAGCAATCTTCATTAGCATCAAAAGCATGTACTACAATATATTTGATAACCCAAATAATCAATGAGTACTTTTTAAGTTTTTTTCCATGATACAAAGGGTTGCCTACTTCACATATATCCCAAAACTTTTTCCAAAGTAAAAAGGATGTTCTATTATTGAGATAAGATCCTACCAATTATTGGCAAAAAATGTATATCGAACAGAAAATTAAAGCAATTTCGCTACCAGAGCTTACTTTTTTTCCCTTGGTCCAATGAAACCAGAGCTTGCTTACATTCTCACTTGATGAAACCTCCTCTACAGTAAGGAAAAAAAAAAGTTACAGGAAACATGGAGAAAGGGAAGATGATGACCTTGAAACATGGTAAACCGATAAGGTACATTCTAATGGAATATCCTGTATCATGATTTATCGGTAAATCCATAAGTTAAATGACCTGCATTAAGGAAAAAATAAAATGTTAGGAATTGAAATAATCCATACCCTGAACTTAGTGGACTACAGTTTCAGTTTCTAAGGTTTACCTCTGACCCTTTCACAGCATCAATCTATAGCTACGAACCATTCATCGATTGAAAGGATGGGGAGAAAAGTTTGAAACAAAAGGGATAGAGGAGGATAAGTAATATGGAGAGGAAGATATAGGTCGATAAAATGGGAACAAAATTAATACTTACAAATTAAACTTCAAAAAAAATATAAAAATTGTATAAGAATTGGAATATTGGTAATACTTACAACACCGTCACTCCTACAAATCGGAGTATTTGCAGAAAAATTCACTTGAAAATTTCGTATTACATGCCATCACTCCTATGAATCTGCAAAAAGAAAATAAAAAGAAAATTATCAGTAACTCTATAAACAAAGGGAAAACCATAGAAAGTGTAAACAACTTAATGCATAAAGGAGATCTTTCAATTTTTGGAGATTTGTCAGTAAAGAGTTTTGTTAGTAAAGAGTTTTCTTTATAAGCTCTTCCAATTTTTTTTCAAGGTGATAAGGTAATCACGGAAACAAAGGATTCCTTTTCGGTAATAAGGTAATCACAGCAATAAGCTCTTCCTAATTACCAAAAAATCTTTTACCAAAATCACGGAATCCTAATCACGAAATGCTGAGGGAAATCACCAAATCGTAATCACCAAAAATCACGGAATGCTTTCCTTTTCAGTTTGGAAATCCAGCAAGTCATGGGGATTAAAATGTGGAATGTAAAACCATCATTACCAAAAATTCGTTTATGTAGGAAAAAATTAATGGTTAAGATTTATGGAGTGAATTTATGTGGTTCCCTCATGGTCATGAATTGTATTATAGATGATCATATCAAAAATTCCTTATTACATACTCTTTCTATAATCTAGATGCCCAAATCATGGAATCAATTATGGCATTTCTTTGGTCAATAAAATTTAAATTAAAACTTACTCGTATTTAGGTAGTCATAAAATTTAAAGGGAAATGATTTTGCCACTCTATTTTTTGTTAACGCAACTCCCCTGCAAGTGTATTTTTGCACAATTTTGGTGGAAGACCGCTCTGTTTTATAATATAGATTTTTATTTCAAATTTTGGCTGATTATAGCATTAGGATTAGTCATTAATTTCCGGAATATTATTAGTCAATAAAAGAAATAGTTGAGATTAGGATTAGAATTAATCAATAAAAGAAAGACATGATTGATTTAATTTCCGGAATATAGCATTAGGATTAGGATTATACAATTTTGGCTGATTAAACAATCATGCCTTTCCTGAAAATTGGCTGATTATACAATTAGCATTAGGATTATACAATCATGCATTTCCAGAATATCATTAGTTATAGATTACCATAATTAGTCACTAATTTTATATTAGGAAATATTCATTCGATCTGATGGCTACAAAGTTAATAGGAAGTGTGATTGACGGTTATAGAGATGCTCTGTTTGTATGAATGGACATTTTATATTCATTCGATCCGATGGCTACAAAATTAATAGGAAGTATGATCTGACGGCTGGAAGAGTGCTCATCTTTGTATGAGTAGACAAAAGACCGCTCTGTTTTATAATATAGATGTTCTTAAAAGTTTTTTGTAATAATATTTTGTTACGTCATGGATAGTATACATTGCATGATTGCAGAGACAGAGGGAGGTGTGGGCATATGGGGGCCAAGGCCCCCGCGCGGTTTCGGGGTTTTTTTTTATTTTTAAATATTAATGTTTTTTTTTGTTTTTTTGTTTGGTGAGAACATCTAAGTATTGTATTTTGTATTAGATATTATTTAGACAAAAAAATGTGTTCGTTTTTTGTCCCAAAACCCAATTTCTCTCTCTGTGCACGGTTTTCCATAAGTTTTTCCTTCACTTATTAATCTCATTTCTTTTTCTATCTCTTTCTACTTACTACCCAAAAAAACCTCTCTCAAAATTTAAACCAAACAAACTATTAGATTCCCGAACCTTCAAATTTCAAAATCGTGTTCGTAGGTTGGCTCCTGTGTTTACAAGATCTTGGTCATGATTGTATATATGTTATACTTTGACTATGAGAGTGTTTTGCGATAACTTTTTCTTTGATTTATATCAAAGTCAAGATATGAGTTCCATCCCCCCTAATGAGTAACAATAATTTCATTTAGAGTTTGAAGAGTTTATCTTTGACGGACCAATGCCTATGATCAATGAAAGCAAACTTAAAAATTCGCTATGAAACGGTTTTCTATCACAACTCACAAGCATGTGATATTTGACAATTTTTAAGAGCGTTATATCATAAAAGCCATCACTTTTAGAAATTTTGGGTATCCCTATCTATCCCCACTGAAGAATTGGTTTGGCTTCAGATGAGCTGAACTTTGTGATGAAGAGTTGGAAAGACTCATCAGTGGGGGTTGCTTCATTATGTCATAACCTTCATTTATTCTTTGGCCTTCTACGTGTTGGTTTAAATTGAGATCTTGATCATAAGTATGAAGGTGCTTATTAAAATGTAGTGATTTTTGTATTTTTACTTTGCCTTTTGCACTCCCATTTTTGTTATTATTTACTTGAGTTTACACTATTGTTATCAGATGAAAGAAAGAGAATTCTATTTCTACCTACTTGTTAGGTCTTGGAACCCAAAAAAGCCACATATTTGCTGTATTGTAGGGGTGTTTTTGTTAAAAGCCCCATGAGTGCGACAAGTTGTATAATCTAAAATTTTCAAATACAATTACTTTGGAATTGTTTTAAAATCGAATTTGTCTACACAATAATAACTCTGAATTTTAGTTAGCTACGGATCAATCTATTTACCTATTTACCTCAATTCACATATGTTGTGGGAAAAAAATACGTACTTGAAAAACTTGTATTCAAGTTTTTTTTTCAATTGTCGTGCATAGTACTGGTTGATGTTAAGTTAAACTATAATACGTGATAAAATATTCAAATTTGAATTAATACGTTTCTATGGTCCGAAGTAAACATGTATCAGATATATGCACAAGATATGATACATATATACCGGAAATAGGTAGCGTAGTGCTTCGCCAAAACCTAAACGTTGAAATAGGTAGCGTAGGGCCCTGGACTAGGTCGTTGTCAGCATAAATACCGGAAAGTCCGAAATCGTTCCCACAGAGATAATCTTCATAACTTGCTAGGATTTTTAGATGTAAGAGTTTGTGGCGTTTAGACGGCCAACTTTTGGTTTTCCTTTGAGAGGTGGAGAAACACTCTTATGGAAAAGACTAAAAATGAGTTTTAACTAAGAATTAAAGGCGGCAAGGCAATGGAAGTTTATAACACTCGTAACTTAAGCCATCTAACAATTCTCATCGAAAACACGGTTGATTCGCACGGTATAGGCTATCAACCGGAAGATATAGTTATGAAAATGGTTAGACTTGATATAGAGTTTAAATAACAAGCTAAACACAAGGCGTGACATCGCTCCTGGAACCATGTGAGCGAGCACATGATCACTGGAGATTAACAGTGCCAAGACTTGCATTCAAACTAAATATCAAGGTCAAGAACTAGAATCATAGTTTGGAAAAGCGAGCAAGTTCTTTGGTTCTTCTGGCAAACACGAGGCGAGACATAGCTCACGGAACCATATGAGCGAGCATATGATCACCGGAGGTTAACATCGACAAGTTTTGTTATATAAAAGGTGAACCACACACATTTACAAACCAAACCTCAAGTTCTAAGATTGAGAAAAACAAGATTGACTTAAGTCATGAAGCATTATTCACTCCATGGCTAAGCGCAGTCGACTACTCACACATAATTAAAGAACTAAGCATGGTAAGAAATTTGGCCATAAGATTTAACCGATAAGATTGAAAATAAACTTGATATTGTAAAAGATCCAATGCTTACAAACAACTTTAATACTCGAGAAATTAACGGAACGTAAATACCTTGAAATGTGCTTGAAGAAAAATAACTTAAAAGCTTGAAAGCTTTAATGGAGTTCTCCAACTTTAAAAGACTTAAAAGCTAATAATGAACTAGATACCAAGGAGAGAGAAAAAAAACCCCCATTTTTACAAAATGGGTTTTATCTCACAAAATATCTAACAAGCATACTAATAAAGGCAACTAGTCCATAAGTGAAAAGTCCAAAAAGTAACAAAATATCTGGCCGAAAACTCATAGTATTGATACTGATTAAGCAAAGTATCAATACCACGCTACTAAGTGGAAAAAGGGCCATTTTCTCCGTAGTGCTCCCGTATCGATACGGATTAAAGCCGTATCGATACAACATTCTCTGACTCTCCACGAAGCTAATGTGTATCGATACTAATTAAGGCTGTATCGATACGCGTAGCTTATCTTTAGGTCTTCAGGCCAGCCTCCAAGATTGCCACCCGACGGTTCACTGCCTTGCCCGATGCCTCTCGCCTTCGATCTTGGTCATCCTGGCAGAAGTTCTACCGGGCGTGGGTACTTGAACTTTCTTTGAAATTAGCCTGGCAATCAAAATACGCCTTTTAAGGACGTTTTACCTGAAACAGTCAACAAACTACCTTACAAGCAATATTGAATAAAAACGATAAATTAAAACTAATAACACTACTAACTAACGGATTTAAGCACCATGATCAAGCAATCTTAGGTGCTTATCAAAAAGCTTGAACCCAATTCATACAGTGATGAATATTAGCGCAATTGAATTCCTGGAGAGTTATACATTTGTGTATTGAGACCATTCACAATTCTTGAAACTCAAATATGCAGTATTTACAAATAAAAGTATTCAGTTATTCGAGAAAAATCAATATACTTTTAATGTCGAATCAGGATTAACTAGGACTAAAATAAAGCATTGGGTCGAACTCTGGCTTCTTTGGTGACGGACCATACCGGTTTCAAATTAGAGAAATGTTATGGTAAAATTTCATTTGAAACGATATGGTTGGAAGACTAAGAAGACGAATAATCCCTCCTAGAATTATTTGTTCTCCATATTTATCTTTTCTATTTTCTGCTTATTTATCTAGTTGAATTTGATTCTATCTTAATTATGATATATGGTATTATTTTTTTGATGTTAAGCGATAGAAGAATTGCATTCAACGAATTACAATAATGAGGCACAACATTAATTTGTGAGGTTTGTCATAATAAAATCATGCCCAATGCATAACAATAGAAGAAATAGCCCCATATGGCGAAAAAATAAACTAATAATTAATGAATCACTCATATTGAGAAAAACTAATAATCAGTTCATGCGCGCATTTGACAAGATTTGACTCATTGACCTCCGTAGAGAATGTGTATATACATATATGTGTGTGCAGTAAGGATGGTCAAGTGAGTCTAAGATTTGGCACTATTAATCCTATCATGATTACTTGGATAGAATTATCTATGAAATTATAAACCCTTTCACTATTAGTTTGGTCAAACAAACTAGTCCGGTCAAAAAGATAGACCCCAAAGATATTTGCATACTCAACTCATATGAGTATGGACATCAAAATCCGATCGAAGAGATAATGCACTACTGTCGCTGAATCAAGATATAAAAACTTCACCGAAAAAATTTCTTGTTGACAAAAGCCATCGAGAAATTTTTTGGTGCATGCCAAGCGGGTATCATGTGGCAGTACTTGTTAGCGATCTCAACCGTTACAAACGTATTTTAGACGGCCCAGATTTATTCCCTCTCTCTTCCCTCATCTCACCCCACCATTCTCTCTCCTCTTTTTCTCTTTCTAAAATCCAGACCGTCTAAAATATATTTGGACGACTGGGATCGCCGACGGAATATCATGTATATGTGGCACCTGTCCGGCACCCGAAAACTTCTCAAGGACAACAGTCGGATATCTACAACAGTACCCCTCATTAGTGTGTGTGTGTGTGTATATATATACACAAATTATCAAGTGAGGGATCCCTCACTTTGTTAAAATGCAGGACTTTCATTTCCCGATCAAATTTTGAAAATCCGAACCGTTCAATGTGTGCAGAACGTGATTTTAAGGGTCCCCACGAGAAATCAGCGAAAAAAATGACCGGGAAGGGCTTCATCCGAACAGTTTTTTTTGAACCATTCAATGAAAACTGCTCGGATGAAGCCCTTCCCGGTCATTTTTTTTGCTGATTTCTCGCGGGGACCCTTAAAATCACGTTCTGATCACTTTGAGCGGCTTGGATCATCGAAATTCAATCAGGAAGGGGAGTCCAGCATTTTAAAAAAATGCGGGATCCCTCACCGGAACCCGACTGTGTATATATATATATATATATATATATATATATATATATAGACACACACACACACATTAAACATACTTCAATAAGTACATAACAATCTGAGATAGGAAAAATACAACATTTGATTGTCGAGGATTAGGTGGCAACCTAGTTGTGATGTTATATGCTCTAGCCTCTTTTCGTTGTTCGTCACTCTGTAACTTTCTGTTTTGGCTTATTAATAATATTCGATCACTTTTTTGCTGTTTTTTTAAAAAAAAAAAGAAGGAAAAAACAACATTTGATAGCACAACGTTAAGCAAACGATGGGTTGGGGTCGTTTTTCATTTATTTGCTAGGCTTCCTGTGGAGCTGGTTCATTCCTTTTAAAGAAATTCCTTGACTTATATGAGTATACGGTGTGACTTTGAGTAGAGGAATATAAACATTATATATTCATTTTATTATCTACATCATATGGAAACTGATTTTTGCACTCTATTTTTTACTGATGGCGCTCCACTTTTAAATGAAGTAATTAGTAACTTCATGAACAAAGTAAAGCACCATCAGTAAAAAGTGGAGCGCAAATATCAAAATCCATAATATAATGCCATGTTTTGCTTTCATACGACCCATTTAGTTTCCGTTTTTAATTGTCTTATTTGCTTAATAATTTGCGTCTTAGTTTAGATAAGATGACAAGACAATAAAAAAAGAATGACCAAACATTTTTCTTTAGTACTTTTTTGTAATAACATTAATTTTGTTACGTCATTGGCAGTACTATACCGTGCATGATTGTATGTTATAGTCTGCCTATCATGAGGGTTGTTTGTGACAGTTTTTTCTCAGATTTAATTATATCAAAGTCAAGATATGAGTTCCCTCCCCACTAATTGATGACTATTTAATCATTTCAAGCGGAAATAAGAGTAAATACCTACTAATTTGTTGTTCTTAATGAAGAAATGACTAACGATAATTTCATTTAAAGTTTGAACTTTTAAGGGTTTATCTTTGACGGGTCAATGCTTATGGTGAATGAAAGCAAACTTGAAAATTCGCTATGAAACGGTTTTCTATCACAACTTACAAGCATGTGATATTTGACTATTTCTAAGAGCTAGCATTATGTCATACCAGCCATCACTTTTAGAAATTTTGGATATCCCTATCCCCACCCACTCTTGAAGAATGGGTTTGGTTTTTTTTTTTTTTTTCACGAAATGGGTTTAGTTTCAGATGAGCTGAACTTTGTGATGAAGAGTTGGAAAGACTCAATCAACGGTGGGGGTTGCTTCATTATGTCACAACCTTCATTTACTCTTTGGCCTTCTACGTGTTGGCTTAACACTACAAGAAAAATGAAAATTAGTGACGAAAAAGTGGCGACGAAATTTAATTTTGTCACTAAATGAGTATATTTGGCGACGAAAAAATAAATTCGTCATTATTTTGATAACTTTCGTGACGAAATAATTTTTTCGTCACCAAATGCTTAACTTTGGTGACGAAAAATAATTTCGTCACCATTTTAACGCTTTCAGCGACAAAAAATATATTTCGTTGTCAAATGGATACCTTTCGTGATGAAATTAATGAATTGCGCTTTGTCACTAAATGTATTTCGGACATAACTCTTTACTAAAATCTCCGATTGAGATAATTCAAATTGGGTTTGAACAATAACTCAATTGCCTACAACTTTCATGTTTATCAAAATTGCTAATTCTAATATTTAAAGGTCCAAAATTACATTCGAAAATATATTTTTCATGTTAAACATATGTGTTATATATTAGATATTTCAAATATTTACTGAAAAGTGTGTGTAGTGCAGTTGGTTGGAGCTTGCGCGAAAAACTCAAGAGACTCGGGTTCGAAACCTAGCAGGAGCAAGAAAGATGGATTTCTTTTCCCATATGAAAACATCTTTCGCAACGAAAAATTTCGTCACCGATTTCTTATATTAGTGACAAAAAATTTTGTCACCAATGTGACCCATCGGTGACGAATTTTTTCGTTGTCAAAAAGCACAATAAGTGAGGAAAAAAATTTCGTCACCAATTATTCACTTTTTAGTGACGAAATATATCGTCATCAAAAGGCACTATAGGTGACAAAAAATAAATTTCGTCACCAGGTAGGAATCCTCGACAACCTTTAGTCGACAAATTTTTTTTCGTCACCTATATTATTTGTGACGAAAAACATGCAATTTGTGACGATTTTCATTCGTCACCCAATTGAATTTTTCTTGTAGTGTAAATTGAGATCTTGTCCGTTCTCTCTAAATGATGAGAGAATGATGACTAATTAGATTGTCACACCTGAACCCACATAAATGATAGGTTCCGTTCAATTTCAGAACGATTTAATCATCCCTCCCTGTAGGTTTTGTGGTCCCAACCAATGCAGCTGCAGGTAGCCTCACGAAACAGTGACTTGAACCGGAACCTATATATGTTTGTTGATTTTAAGAAAAAAGATGAAAATGTGAAAGCAAGAAGTGCTTGTTACCAAACCCTTGTTGTGGGCTTTAACAGAAGTTAACAGTGTTGTGATCATGTGTTGCCTTGGGGCAAAGTCACTATCATGATTGAGAAACTTAACCTAAGAAGTTGACAGTGTTGTGATCATGTGTTGCCTTGGGGCAAAGTCACTATCATGATTGAGAAACTTAACCTAATAATTAAATGACCTCTCGGCACAACTATTGGACCATATGGGTTTCAATATTGATTGATTAAGGTTTAAGATAAGACAGTACCGATCCTTTCTTTCAACCTTCTTTGTTTTGTCCTTGGATCATGTGGCAAATATTGAAGCTAGCTAGCTAGACAACCTAAATTTGTAATGGTGATTGACACCCTTTTGTTTTTGTGCCGAAAAGATGACTCTGTGGGAGTAGTACTATTGATTAAGAGACAAATTGTCAAAAGAGTCAAAACTATCTTGGGAAAACACCCTTAGAGACAGTTAAGTTTGAATTTGTTTTTTTCTCCGGACGATAAGATATTAGTGGTTATGTAGTTGTTAACTTTGAACAATATCTTTATGTAAAACTTACCATAGGTTCAACAAAAGAGTAGTTTGTGCAACATATATACCAATGATAAGCATATGAAAAGTCAAAAAAAATTCGACCACATACACTCACGGAAACACTTTTACATATACACTCACGTTTGTATTGGGTCTCACCCACACTACACGTACTCATGTTGGATTTCACACACTACATGTACTCAAAACACTTTTACTCACCCACTCACCCACTTTTACACACATTCACCTACTTTGTCTAGTATTAGACAAAGCCATGGTCCTAAATATCCTTTTAGGGGTGCCATTAGCTGGGATGCTCCCTTGGAAAAGCCAGCTTTCTGGTACTTTTTTGGTTGACCTGTTTCACAAAGTATGGCAGATTTATGGATAGAATAGGGAGCTCCAACCCCACCAAAAGGAACCCGATACATAAGGGTTCTTTAATTTGATTCTCCACTAGCTAGACTGCAATTCCTCTCTCTCTCTCTCTCTCTCTCTCTCTTGTTGGAAGCATATCTAGTCTCAAAAGAAGTTTAAAATGGAAAAAAAGAAAAGAAAAGGAGCCATTGTGACATTATATTAATGGGTCCCCATATTCATATTGTCTTGTGGTGAGGAATAATTTTGACCACATGCATCTAATGGATGGAGCCCCTTGTTTTTCAAATGGGCCATCTTGGATGTGATATATCATGGCCTGTCCAATTCTAAGTTACGTAATTTGAGTGCGGATGTTCACACGAGTGTGAAAGAGTCTTTGAAATAGAACACAAGTTCATAAAATCCGTGAGAGCAAATATTAATAAAGAGCCTGAGTGTAGTTCAAAATTTACGAGCTAAAACGATGAGCATTTGAAAGGATTACATGACTGAGGTCCAACCTCGCGGGTGGGTGTTTCGGAAGTTGAGTTTCCTAGTGCTAGTGGGTTGTTCACAATTGGTTATCCCTAGCGTACCTTTATAGCTTTGAGGATATCACAAGTTCCAACCCTCAACAAGATTTTGCTGTTCAAAGAAGATTGACAGGTTGTCTTGCATGATATCGAAGTGGGCAAAATGAATGGTAATTATCTGCTTATATAATTAAGGCTCAAGCTATCTGTATAGACTGTATGGGTCATGTGGTAGTTGACAAAATTGATTGCTTGCAAGCTTTTTCATGATTTTTGGAATTGGAGGTGAAAGAAATCAATGGATGGCATGTGCTGATGATCTACTCGATCTGGGCTTGTTTGTTTTGGTATTTGGATTTTAGATTTTGAGTGGAGAGAGATAGATAGAGAAATGAGAGTAATAATTGAGAGAAAATTTATTAGAGGTACGCAAAGAGAGAGAGTCCAAATTCCCAAACCAAACAAGGGGATGTTTGGGGTTTAGAGAAGAGAAGTAAGAAGTAGGAGAGAGGAGAGCTCTTTAACTTCTCATTTTTCAATTTTTTTATTTTGATTAACAAAACGACCTACAGAATGTACTCTGCACATATCTCTCAAATACTAATCATGTTGCAAAATACATTCTGCACATATCTTCCAAACACTCTAGAGTCTACCATATATATTCAAAACACATTATGATCAAAATTTAAAAAGTCAATAACCAAAATGCAAAAAGCCAAAAAATAGGGTAACCAAACACCTCCTAAAAGACACATGAAAATTATGTGGAATTTCGAGACCAGAGATTTTTATAGTGCTGCAATTTAGATTTTCAGAGTCTAGACACATACATATATTCATGGCCCACCTAATTATATCAAGGGTTTCAGCTCTCCCAAAAATCCTTATGCAGCAAAATCCCTCAATCTATTTATTAAATATACTTCTTGGGAATAGAAATATATTTACAAAATCATGTTGATCGAACATTTATAGATGCATGAATAAACTGTGCATGTCCATGTGACTTTTAGCATAAACTGACCATTTTATACTTGGAGAATGTTTGCACTCAAGTGGCAAAATTTGTTCCACTTAACACCCTCCCAAAATTTTATCTCCATAAGGGCATTCGCATCAGGCTCTTTATATTTTGGACCAATTTACACCTCAAAAAGTTACTTTATTACTTTAGCTATTCACTTTTAAAATCTCTACTGCATCAGACTCTCTATATTAAAACTATTCCATTAAAAAATTGTTTCTTTATTCTAAAAAAAGTGTCAAACAATCTCATTCCGAGCAACTGTTCACTTGTTATTTATTAATTATTTTTAAATATAAACAGTCTAAAAAAATCACGTGCTCCAATTTTCAATCCGTTTAAACCGCTATGGAGATCTTATTTTTTTAATTATTTTATCCGAAAGAGTTATAATTAATATTTGTCCCTAGGGCTTTCATACGACCCCAAGAGAATTATAGAACCAAATGAAGTATAAAATATTAAGTTTGAACAAATACTCCAAAACTACTGCACCAAACAGTAATAGAATACTGGTAGCGTGATGAACAGTGGCTCGTGGGATCAAACGAGTCACTGTAGAAAAACTACAACTATTGTAAAGTAGCAAGGAAGCCACCGAGTCTGATGCAGCAGTTTTTGTTGAGTTTTGCTCTTTATAATAGCATTGAAGGAGAAATAAAGAGAGAGATGTGGATGCTCTAAGGCCCGTATTCGGATTAAATTTTAACCACAATAAATTTATTATACACGAGCATAGATGGTTAAGGTATACACTGAGCATAGATGGTTAAGGCGGCGGCGCTTCGGATTTCAGATCTTGTTATTAGGTTTTGGGTGTTTTTGGACTTTATTGTTGGGCTAATCTCCTTTATTTGGCCTTTTAAGTCTTATATGGTTTTTAGGTTGCGTCCCACTAGGTCTTTACTGTTTGGGGAAATTCCTGGCCGGTCCCATTTTTTGCTTGGAGTTCCATGCAAACCCTTTTTTGTAGAGCTATCCCATTCAGCCCCTTTTTAAAGATGCTTTTACTATTTTACCCTTGTCACTATTTCAACACTCTTAGAATTCACACCCCACCCACATAATTTACACCCAAAGAATTCACACATTTAAGAATTCACATCTCACAGAATTCACACCTCCACGAGTTCATACCCTCCAGAATTCACCCACCCACAGAATTCACACCCTCCAGAATTCACACCCCACCCACAGAATTCACACCTCAAGAATTCACGCATTCAAGAATTCATACCCTATAGAATTCACACCCCTTTTAAGAATTCACACTTTCACGGATTCACACCTTCCAAAATTCACACCCTTTTGTACTATTCACAGTCCTAGAATTCACACTAGTTTCAGAATTCACAGCTGTTCATTCTTGAAAGGGAGTGAATTCTCGTGAGTGTGAATTCTTGAGCAGGGCAAAATTCACACACCTTTTCAGAATTCACAACCGTTTGGACTACCTTAATTTTCAAAATTCACACCCCATTCTTGGGAGGAAGTGAATTCTTTACCTTAATTTTCAGAATTCACACATTTAGAATTCACACATTCGATAAAAACAGAATTTATATTTCATAATTAAAAATTCACACATTCGAAAAAGACAGAATTTACACCCAAATAATTAATTCATACCTTCGAAAAAAGACAGAATTCATGTCTCAAAATTAAGAATGCACATCCTGTCTCGATGTGGCTGTGTAACGTTGTCCCTAACAAGCTCGTGGTTCATAGCCCACAGGAATTTGAAAAATTCACATATCTAGTCCCCTCAAACCAAAAAAAACAAAAAAGATTGGAGAATTGGAACAGTCCTCTCTCCTCTGGATTTCATCTCTAAAATTCACACCAATGCCTAGTTTTCACCTTAATCCTTCTTCTCAGTCAGACACAGCAAACACAATAAATGACTAGTTTTCATCTTGGATTCCATCTCTAAAAATCATACCAATTAGTTGTGAAAAAATCTCATTCTTCTCTCTCTACATACTGTACACACACGCACACACACATATATCTCTCGAAACTCTTACTGTACAATTTCTAATCTTCGCTTTCATCCATTCAATCGCTTCTCCTTCGACTTCAATTCATCGTCTGATGAAGGCTTTACGGTCGGACAAATCCATGTCGAACTCCGCCTCGAAGGCGTGATGGAGGACAGAAGATTGAAGTCGCCTTCTGTGAGTTCTATTTCTACGACGGCGACGATGGCGGTGGTTCGTTCAGCTGGGGCGGCGGGCAGTGAAATCGGAATATGTAGATCGACGATGTGATGAAGCGGAGGAGGATGCATGACGGTGGACGAGGCGGTGGAAGTGGGGCTGTGGGGGTGAAGGTGAGAAGAAAACGATGAGATGATGAAACGGGGCTTCAATCAATCCTATTTCAGTCTAAAACGTACACATGAGGGTATTTTCGGTGTTTATTTAAAACGGGGCTCACGTGGAAGGGACTTGACATTCAGTGGACTTGAATGGGTAGGATATAACAAAATAGGGCCGGCCAGAAAGAATTAGCTCGGCTTTGTGGCTTTTTAAGTGATCGGCTTTGGCTTTTGGGGTTTTCTCCTTGGTTGGCATCTTGCCAATCAAGAATTTTGATCTCGAATGGGCAATTGTTTCTTGGGAGGCTTAATTATCCATCATTAAATCTCATCCAACTTAAGTATTCATCCTCCATTTTTTGAACAGTTATGATTTCATCCCTGTTTTTTTATTATACCAAAAGTGCCTATATATATATATATATATATATATATACCAGAAAATGAGACCAAAACATAATATTTCCCATCCCATCCCACTATTTCCGTTCAATCCCTAAAATTATGGATCCCAAAAATTCAGGTGGGATTATATATAAGTAAGCATCTCTCTCTCTCTCTCTCTCTCTCCAAAGTCCTCCATTCATCCTCCATAAACAGCCGCCGCCATTCACACGTCCTCCGGTGGGCGGCGATCCACTCGTCGTCCGACGTCTTCCGCTCTATCGCCGCTGTTTCCCGCCTCCCTCTCGCCGATCAATCATCCTCCGTCATCATCAATGAAGCCGACAGAAATCTCCCTTCGGTACCGTTGCTGTCAACCGATTCCCTCCTCCCTTTCGCCAATCAATCATCTTCTATCGTCAATGAAGTTTAACGGAGAAGTGGGCGTTATCGTTGTCGCCGGAGCAAATCTTCAAGATGTAGTGATTTGAATTTTTTTTTTTGTTTATATGGTTTGGGTATTCATGGTTTATTAACCATGAATCGGCAATTGAATATTCATGTTTTTTTCTTCGTCTTGTTCATTGATTTTTTTTATTTATGGCTTGTTTGGGTATTCTTACCATGATTATTAATGAAGGTTTTCATGACGATACACATATTGAATGGTTTTTTGTTTATTTGAACCATTTACCATGAAATATTTGTTCGAATCATGAGATATTAATCGTGTCCACGTAGTAATCGTCATGGTAATTTAACCATGTAATGTCATGGTAATTTAACCATGTAACGGTTTGAATATGTCATGTTATATATATTTTTACGGTAATTTAGCCATGTTCCATGTAATAAGATCAATGAAAAATATGACTTTCTGTTATCTGGTTGGCCAACTCGAAGAATGAAGAAAAAATGCAAATATGTGGTCAACTTATCATGTTATATTCCTAAAAATAAGTAATCAATCATATTGAAATTTACCAAATCCCATTGAATTAGGAAAATAATCCAATCCAATCCCACTAAATTGGGAAAACAATTAAATCCAACCCCACTAAATTAGGAAAGCAATATAACATTGAATTAGGAAAACAATCAAATCCAATCCCACTAAATTGGGAAAACAATCAAATCCAATCCCACTAAATTAGGAAAGCAATATAACATAATATATGTATATCATAGTGAAAAGGGTAAGAAAGATAATTCATACACTAAAAGGATGAAAACGTAAGTATGAAAAAATGGCGGGATGAATTCTTACATGACATGAATAAAGAGGATGAATATTTAAATATTCCTTGTTTCTTTTCTATTTGCTCATTTTAGTTTTTGTAATCACTTTTAAAGATTAATAAAAAAATTCGCTGTTCAAAAAAACTACAGTGAGAAATACTATATTTTGAATAGAAACTCCCCTATCTTTGCATGTGGGATTTGAAATTTAGAATTTTACCACCATCTCGCAAATTTATTTTCTAGCTTTGGCACCCCCGAAATTCTGGTTTGGGCTCAAACACACAAATTTGGTGCACTTACGGGCCGCTCCACTTTCTGGAGCCTAATTCCCACCGGCGCTAACCGACCCCGATCTGAAAAAACACGCCTAAGTACAAAGTGAATTATTCGGACAAATTAGCCCTCCCTCACTTGCTGGATGCTCAACCTGACCGCCATCCTCTACGCCAAGTGCGCCATCAACCACCAGGGCCACGGCCTCTCCAACCACATCCCCGACATCAATCTCGTCGTCGACGATTGTGTCTCCTCTTCGAATCCTTCTGCGCTCGCTAAGCATCGTCCTTTCCTTCGTTCCTCTACGGGGATTCGCTCAGCGGCGCGATGGTTTTGCTCATTGCTCTACGTCGCGGTGGCTCGAACTGGGCTTACGATGGCCTCGTGCTTAAAGGCGCGATGTGTGGAATACTTTCAAATCATGAAATTCACTTGGTGGTTGTTGTGTTTTGAAAATCTAGTGAAATTCACGAGCTCGAAACCAAGTTTTGGAACTCAATAAAATTCGCGAGCTCTAAGTTTATGAAATTTACTAGGTCATTCTTATGCAGTTTTGAAATTTCACCAACTTTTGTAAAATTAGTGAAATTTCAAAATTATTGAATTTCACTAAGTTTTTGTGAAATTTTGGTGAAATTTTAGAATTAGTGAATTTCATTATTTTTTAAATAAAATTAGTGAAATTTCACCGGCCGGAAGTTTTTGCTAGGTGGAGGTGGGAGGGGGTGATGAAAAGATAGTAAATTGTATTTAGTAAAGGATAAAGGGTAATCCTCATCATAAGGCTGTCCTTAGAGGTAAATAAAAATTAAGTTGATTCTTATTAATGGAAAATTGGAAATTGACGTGCACTTTTCTATCCTTTTCGTAGAGGTAATTTGCTGTTTACTTAATTTGGGCATGTATGCAGGCCCATGGCTGCCAAAAATGCACACTTGGGCCATTCAACTTTTATCGGGCCTTCAACAGCCTCTGGAAAAAGACCGATCCAAAACCCAAGTATGGGCTGTACCCAATTCCACTCTCGGTATATGTACAAGCAAGGATATGACATTCCAATCACAATTTCATCGCAACGAAATACATTTGAGAATAACTCTCACAGTCTAGTCCGTCCAAATAATAAATAAAACTACGTTTTGGGTGCAGTGGGAGCCCTGTTATCCAACTTCACTTTTTTTTTTTTTTTGAGAGAGGACAAGAGGGTAATTTCACCTGCCAAACTCACCTAGGCAATTGCTGACTTGATAATGGCATAATTCACAGCATTTTCGAATATTTTTTAACGTATACGATGGCTGCTTTTTCCATTATATGACTGGCTTTTATATAACTTTTGAGTCTCAATTGTTGATTTAGGCATTTGATGATGTAATTTCTACATTGAGCCACTCTAGTTTTAGGTCACAAAGCATGAAGAATTTGATATTTGGTGTTTCGTCACGGGTTTGGGTGCGAAGATGTTCCGGGTGACAATTTGACGTTGTTCTCTCGGGGGACTGTGCAAGGTAAATTAGGAATTTTTTTTGCCTTTTCTTGGAACTAAACTGAACTGGATAAGTATTTCTGAATGCAAAAAGTTACCAAATAATATTAGGGAATATATGAAAAAGAATTAATCAGTCTATAAAACTGCCACACTAATGGGTGCATGATAAAAAAAACCACTCAACAATTCATATAAAATATATGTACGTACCTAGCTAGCTACGGATCATGCATGTTCTTCCTGGAGCAATCATTGTGCACGCATTTCTCCATATCTCTCAATTCCTGTTTTCATTTTAAATTCCCCAAGGCATTCAAGAAATGTTGGAAATCGTTGCTATGCAACAATTACAACAAACCTCATCGCGCCTCTCCAACACCAGTAGGCATTTTCCCTACTCAAAATACATATACAAAAATACCACTTTTATTTCGTCTGGTCACTTTTTTAAAAGCGTGGTCCGACACAATTACGTTTAATTTTGGCCTACTCACGGTGTAAATGTAGTAGTAGTAACTTCAAACACGGTGGCTAAAGAGGTGTCGCTTTTTAACCGGTTAAACGAATTCGCTTTTTAATCGGTGTAAAAATGTAGCCAGCCATCAGATTAAAATGCAAAATACAATCTGTCTCGCACTTATTAAAAGTAAGTACGTTTGACCCAATTAAATAGAGAGCGGCCGGGTTTTGGAGATGAAAGGCGTTTCTCTGAGGAGTGTTAGGGATAAAGAAAATGGGCAAAGAAAATATCATTAAAGTGTACATAAAAGGCTCATGTACACTTTAAAAATATTTTCTTTGTTCATTTTCTTTGCACCTAACATTTCTCCGTTTCTCTTCTTCCTAAAAAAATCTGCATTAAAGAACGTCATGGTCATTGTGGATAAGTTTGTTTAATGTGAAAGGAGTTGTACTGAAGGCTGGGGGGGTAGGTACGTTGTGCTGCCGATAGCACTCCACGAGTCTCATGATTGAGTTGTGAATTAAAAATCCCATCCGAATTAATTAATTGGCATTGCCTGAATTGTTTGGTCAGTGATTACATTTATGAACTTACTTCCGTAGCAGTTACCAAAAGATAAAAAGAGGATTTGCATTTATGAAACACTGTGGTAGGAGTTGTTGCATTTCACGGTCATGTGCCATGGCCATGTTCTGGCTTTACCTTAGTCTGTCGCATGATTCTTCAAAATTAATGGGCACCGCTTCCGCTCTCGATACTCTCTCTGCGGCGCTCGCACTCTCAATTTTCCCACTCACAAATTTTAGTTATTTTTTGAGGTTTTCGGAAGCCACTTTCACGCTTACTCTCTCCCCTCTCATAAAGTTGGACCCCAAATTTGGGTTGGAAAAAAAAGAAAATAGTACGGAAAAAAGGAACAAGTTGATTAGAAGCTGCTTTTTAGGTCATAGGTGGGTAGTTGAGAAAACGATTGCTATCGGGGGAAACAATTATCCGTAAAGTGTGTTACTAATTAATTTATAAATGCTTGACGTGTATACCAAAAAGTGTTTATGTACTTATCATTTATCTGGTAAGGTCTTGACAAAAAGGGACAAGGAATTAAGGTTAATAGGCTATTATTGTAGGCGCCTTAGCACAAATCCTCTGCCATGCCTTGATGCCTGCAGCCTGCATCTATTACACGTTTGTTTACAGCAGCACGTCTTACTCACCCTATCGTGCTAATGGGCGGAGGTTAGCATTTTTCATTGAAATATTCAATGTAAGTATCTAAATGATCGACCTCATCCAACCAAATGCCTCATCTTTGTACACCATGCACCGGTAAATTGTTGTACTACATTATAGTCACACTTGTATCATGCATATCTATACATGCATGTATTCTCCCAAAACCTACATTTGATCAAAAAAAATTCATTTACAACGATTAGGCAAAGTTTCCTCTAACTTGGTACGTATTATCTAATGTTTGATGTAACATCATACCACGTGAAAAAAAAAACATGAAGCATGAGCAGCATAGGAGGTAAAAGAACACCGAGTTTGAAGCAGGCACCAACAAATACAACCAGGAGATGCTAGGAAGTAGGAAAATAAGTGAAAAGAAGTATCACTAGCTTTGCGTGCCAACCTAGTTGGTAGACATTACTTCGGCTTTGATGCGAATCCACTTTCTCGTATTTTCTTTTATTTACTCCTCGATGTACCAATTTTGAGTTAATTGATAATTTTTTCTTTGGGGAGCAAAACACACATAGAAGTTATGTACAAGGGTTTCCTTGTTTTAGCCAATATCCATTTGGCATGCCAAAACTCACCTAACCGGCCAGCTAGCTACCTAACCACCAGATGAGAGAAGCAGAGTCATGCGTGTAGGGGCCGGGAGATGAAAAACTATTCGGGCGGCATGATAGAAGCAGCTAGCTAGAGTTTCCTTTCGATTCGGTTTTTCAATTCGGATTTGATTCCATGGGATACCGTAGTGGGATTTGACATCATAGATTCATATGATATGATATGTATCTATCTTGAACAAAACCTCAGAAAGGTGGGTGAGGTTTGTGAGTGGGGTTGGTGGAACGCGTGTGACCTACCTCTCTTTACCAAACCTCCTCATTAACTTGTGTTCCAATATTTTGTGTTTTCTTCTTTTTGGAAATTCATGGTATTTCGGATTAGCTTGCGCACACATCAGACTAAATTTATAGACCATTTTCCTTTACGCGTGGAAGCAAGGTGGCCCTAGGAATCGCTGATGAGAGAAATCGAACCTAAGTCTAGGATGGAACAAATTCCTAACTCCCGAGAGTCAAGACCACCAGGTCAATCTTTAGAGGTTCCGTTTCTTCTTCTTTCATTTGTATTCTATGTGGGTTGTATTCCAGGGTTGTACGCAGTAGAATAATAACTACAGAGAAAGTACATTGTTTGGTTGCTTCTGCGGCCAGTGACTTTCGGACTCAAATGTGGCCGAACCAATTTCCATCAACTCGATCTAATTACGTGTACTATGACAAATTCTACCGGACTCAGGCCGGTCCACGTGGCCGTGTAGTTGGTACTAATTGGTTTTTGTTTTTTTTAACAATATTTAAGACTCAGTATTGAGTTTTGGAAGATCCAGATACGCATCAAGCGAGAGCTCCAGACTCCACCGTCGTCGCCATTACTAGTACTGGTGGGAACTCCACCATCGTTGCCTGCCTCCATGAAGTTGTCAAACGCCTGAGCTCCTGATCTACAAAAGATTTAGTGGCGGTCAGCCCAAAAGTAGAGGGAGAGGGGAGATCTAAACTCTCACTTGAAGAAGAGAGATGTTCTCAATCAAAATCCGCAAAACAAGAGAGAGGAGAGGAGAGGAGAGATGAAGTCCAAAACCGTAGGGTGGATTGAGAGGAGAGGAGAAAGAAGTAAGTGAGAGAAAACAAAAGTTGGGATCGATGCTTTTAAACTAAGACTTCGAATATTTTGCTACCATGAAATTAAACAAGTTGAGTCAAGCAGAGTTGAGAAATTAACGAGCATAAAGATATTTTTTAAAGTTTGAATTCTAAACACATTATATGGAGATATTTTTAGCCTAAATTTTCCCAATTCATCCGTAAAACCAAATAAATTAATCACATGGGTTGAACTGATCCTGGTCAGTTTACCGGTACCACCGATTTGGTTGGAACACATCTACCATTCTCTTCTGTGAATAGATCCTTAAAAACAAAATATTCAATGGTAATGCAAAAAATTAAGGAAATGATATTAATGTGTTTACTCCGAAGTCTCCAATTACTGAACTGCATGTTCATCGAAACAACGTTTAAATATGAGATAAACTTATTCACGGTTCAGCCGAGAACAAGTTCTTTACGGCAGCAACCAATCGCGACCGTCTAAAAGTGATCTGGACGGTCCGGATTTTAATAAAAAAATTTCGGGAAAGAGTTTAACTCTTCCCCGGAACAAATTTATTAACATCTGGACCGTCCGAAACACTTTCATACGGTCGTGATTGACTCCGTATACAACTACTCACGGCTCCACTATTAAAAAGATTTTCTCTTTAAATATACTGTACTTGTTCCAACAATGATATAATCGTGCATGTAATGTAGCCTGTAGCGGTGTAGCCAGGATGCATGTGGATTCTTTGTCGAAAGATTTTTACCTACAAATAATGCCATAATTCAGGACAGTACGTACAATTTACAGATTTGATTCATAATGGGATTTAGACTTTGTAATGGAAAAAACAGACAGTAAAGTCATGCTGCTTGTTAGAATAAAATAAAGATGGGAAAAATATGTATTGGATTGAATAATAAACTGAACAATGAGGTCCCTATTTATACAAGGTAAGAAAACCTAACTATGGAAGGAAAATCAACCTAATTACAATCAAATCATAATCAATTACAATAATAAGGCCATCCACATTGGCATAATAAAAAACGGATAACCAAAAGTTGACACATCAGCTTTTGATTATCCATTTAAGAGATTGCTAAGCTTAACAATGTTGAGGTCCACAATGGTCACTTCTAGTCCATAACTAAAATAAGGGATACACTACAATTTCACTCTCTCTCCCTTTGTGTTTTCCACCATTGATCACTTCCCTCCATTACACTTTTTTTTTGGCAAAAGAATATCGATTTTCTCCTTTAATTTTGGGGAAAAAATTGGTGACTTCCTTCCCTAATATTATGAATTTCGAAAAAAAATCATGCACTAAAAAAAAAAAAAAACAGATGTGTTCTTGAATTTGTAAAAAAATGTAAGGTTCTTTATGTACTCAACCACAGGGGGAGGAACGAAAAAAGAATTAAACAAAATGGAAAAAAAAGTGAAATAGCTTAATGCGGCGACAAATGTTTTCCACCATTGATCACTTCCCTCTATTACGGTTTTTTTTTTGGCAAAAATATATCGATTTTCTCCCTTAATTTTGGAGAAAAAATTGGTGACTTCCTTCCCTCATATTATGAATTTGGAAAAAAAATCATGTACTAAAAAAAAAAAAAGATGTGTTCTTGAATTTGTTAAAGAATGCAAGGTTCTTCATGTACTCAACCACAAGGAGAGGAACGAAAAAGAATAAAAAAAAAACGAAAAAAAAAAGTGAAATACCTTAATCCGGTGACAATGAGTTGAATTATAAATGATTGAAAGATATGAGCTTCACTTTTGGAGGGAAAGAAAAAGAAAGAATTTGTGGCTAAAGCAAATGAGATATAGAGCAAGGGAAGAAAATACCATTTGAAACACACGTGTACATAAATTTTAGAACCAGTTAACTTATGTGGTGTGAGATCCACAAATTTTGATTATTGAAAAGGGTTGCTAGTTTTGGTTATCCAAAGTCCAAAATTTGATTATTTCTAAGAATGTTGTTAAGTTTGATTATACCATTGTGAGTCATCTTTTACTCCAATATTGTTAACTTTAAAAATAATTTGCTTTTGATTATGCCACTGTGGATGGCCTAAGAGATCAAGAAAATCATATAATATCATAACCATATCATATCATGATATGATTACGATATTATATGTTTTGATATTCTAACATCCCCCTCAAACTCAAGGTGGTAGTGCAGACACAGGCTTGAGTTTGGACACCAAGTCATGAAAAGGTTCAGGAGGATGAGCCTTTGTGAAGATGTCCGCAGTCTGATCGGATGAGGAAATTGAGAGAAGGCGAACGCTACCCCGAACAACATGTTGTCGAATAAAGTGGTAGTCGATCTCAATATGTTTGGTGCGATCGTGGAACACATCATTGTGGGCAATCTGAACAGGACTCTAATTATCACAATAAAGTGTAGTAGTGGTGGTATGAATAACACCCATATCACTGAGGAGCCAGCAAAGCCATATCAACTCTTGAGTAGTGTCAGCAATAGCACAATACTTCGCCTCAGTACTAGAACGAGAAACAAGAGATTGCTTCTTACTTCGCCAATAGATGAGAGAGTCACCAAGAAAAAAACAGTAACCTGTGGTAGAGCGACGATTAGTGGGGTCAACAACCCAATCAGCATCAGAATATGCACATAACTCAAAGGAGAAATGTGCTGAATAGTAGAGGCCATGAAATAGAGTGCCTTTGACATAGCGAAGAATTCGAAGAACAACCTGAAAATGAGTCGATCGAGGAGCAGACATGAACTAGTTAACTATGTGAATGGCATAGGCAATGTTAGGCCGGGTGACAGTAAGATACACAAGACTACCAACCAATTGGCGATAAAGAGTGGCATCAGGGAGTGGTGCACCATCCAGAGGAGTGAGTCGAGTTGTTAGCTCAAGTGATGTAGATGCAGTCTTATTATCGGTGATACCAGCACGACTAAGAAGATCTGAGGCATACTTAGCTTGAGTGAGATAGTAGCCATCGAATGTAGATGAGATCTCAAGACCTAAGAAATAGCTCACAGTACCTAGATCCTTCATCTGAAATTGCTTGCTGAGGAAGGCTTTGAGATCATAAATACCAACATTATCATCGCTAGTAATAATCATGTCATCAACATAGAGAAGAAGAAAAATAATACCATGTGCAAACTTCCGGATAAAAAGTGCAGAATCATACTGGCTACAAGAGAATCCAAAATTCAGAATAGTGGTGTTGAATTTGGCGAACCAGGCATGTGGAGCTTGCTTGAGACCATAAAGAGCACGATTAAGTTTACACACTTTGTTCGAAGGATGATTATACCCAGGTGGAGGCCGCATATAGACTTCTTCGGTAAGATCACCATTGAGAAAGGCATTCTTGACATCCATCTGATTTAGATACCACTTGCGTACAGCAGCAACCGCAAGTAAACTCCGAACAGAAGTGAGACGAGCAACTAGCGCAAAAGTTTCTTTATAGTCAATACCATACTCTTGAGAAAAACCCTTTGCAACCAGACAAGCTTTGTAACGCTCTATAGAGCCATTAAAACGAGTTTTTATCTTGTAAACCCACTTAGAACCAATAGGAGTCTTGCCAGGAGGAAGGTCGACGATATTCCAAGTGTGTGTTTTATCCAAAGCCTGTAATTCTTCTGCCATTGCTTGCTGCCAAAGAGGGTTAGAACTTGCCTCACGGTAGGAATGAGGTTTATGCTGAGAAAGATAGTAGAGAAACAATGATAATCACGAAGATGAACAGGGTACTTCCTTTACCCGAGTAGATCGACAAAGTGGCGAATCATCAGATAGAGGTGGTGCAGAAAGCTCAATAGGAGGAGAGCTGGGTAATGTGAGGGGCTCATTGGGAGCAGAACCAAAATGTGAAGGCTCGGGAAGGGACGAGCCAGAAGGTGTAGGAGTAGGGCCAAGAGGTGCAAGAGTAGGATCATAAGACAGAATTGGCACCTCGGGATAGACCATAGAAGAAAGCTCAGAAAACCTATATCAACATCATCAAGAAATATATCTACAGAAGGGCCAGTGAAAAACGATGAAGTAGACACAAGGGGTAAGTGAAACTTGGACATAGAAGTGAACATTTTGTGTTCTTAAAATATGACATGACGAGAAATGTGAAGGCGTTGAGAAGAGGGATCCCAACATTTGTATCCTTTATGCTCAATCGAATACCCTAAGAAGCAACAAAGACAAGCACGAGGTTCCAATTTTGTGCGCTCATGGGGTTGTAAGAGAACAAAACAAGCATATCCAAAAACCTTAAGAAGATCATAGGCAGGTAATATACCATATAATCGTTCATAAGGCGATTGATTTCCAATGGTAGGGGATGGGACACGATTAATGGTATAGACAGCAGTGAGAGCAACCTCCCCCCAAAGTCACTCAGGACAAGAGGCATTTATAAAAAGGGCACGAACAATATCCAAAATGTGTCTATGCTTACACTCAGCACGACCATTTTGTTGAGATGTGCCAGAACATGACCTATGTGGCAAGGTTCCATTTTGGCATGAGACATGGAGGAAAAAATGGCAGAATCAGATGTCATATGGTTACAACAAGCTAAATCAAAGAACCATAAGGATGTACCTGTGGCAGCAGACAATACAGTAGAGTTCTTACCAGACTCGAATAAAATATCACATTTTGAGAGAATGTCCGCAAAAATATATGTCAGTTCACTTTTGGTAAACTGAGTTGACTAAGGGTATTGCTTGAGCCCTTCCATAATGACTTGGGCATACCCCGATGCGTCAAATTGTTCCATAGTGCAAGGCACAAAGACGGTAATGTGATAACAGGCTTCAATTGATGCGATGTGGGTCAGCGAGATTGAAGAGCACCTCTAGCGATCATGGTAAAAGTGGTCTGATTGTAATCGGTGGGTTTGGAAAAGGTGGTCTGGTGGAAAAGGCGGTGGGTTTTTGGTTGATGGGGTATAATGTTTGACATGTGGCTTTAATAGAAATTGAAGAAGTTTTAATAGGGCGATGGTTAATACGGTGATGATGAAAACGGTGATGAACGGGATGAATACGGTGACGATCGATAGTGACAGAGATGTCGGATGAAAAGCTAGGTCGTGAACCATAGCTTTGATACCATGTTAGAATAAAATAAAGATGGAAAAAATGTATATTGGATTGAATAATAAACTGAACAATGAGGCCCTTATTTATACAAGGTGAGGAAACCTAACTATGAAAAAAAAATCAACCTAATTACAATCAAATCATAATCAATTACAATAATAAAAGATCAAGAGAATCATATAATATCTGTAGACACCCCAATCTGACTTCCCGATCGTTTTACTTCGTTTTTCGGTTTCTTGTTTCCCCGATGATGAATCAGGTCGAAGACAGTCTCGAGAATTTGGAATGGCTTGAGTTTGGCATGTGTGGAACCCATCCTTAGCCCTGAAAACCCTTAAATCCAAACCTGGGCCTCAGGTTTTATAGTCGCACGACGGTCTGGAACACTCGCGCGATGCTTTGTTTGCCAGGTGGTGGTCAAAGTCAAAGTTTTGACTATTGACCCTCGCGGAGTTAGCTTGACTCTCGCGCGATGGTCTCACTGCCTCGCGCGATGGCCAACACCTATCGTTTTCACCCAGATTGCGTGGTGGTCAGGGGGCTACAGGCTTATGTGACCCCGTTTCGTCGACTGAACAGCGTTCTGGGGGGGCTCCCCTTGCACCACCTCACCCCCCATTCTCCCATCACCTTTGCCACCCCACTTCTCCACCAAGCAATTGTGACCAGCTTTGTTGGCTGGTTACATGGCCTTGTCTAGCCACCAACCAACCCATTCTTCTATAAACCCCACCCCCCCCCCCCCTCATGCTTCATTTCAAGGGTTACCAATTTCTCTTCAAGAAAGAAGAAGGAAAAGCTCAAAGCACAATCATCCAATATCACACTCACTCCCACATAATCACCCTCTAAGCCTCACCACCTCATTCAAGCCATCTCCAAGACACTCAAGCAAAGGTATAATACCTTTCTGCTCACTGTTCGAACCCCTGAGGGGGGCTGGCAGGGTCAAGACTGGTAATCAATACCAGTTCTGGCCCTAAAGCTAGCAAGGTTTCAAGAGTCGTTACCAGGAATTCCCTCGCGCGATGGTCCCACATACTCGCGCGACAGTTCTGTCTGCGTGAGATTGGACCACGTGGGGAAGAGATGCTGGTCTTTAAGTTTCTTGTTGTGTTCATAGTCACTTTCAAGTCTTTTAAAAGTATTAACTCACTGCTTTGTATGTTAAAAATCATAGTTTAGCTTAGTTTATAACTTCTCTTGGTTTGGAATGCTCTTGGGATGCTCTTGAACATGTCTCAGAGCTCTAAGTGTGCAAAGCAATTCCTGGAAGTCCAGTCTAAACAATCGCGCGCCTGTATCACTCTGTCGCGCGATGGTTCTGTGTTTTCCAGGGACTGCCCTTACATGAGCAGCTTGGCCTTGGCCTCTGTTTAGACACCCCCACTGTTTAGGGGTCATGTTTCCATAATATTTTCACCTGTCTGTTGTAATATTGTTTACTTTCAAGTACTTAGAAACTGCTTGGTTTGTACCTGGGTGAGCACTGGTCCTTTCAGAGCCCAGAAGGGGGTGAAATTCAAACCATTGGTGAAGCATCAATACTCGCGCGAGTGTATGGTAGTGTCGCGCGATGGTTTGCTTGCATGTAGATGGATTCACGCATGCAAGCTGGCCGTTTGTCCGTGCCAAAATCATACACAACACTGTCTTGATGTATGATCGATATTTTGAACTTCATTCCATTTATTACTTATCATCTCGCCAATCCATGCCATATCTTATCACATCCTGCAAATTGTTACAGTTTTAATCCCCGATTAACTGTTCCCTTGCCCTGATTGGCTAAAAATTGATTAATCAAACAGAATCGCAAACAAATATTTTCGCAAATGCCTAAGTAGAGACCGATCTCCGGATCGGGCGAGAGGGGTGCCATAAAATCCTTCCCCTCTCGTAACTTGGCTCCCGAACCCAGATATAGTTATGATGGACTGGTTTCTTAACTTTTTCAAAATCAATCAGCGCGGCAAGTGCTTCGAAATACAGTTCCTTAGGTGTCGGACCTTCAAAACCCGAGTGGCGACTCTGTATTTTGCGAGTGCTTGCTTCCCCGCTCGCGCTCCCTCGATCTGGGCCCTTGCGTTTCGGAATCCGAAAATTCCGAAGGGCATGCTGCCCACAATATCATAATCATATCATATCAGAATATGATTACGATATTATATGTTTTGATATTCTAATACTGCTTTCTACCAACCTTTAATTTGTTAAAGTATTATTGCCAACTGGCAATGGAGCCCCAGTACTTTTATGGCCTAATTACAACGTTTTTGGAAGATGACTAGCAATAGCAATAGCAGGCATGTTTTTTCCGTCTATCAATTGAAGAAGTTGGTTTTTGATCAAAAAATTGAAGAAGTTAGTTAGGAAGTAAAGATTTTTGCCCTTTTATCTTTTAGCTATGTAAAAATGCAATATTGCCCTTAAAAGTGCCAGAAAGTGAGATCATTAAAGAACAATGTTGTAACTTCACATAAATAAAGACAAAAAGAGGAGTGCAAAATGGTTGGGTATGCAAACAACCCTCAGCAACGCTGTAACCCAGGTGTGTGGGGGCGGTGGGCCCAGGACATTTCAAGTGCTGCAATTTGTTGAGCGATTTTAGGAGCACAACGAATTGCAGCGAAAACGGTATTTTGTAATTCAGCAAGGAGAATTTTGGCCATTGGTCATACCTATTTATAATGCAGTTTGTATTGTAATTAGGGTTAAAAGAGTTTTCATAGAAAACAGAGAGGGAGGCGAGAAAAAATTGTTTTCAAAGAGAGTAAAAGAATACTTTTACTCCAATTTTAATTATAGTAAACTGATGTGGCTTCCGTGAGTTTTCTCGTGTTGAGGTTTTTCCCGTATATTTGTGTGTCTTTCTCGTTTCTATATCATACTCACTTTTTCGTTTGCTTTGCGATTTTTGTAATTTTAGTTTTCAAGATCCACAGGGGCGCTGTGAGTTGAACGGGTAGTTCAATTCCTAATAGAAAATCACTCCCCAATTTAAAAATGGGTCATAATTAGCTGAAAAAATGAAAGAAAAATGTTCAATGACGTACCATTTTCATACCTTAATTACTATCTATTCTAATAAAAGAGAAGTGCTATGATGACCATATCTAAGTACCACATTTTACGCACCATGTGAGGTGTCCCAGCTGTGAAAGTTACAATATATTGCTAAAGCATATGTGTGACTAGTAGTAGAGGTGTCAAATGGGTCGTGCCGGCACAACACGACACAGGCACGGGGTAGCACGGCATGTCACAGGCATGGTATTGGCCTGGCACGGCACGATTGTAGTGGGCCCGGGGCACGGCACAGGCACGGAAGTGGGCGGCACGGCACGAAAGTTGGCCTGGCACGGCACGGTCGGAGACGGACACAACACGGGCACGGGCACGAAAAGTGAACAGGAACGGCACGGTTCTAGCAAGGCACGGGCACAGGCACGACATGGGCACGAAAGGGCATGGCACGAGGCACGGGAAAAAAAATTAAATAAGCCAAATGGCTTCTTTTTTTTTAAATTTTAAAAAATTAAACAATTTCTATTCCGTTAAAAATATTTGCAACTAAGATATTTAATTTTTTTTTAAAAACAATTTATTAAAAAATCATTTTTTTACTTTTAAAAAACTATCAAATTTTATTCGGTAAAAATATTTGTTTTGTTTTTGTTAGTAAAATTAAATAGGCTTTGGACCTTTAGTTTGCAAATTTAACATTACAATACAAGATAACAAGTAAAATTAAAAAAACTTATCAAAATATTTATGGTGCAAGAGTAATTTAATATGAAACCAAATGTTAGGGCAGACTAAAACGACATAACTTAAGACGGCCCGGCCCGGCCCGATTCGACACGACACGATTAAGTAAATGGGCCGGCACATCTTGACCCGATTGAAAACGGCATGGCACCACATGATTTAAGAACACGGGCCGGCACGACACGACACGATTTAAGAAAACGGACCGGCACGACATGACACGATTGAAAATGGCACGACACGACACGATTGAAAATGGCACGACACGACACGATTTAAGAAAATGGGCCAGCACGACACGACACGATTTCAGAAACGGGCCGGCACGACACGACACGATTGACAAATGGCACGGCACAGCACGACACGATTTAAGTAAACGAGCCGGCACGGCACGACACGATTGACAAACGGCACGGCACGACACAACACGATTTAAGTAAATAAAGTAAACGGGCCGGCACGGCACGACATGAAGCACGGTTAACACGAAGTTAAACGGCCGGCACGGCCCATTTGACACCTCTAACTAGCAGAAACCAAACATGTGTTCCATTCCTACCAAGCATAAAATTAGGGAGAAAATAAACGGTTTTTTTTTCCTTTTTCTAATCAAAAGGGTGGGCTAACAATACCTAATTTATTCTTTCCTAGTACGGAGTACTGGCCAAAAGAAAAAGTTCACCTAATAAGTAGCTACACGAGTCTATCCTCGGATTTGAAGCTAGAGAAAGTTAACAACTGCTTGTCCTCAATAAGGTTGTATATTCGAATTCCGCGAAAGTCGAATATTCCAAAACTTAGAGTCACTGGAAGGTTTGTTTGGTCATTACTTTAGAATCTTGAAATTAATTGAGATGCGCGTAATTTGGTTCAAAAATTCATTATACAACAAAAAAAGGTCCAAGATATTTAATGTAGGGAAAGGTCAGCACGTTCTTATTTTTGGGCGGGTTGGTAAATCGAATTAGACTAACACAGTACCCGGCTAAGGTTCTTTCTCCATTGAGATTTGGTCTTCTCTAACATTGATTAATTATACGCACATTTATGATGAAGTGGTGAACTAAATTCCAATTATAAATTGAATTAGCGATCGTCATAAAAATAATCCTAATTAATATGTATACCAAAGTATAATCATATAGTCAAATTATTTGATTACGTGTGGTTGTGTTTCGATTACGACATTATAAAAAGATTTAGGGTGTGTTCCATGAACTAAAATACGTGCTTATTTATTTTTTGAATTAAAAGTAATGTATTGTGAGAGAATGAGCTATCTCGCAAAGCAAAAGATGAGTATTTAAAAAATAAGAACCTTAGTGGAACAAGACCTTATTCTAGCAAAATGAAATTCGTAGAGAAATTGGAAAACTAAATTTTGCCTAGTATTATTTGGTTGTCTTTTTCATTTCTGTTTTCCTTCCTTAAATCTCTCGACAAACCCACGATGCAACCAAACCAACCATCTTTTTGTTTCTTTGTTGAGTGAACTGTGAACATAAAACTGCATTGGTCGTACCCACTTTTTGACATTGGACTCTTGAAGCCCATGTGTTGGAGATCAACGAGAAAATCCACAAAGCAAACACATACAATCGAAGAACAATTAATTCAAGAGGAAAAACCCGTCACCAAATGGATATCCTTCCATCTTAAATAAAAATAAATAAATTTGTGGATTGTGGGGGAAAATTGCCTTGGAATACTGTGTTTTGCGTAACACTTTGGCGGATTTGTGAAGACAGGAACAGAGAAAAAAAGTTTTGATAATCTTGCATGATCAATTGGTATCAGTGAGTTCCAAGGCAATTGTGTCCTACGCCAATGAAATTGTGCAGGCTTTTCACTCTCCTCTAGCTAACGGCTTTGCTAGACCCATTCTTATTCAATGGGTACCACCATGCGCGGGGAATATAAAACTCAACAAGGATGGATGTTGGTACCCGACTTCTGGAAATTAATGCAGGCTTTGTTGGTTTATTCAGAGATGCTGAGGGAGATTGGATCTTGGGATACTATAGAAAGACCACCTGCGAGTCAAGCTTGGAGGCGGAAATTTGGGGTATCTATCTATAGAGGCCTAACCATAATTTTGGAGACAGGCATGACAAATATCAACCTGGAATCAGATTCTCTCACTGCCGTGGAGTTGATTACTAAGGGGAACTTGCGAAATCACCCTCAAAGTGTCATGATCAATGATGCGCATGCAATTCTGAATAGGATAGGAACCACGCTAGCCCACACATATCGGGAAGCCAACCATTGTGCTGATCATTTGGCAAGGATTGGAACTGAGCAGAATGCAGATCTAATGGTCTCGGTGAATCAACCTCTCTCGCTTAGGGCGTTCATGATTCGGGATGGCCTCAACCTAAGGCAATTCCGTGACTAGCTAGGAATCTTTGTTGGTATGGTGTAATTTATTTTTTATGTTTGCACTTTTGTTGCACAAACTCTTGTTCTCTTAGTTTTATATCATTTAGAAGTACCAAAAAAATAAAAAAACACAAATCAAGAACATAAAACAATCACAAGCAAAGGAAAAATAAGACACAGAAATTTACGTGGTTCCGACTTAAACTCACGTACTTCACGTGGTGCTTGGAGTGCACTAGCTATAGCTTCTTTCTTCTTCTTTTTTTGGTACACAGCTATAGCTTATATGGTTACAAGAAAGCCTCAACAAAAAACCCAAGTTGCAACTCTAGTCCCCTCCTCCCAACCTTTATGCCAGCAAGTTAATCTATTAGTCAATAGTATTCTGTTTTCATGTACTAATCATTTCAAAATTAATGTTTTTAGTTTAGTTTTTGCAAACAAAAATTAAGTCCAAAGTTACATAACACAAAAAAATAAAATAAAATTGTGTCTCAAACCAATTGCAACGGTCTAGGTAATATTCTCTTCTTCTTTTTTCTTGACTTTTCCCCTAATGGGATTTAAAATTTTGAGATATATACAGATAAAAAATAGTAGTCAAATTCAGAGTTCTGTTATGGTTAAGATTCCAATTTCTGTTGGCTGGAAAATATCCCTCTCAAGAAGAAAACCAAAAAGCAGGGGGTGTGGGTGCAATTTTTTTTCAAGTGGACTCAACCCACCGGTTGGGCCACCTGCATGGGGAAGTAGGTTCGGAGAAACTAAGACCCTTTCGCCGAATTTTTAGCACTTTTTGGAGAGTTGTCTTACTCAAAAAAATTTTGGTTAATTTTGTGCCAAATTTTTGTAGATTATTAATTCGTCTCAATAAGAGGAATTGGAAAAGATTTTTTTTTTTAACTTTTACCCAAATATTTTCGAAAATCACCAATTTTAAGCAAAAAAAAGTCTACTTTTTTTTTGTGTGTGACTTTTTTGGCTGAAAAGTGTATTTTTTAAAATATTTGACAAAAAGTCATAGCAACTTTTTTACTTTTCCAATCTGTGTTGACAAGACGAATCAGAAAATCAAAAAAGTGAGCGCAAACTAATAAATGCGAAAAAATTTGAATAAAGATAAAACCAAAAAAACCAAAAAGTCTTAGTGGAACAACACCTAAGACTCCAACGCTAACCGCGCACCTCTGTGTTTCCTCCTCCCCTCCCTCCCCCTAGGGTTTCCACCCTAAAAGGGGCGGTGGGAGGGGAGTACGCTCTCCTTCTCTCCATCGGCCTCTGATCGGAACTTTTTTCCCCCTCCCTTCATCACTCTCCACCTTCTTCCTACCCTAACGCCTCCAGACGCCTCGGCTTCCCCGCCTCCTCCGCCGCCGTTCCTCGTCCCTTGTCCCTCATCTCGATCGAGTAGTTGTCGGTGTCTCGTCACCGGTGGTGTGTCTCGGGTCTGTGGTTTAGGTTTGCAGCTGTGGGCGTGTGGAGCTGTTTTTGCGCGTGATCATTAGATCGCTGGAGTTGGAGTTTTAAGTTGGTGGATGATGATTGCAAGATTTTATTTGCTTGACTTGCGATCTTGTTCTTGGTTGGTGGAACTGGTTTCCCTTGTTCGCTATTTTCTATGTTTGTGGGACTTAAAAGCATCTCCAGCCTTCACCCATATTTTTCCTCAAATTTGAGTCAAATTTTGGATAAAAACCCATTTTGGGTAGACACATCTCCAACCATCAAACCCAAATTTTACACATCTCCCTCTTTCTCTCTCTCTCTCTAACTAGCCGTTGGAGAAATGGGTCAAGGCAAAAGTTGTCTCAGATTTGGGCAAAAAAATGGTAAAACCCAAAATGAAGAAGGGTTTGGGTCAAAGATTAGAGAGAGATATTTGTGGTTTTTGCCCCATTTTTAAATTTGAGTCTTAAAATGGGTCAAGGCTGGAGATGTTCTAGTGTCTCCTTTTGTTTTCAAATGTGATTCCCCTTATGTTGGTCTTTCTCCCCTTCGGGAGACTCTCTCACCTTTTGTGGGTGTCATTTGTTCTCTTTGACTGTTGATTTTGGTATGAGTTGTGAGAATTGTAGGTAACTCTGGCGCTCAATATGTGGCCAAGAGTGCTGCATAGAGATTTGGGGTGTAAGAGCATCTACAGTGGTATAATCAAAATAAAAAGATTTATACGCGGTTAGCAACATTTGCTCAAAAAGAGCTCACATTGGAATAACCAAACTTAGAAACATCTTAACAACTCATCAAATTTTGACCATAAGATAAACAAAACTACCAACCTTTTGTCAATAATCAAATTTAATTGTCTTCACATTTCTTCAATAAATTACACCATCATTACAAAAAACATTCTTTTCTTCCATTTTCAACATGTTTATAATAAAAATACTTTTAAAAAAGTTTTTATTTTTTTGCGAAAATAGTTTTTTTACACGTTTTGTTATTAAAACTGTTTTTCCCAAAAAAAATTTAAACAATTTTATTTCAAAACAGTTTTTTTACTAAAACTTTTTTTTTCAAAAAATATTCTTTTGAAAAAAAAAAACTTTTTTCTATTTAAAAACTGTTTTTTAAACATTTTTCAGAAAACTGTTTTTTTTTTAATCAAAGTTTTCAAAAAACTATTTTCTCTTTTTTTAATACCCTATTTTTATTAGTTTGAAAACTATTTAAAAAAAATTATTTTCTATGTCATAATTTCTAGATTTTTATAAGTTAAAAAGGTGATGTGGCAAGTTTTGGACCTTTTGGTTATTCAATTTTGATTGTACAATTGTGGACCTCTATATTGCTAACCTTAACAACCCCTTAAATGAATAATCAAGAGATGATGTAGCAACTTTTGATTATCCACTTTTGATTATTCCATTGTGGATGCTCTAAGTCTTTCCTCTTTGGAAGCCTATCCTTCTGTTTGGCTATTCTCTCCATTATGCAAGGATGGATGTGCCCTTAATGTTATTAATTTCTTGGTTTAATTAATGCTTAACATTTTAGGCGCGTACGTAGAAGGAGTAATTAATTTCAACTTCCTGTCGCTGTTGGATTTAGGCTCCGTTTCGGAAACATTCTTAAAAAATAAGTACTTATTTTGCCACTTCTAATTCAAAAATAAGAAGGGGCATTCCACAAAATCCTTCTTAAAAAGTTCATTTCACATTTTCAAACTCAAAAATAATGTAAATGAAAAAAAATATTCAATTTTTTTTGCATCGTATTAAAGATCTCAATGAGATCTATCAAACAAGATCCATAGTAGTAGGAAAATTATTTGCGTAAACACATGATTTTTGAACTTGAAGTTGCCTTATACAAAAAAAAAGACTGTTGCTATGATAATGGGCGCCGGCGGAGGGAAATCGTACCAGCGGCAGCGCCGGGCCGTCTCCGACCACCGGACGGCCGATCCGAGCCGTCCAAAAATTCTAAAAAAAAAAACCAAGGGGGCTCATTTCCTCAACTTTTGGACGGAAAAGGGGTGCTCGGATTAAGCACCCTACACACCTCGGATGCCATTGATTTTCGCGTAGGCCCCCTTGGTTTTTTTTTTTATAGAATTTTTGGACGGCTCGGATCGGCCGTCCGGTGGCAGGAGACGGCCCGGCGCGGCCGCCGGTATGATTTCCCTCCCGCCGCCCATCGGTACCTATATAAATTCTACCAAAATAATTACCCTCCTTCTTATTTTCCGGAACAACCCTTCTTATTCAACAAAAAATAAGTTTTTTTTTTTGTTTCTGGAACCCAGCCTTATAAGCATTAATTCTTTCTTTATTCATCGAGGTGAACGATCTTTAGATATTGGTGAATTAATCAAGGTGGTGATGAGATGACCTACCTACCTACCCCATAGATTTTGATAAGTCTCTTCAATCATACAAACAAATTAATTTCAGTAAGATTGATTTTATTTTTGATTGTGGTGCTATTTGCACCAATCGGAGCATACCGACGGCCGCGCGCGGCCGTTTATATACACGAAAAATAAGGTGTTTAGATCAAGCACCCTACACACATCGGATGCCGTTGATTCCCGCGTCGGGCCCCTCGGTTATTTTTTTTTAAATTTTTGGACGGCTCGGATCGGCCGTCCGGTGGCCGGAGACGGCCGCGCGAGGCCGTCGGTACGGTTTCCCTACATTTTTGGTCGGTACATATAGGATTTCTGATTTTTTTTTGGCTCGGCAATTTTATTTTGGGTTAATTTTAGAAATAGTCCCTCTAGTTTCCGTGCAATTTCAATTTCATCCCTAAGAATTAATTGTGTCATTTTTAACCCTATAGTTTATATTTTGTCTCAATTTGGTCCCTCTCACTGACGGTGTTAGTAAAACTAACGGAACTCATGGGTAAAATTGACATTTCGCTGTTAGAGGGACGAAATTGAGACAAAATATAAACAAGAGGGACTATTTTAGAAAATTTACATTTTTTTTTTATTTTGCAAAGACAAACTCACACCTAAAATCTTTCTCTAATTGAATAATCAAAATGTATTGAGGAAATTAAAAAAATTATTTTCAAATATATTACTGATAATATTATGAAATTCGATAAGCATCCCTTAGTTAAATATCTTTGCATCGATTTTTTTCCAATGGATTTATCTTAATTTTTACAATCCCGTTATATATGTTCTTTTATATGCGATTACCCAAAAAAAAAAAAAAAGTTGTTATGAAACACTTTGTTAATCTCTATATGAAACATTTTTCTTTATTTCTAACAGGGAAAACAAAGATTTTTTTTTTTTTGGTGAATAAGGAAAAAGTTGTGATGAAACATTTTGTTACGAAATATTTTTCTTTTTTCTAATAGCGTAAAAAAGAACATAATGGGATTGTAAAAATCAAGATAAATCCATTGAAAGTAAAAACCCAATGCAAAATTATTTAACTAAGGGATTCTTTTCAAATTTCATAATATTATCTGTATTATATTCTAAAATAATATTTTTTATTTCCCCAAATATATTTTGATTATTCAATCAAAGAAAAATAATTAAGGTGAGAAATATATTAGATATGAGTTTGTCTTTGCAAAATCAAAAATAAAATGTAAAATTTTTAAAACAACCCCTCTAGTTTGCATTTTGTCTCAATTTCGTCCCTCTACGAGTGAAATTTCAATTTTGCCCCAGTGTTCCGTTAGTTCTAACAACACCGTCAGTGAGAGGGACCAAAATGAGACAAAATATAAACTATAGGGTTAAAAATGATGCAATTAGTACTAGAGGGACAAAATCGAGATTGCATGCAAACTAGAGGGACTATTTCTAAAATTAACCCTTTTATTTTTGACTATGCAGACACGATCAATTTATGACTTGATTTTTTAATCATAGTAAATTTGATTGTATTGGATTTTCCAAAGCAAAAAGTTAGGAAAAAACAACTTAGTTTTACTCCTCTTACTAGATAAATTCGAGTACAAATTTGATTCCGTCGCTTGAGTTACATGCAACCTTCGTAAACAATTGATTCTCAAACAGATTAAATGCATATATATGGTGTGCGTTTTCATAGATGTGTATTAAAGCATTTCCAAAAGTTCAAATTAACTTTCTGGTGAGGAGAGCTCGAACAATTAATGCTTTGTTTGAAAACTAATTTGAAAAATATATAATAGAAAAACAAAGAAAACAAATACTCCCTCCGTCCCTTTATTATAGTCCAGTATTTCATTTTGGGCTGTCCCTTAATAAGTGTCCATTTGGTAAAGTTAGTTGGTAAAAATTGGTACATTGTCTATTTTGTCCCTAAAAGTAGATTCCATTTTAAAAAGTTAGTGAGTAAAAAGTGTAATGATGATGGGTAAGAAGGGAAAGTGGAGGAAAAAGTTGATATGAAAGGTAATAATGATGATATTTTTTTAATAAGTTGGAGTTACGAAGCAGGACATTTAAAAAGGAACGGAGGGAGTATAAAGGAAATCCAATCGGATTAACCACCAGAATATCATCTAGCGTGCAAAGAAATAGAGGATAAAATGAAACATAAACTTATAATTTGAAGTTAAACTATATAATGCCAAATCAAAAAAATAAAATAAAAAAGATATTCATGTAGGCATGGTATAATTGCAAAGGACAAACCGAAATATGAATTTATCAATTGGATAAGAGAAATACCACACATGAACCATTTTGGCGGTCAAAACTATACTCCGGCAAAACATATGGCAAAGTGATATTTTGCCTGTGATCCAAAATTGCTCGCAAAAAATGACAAATGCTTTGTGTTATATTTTCACACCTTTATTTTTTATTTTTTTATTATCCATTGGCACTCACTGCTTTTTTTTTTAATTGACTTAAAAGTATCAAACTGCCCTTCATATAAAAAGGTGACTCGAGATGTAATGGTAGTTCAATAATTTCAACTCGAATAAAGACAAAAAATGGAATGCAAATAAATGAAAGGGAACCAACTATCTAGAGCTAGTTCAGTTAATCAGGACTTTTGTACTTCACTAGGACGTAAGAAGTTCAAATCTTCCCATCCGCGTGTGAGTATTTTTCCCTCAAATTAAAGGGGCTTTTATTTATTTCTTTGTTTCTTTATTGTTGCAGGCTTATTTCTTATATTGGTTGACATGTTGGGCGTGGTTATCTCATGAACACTTATAGTTGATGTAGTGCATGCATGTAGCGGATTTGTACTTGGTAATTCATACATGATGCAAATGACCTCTTCTATCGGTAAATAAATAAAGAAATAAATAAAAGAGGAGTGTGGAATCATTCCTTTTTTGCTTTGACAATCATAATTTCATTGGAATAATTAATGGTTTCTACTCTGGTCCAAGATGCGCGTATATATAGTAATGGCTTCATTGAGATTAATATAGTATATCGGATTGGAATCCAATGTTGATTGCCTTCGACATGTACAATCACATATCTTATCAATTCGAAAACATGCATGAATCTCAACGCATGCATCTCGCCACCGCGCACCGCCAGGGGTTGGAATTCCGGCGGGCATGACAACTTCACCTCCAAAATGGGCCACACAACCAGTTGGGGCTCGCCCACCATCCATAAATCGTTCATCACTAATATTCAAAATCAAGTATATAAAAATCATTCATCACTAATTTCATTTGTTCACCTCCAACCAAAAATATGCCACACGATCGACCTGTACTGTCCTCGCTGCAATCCCTAACTTTAATCGCCAGCCAAAGTAGTTGTAAACTGCATGTTTTTATTTATTACTCCGTACTCCGCAGTTGGAAACTTTTTGGTAGGTGGTATCTCCACGGAAAGAAAGTTGAGGAAATGCGAGTCACAGAAGCAGAAACCCAATTGAACAAATGAACTTAGTTTACATCGGAGCCAGAATTTTGATCGGAGCCGGCTTAATAGATATGTATTTTTAATGGGAACGTATACTTATTATATCATAAAAATTCTGTTTTCCTTTACATTAAATTTGTGCATTGAAATGATTTTTGCCTAATGCAGTTTAAGTATACCAATCATTTTATTTTATTTTTCTTTATGAAAGAAATTGAAAAATGAGAATGTAAAATAATCATTTTTTTATCAAATCAAAGTAAAATTATTAAGATTATAAGTACCTATACATGAATAATTACTGAGATAATATTCAAAATCAAGTATATAAAAAATTTAAAACTCGAGGCTGCGGCCCCTGGGCCCCAACATAGCTTCGCCTTGGTTTGCATGACAATAATAAAACCAAGACGTACAATTGCCCATTTCTCGTAGGGTTGGCAATGGAGACGGATCAGGGCCGAAGAGTACTATCCCCATTCCCGATACCCGAACCCCTTCCCCGTCTCCGCCTTAATACCCAATGAGATTTGTTTTTTTCCCTCCATCCCGCGGGAATTCGGGGATCTAATTAAAGTTCTTATAAAAAAAACAGAAAAAAACATACTCCGTATTTGCCAGTAAACAACATAGAGCAGAAAAGAAACTTCTAATGAATAAAAGATTCAAAATAAGATACAGAAGTTTAAAGGCTTTATGGCTGAAGCTGAAGAAAAAAAGAAACCTTTTATAGTTGAAGATGAAGTAAAATGAGCACAAATTTGTTTACAATACAGACAGTCAAAACAACAAATAATAGTAGAGCACAAAAGGTGTGTGTGGCGCTGGAAAAGTGGGAATGAGAAGTAACTCTAAAAAAAATTTTTTTTTTTGAACAGCAAAAAAGAAATTTTATTTACATTTGAAATTGTTACAAAAATTAATAGGATAAGAAGAGGACAAATAGTCCAATCCGAGACCCAAATCTTTCAACACCTAAAGGGAACAAAGCCCCAACATCTAAAGGTCTAAAAGCCTAAATAAAACAATTAATTAAAGCAAATGGGACGCAGCTAACACCCAAGAGGCCTGAAAGCCCGAATAACCCCAGACAAGTCCAACAAATGAAGCCCATACATATAGTAAACCCTATCTACAACAATTGTTGCCAAAATGAATGAGAAGAAATTAGGAGTGCTCAAGAAAACTGTCTGAATTGTAAAATCGGACTGATCCCTACCGAACCGTTTTACTTGGTCTGGTTCTACAGTTCATTAGTCAAGTTATGGTTCTAAGAAAATAAGAACCGTTAATTTTGGTTCGGTTACTGATTTTCAATTATAGATTCGTGATTAGAACCGATCCGGACTGTTTAGAACTAATATATTAAAAATAATATATGTATATGTACATAATTATGTATTTTATTTGATAAGTTAATCTTTTACTTGATAAAGTTAATTTATTAAGGGAAGAAATCTCATTTGAGAAAAGTTTTTCATATACTAGTAGCATATTTATAGGAATTCAAACCATAAAGGATTCTGAAGAGTATTGAGTTTACCCAATTTCTTGTTTTTTTACTCGATACTTACTTTATCCTACCAAACTCTTAATTGTTTGAATGCTAATTGGATAGAATCGGAACCGAAGCAAAATCGGACCACCCTTGCGATTTAGTTATGGTTAGGTTTCACACATATACTGGTTAGGTTTTAGTTCTTAATTTTTTAAAACCGTTTAGAATGATCCGGTTACTGATTTTCTAGAGAATCGGATCAATTCAGACCTTAAGCACCCCTAAAAGTAACTCTAAAAGGTGTACGTATATTTTGAGGAATCGGGGACTAACTTCTGGGAAAATAGAAGATAACATGAAATCAGACACGACGGGCACGACGACTTCGCGTAGAGGAGAGTGTAAAATTACCACATGTACAAATCAGACATCCAAATGAGTAACTTCTAATTATGGGACGACGTTGTACAGAGAGTTTTTTTTATAGTAAAATGGTGAAAGTTTACAAAATTAGTCAAAACTTTCCTTTCACGACAACCAACCAATGAGTGAATTGTTTAGCCCAAAGCCGTCTCGAATCCCAATACGAAATTTTTTAAAAAGAGAACGTTCTACCTATTTCAAAACTGCCGTACCAAATGAAAGAAGGAAAATGAACTCAACTACTTGTCCTAAACTTTTTAATTTTGTGTCAGGAAAAAACAAATATAGTAACATTTTCTGGTGTAGCTCCTTGTTCTTCGCAATTGGATGAGTGAGTCTGGCCCCGCCCCAGAGACGGATCTATGCGATCGTTTATGGGAGCCACGGTCTCCGCGTAATTTTGGGTATTTTTTATTAATAAATATATATATATATACATATAAAATTTTTGTTATTCGTTAAACTTAATCTATTCTGTCCTTGAAAATTTGAGAAGAGGGATGAGTGCTTTCGGAAATCGCATCTTTCCTATTTGAATGGTAGTATAAGGGATGCATCACCTGCACTCCACTCTACTTGTTTTTAAAATATTAAGAATAGTTACTTTTTGTTTGTCAAGACCCACTATATATTGTTTTTTGTAAATTGGGGAATTGCCTCTCTGCCAAAGTCCAACACGGGAGAATTCATCAACACTATTGAGGGGCAAAACAGGAAACTCTCGTAAATATGCGAAGGCAATAATTAAACTTCCTTTAATAGTTGGATTTTCCAAAAGAGACTCACATATAGAAATGGGGGAGTATATATCAAGGGAGTTCTAATTTTTCCCTTTTTAGCTTGTTTTGATTTTAGTTGTTCTTGTTTGTATTCCGTCGGAGCCTATATGTGGAGGGTATGATTTGAATCTTTGGTAAACTTTGGAGCTTATTATCTTTATCTTTGATTCGCTCTATTGCCAAACTCCTTTTAGGTATGCTTTTACAGTATGTGCTCTTGAGCTTGAGGCTGGTATCTAAGAGCTTATTATGTTTATCTTTGATTCGCTCTATTCTGAATTCTTTTTAGGTATACTTAAATGCTTTATAGTATGTGCTAAAGAGTTTGAGGCTTGTCCCTGGATAAAAGACATATGTTCTCTATTTTGGATGTAATTTGCCTATCTTTTATGTACTTAGTGTGTATTAGGTTCTTATGATTATATATCGGATGAAATGCGTTTTAATTGCGTTGTGTTTTTTTGAATGAAAATCATTGGCGTTTGATTAAAAACAGAAAAGAACATGCCCGCTAGATTAATGTTGAATCATTCTAGTTTTCTTCCATAGAGGATCTAAAACACCGTCTTAAGAAAAACAAACACATCGAATCATCAAAAATCCATAATGAGCATCGTGAATGATCATACGCTGACTCAGGAGCCTGCTGTGCCGTTAGGTTGGACCTTGTCCTGAGCTTGAAAACATGATCCGAATTGTTCACTGCGTACAGCTAGATGCAAGCAACACATTGATGAAAACTTTTAGAGAGAGAAGCTCTGACTGAATATTATTTCTTGATCTTATTTTTGTTACAGATTACTGACTGAATATTATTTCTTGATCTTATTTTTGTTACAGATTACAACGATATTGAACAGATTTATATCCCTAAAACAGAATCAGTAACAACCACTAACTACAACTTATAAACGTCTAATAAACTCTTAACGTAAAACACATATGGGCTAACTAACTACAATTAATCAACCGGCTTCAATTAATCAACTGGCTTGATTGAGATGATGAGCTGGATGGAGTTGAGCTGCATGCTTGAGCTGAGCTAGACTGAGCCACATCACGTGCACTACCAATTTCTTGAGGGAGTGATGCTACAGGTACCAACCCCGTTGGTACCGAAATCGTAGGGACGGCTGTGCCGGGCTGTCTCCGACCACCGGATGGCCGATCCGAATACATATATACACGAAAAAATGGTGCTCAGATCAAGTACCTTACACACCTCGGATGCCGTTGATTCCCGCGAAGGCCCCCCTCTTTTTTTTTTTAGAATTTTTGGACGGCTCGGATCGGCCGTCCGGTGGCCGGAGACGGCCCGGCACGGCCGTCCCTACGATTTCGGTACCGACGGGGTCGGTACCAATATCATTTCTGTTTGAGTGCTTAACAATTGAAACCTAGTACACAGAACGCATTTTTCCGCTCCAGTAAAATTACAGCAAATACAATTTCAAAAATACACAACAATGTTTACTTGATTCGATTAGTAAGCTACCGTCGCCCAAGCTACGTGATTTTACGCAATCATTAGTCACGTCTAGTTGTAAGCGGTGAACAATTCGGATCATTTTTTTCCAGCTCGGAACGCAGTGGCATGCTGTGCCTAGGGGGGGCCCTGATTCCATCATCATACGCAAGCCTTTTTCCCTAATTGCCAGTAGTACTCCCGTAAGATTCTTGCCAAATTACGTGGGCAATGAATGGATGAATCAACTTTGCAGTGAGTGGCCATCTACCATACTACGTATATACTATTAAATAGATACATGTATCTGTATGTATCACCCATTGCACATAGGGACGAAACCATGATTTTAACCTAGCAGTGGCGAAATGTATACTTAAAAAATGAAAAGACGCATTACAATATTAATAGTCATCGGCTCCACAAAAAAATAAAACAACATAACAAAAACTATAGTAAATGATGTTTTTGCACATGGAGTATGAAAAAAGACCAACTTTAATTTTGGGCATCGATAATGTCACTTTTCAAATTTATAATGTCACTCCCTAGATCCCTATATGGATTGGATTTTCCAAATTATCAACCGCACTCCCTTTTTGGGAGTAACATTATAAATTTGAAGAGTGACATTATAATTAAATTCTCTTAATTTTTTAGGTTAAGTTGTTTTAGAGTTAAAGTGTGGAGTTTTTTTTCTTAATTACATATCATTATATATATTATTTAACTTTCGCCCATTGAATTTACTTTTGAAATAGTTTTTTTTGTCTCATTTCTTGAAAAAAAAGAAGAAAATTTATGGTTAGTACTTATAAAAAAATAAGAAAAAAAAAATTAGCAATTGTGAGACTATATAAATTAGGAATAAAATTATTTTTTTATATATAATAATTATATTTTCTAAATTTTTTGTCTAACCCCCCCGTTCCATTCTTGACTGCACACACGTATATAATGTACGAAATGTGATGTATGCATTGTACACACTACACACCACACACACCACCAACCCCCGTCCACCTTTTTGACGGGTAAACTAAACGACCCACCCATAAAAAATAAAAAACTCACATCCATTCCTACGTATCACCATCACCCCCCGTTGGATCACATGACAATCAGACGGTCAAGAAATGTTTTCAACTAACCCCCCCAGCTTCCCACCCAACACTCTTTCAGACGTATCCTCTCCTCTATTTAAACAACCACAAACTATTTCACCATCCCCCCAGCAAATATATCATTTTATATATTTGCTGTATACTTACTTCCCTCTCTCTCTCTCTCTCTCTCTCCATTAAATTTGTTTGCCAAGAAACACATCCAACACTATCTTTGTTTCTTGTTTCCTTTGTGTTCCCATCCGAATTTCATTAACTTCTTCCCCCTAGCCCTTTAAATTCCTTTGTCCATTTCGGTTTCCTTGAATTTTGGAAGTGGTGATCAGAAATGGAGTGCTCGCGTCAGAACGGGAACGGCCACGCTCCGAAGGTGGAGAGCTTGTGCGTGAAGGATCCGTTGAACTGGGGTGCGGCCGCGGAGGCGTTGAAAGGTAGCCATTTGGACGAGGTGAAGAGGATGGTGGGGGAGTTCCGGCGGCCGGTGGTCCGGCTGGGTGGGGAGAGCCTGACCATTGCGCAGGTGGCGGCGGTGGCAGCGAGGGAAGTGGCCGGGGTGGCGGTGGAGCTGTCGGAGGCGGCGAGGGGCGGAGTGAAGGCCAGTAGCGATTGGGTGATGGAGAGCATGAACAGAGGGACGGATAGCTATGGGGTCACCACTGGGTTTGGTGCAACTTCGCATAGGAGGACCAAACAAGGTGCTGCTCTCCAAAAGGAGCTCATAAGGTGAGATTTTAATTCCTTTAAATTTGTTCAATTTTTATGTAGATTTATTTGGATATTGCATTAATCCTCATTTATAATAAAGGTTTTTTTGTTGTATGTGTACAGTTGTAAGGGTAGGTAAATGTGGTTGGCTACATTTATGTATGGTAATAGTTAAATGATGGACATGGCCCAAAGATTATTATTGAAAAAGAGCTAGGAATTTTATTTTCTTTTGGACTCTTTTTTTTTTTTTTCATTTCTCTTTGTTTCCACGACCCTGGCTTTTAAGTCCAAATTAATTAGAGTGAGCTACATAAATTCATTTACCCTATCAAGTTTTGTTGGCGGGATCGTGCGCCACAAATCCAACAAAGTAGGCAGTAGACACTTTATAGAGAATATAAAACTCTGGATATGACGTCGTAGGCAGCAGACACGCTTTATAGAGGTATTGATTTCTATTTAAGCTACATAATTCGTGTGCTCATGAGCGAACGGGAGTGAGAGCGCGAGCTTGAAATCACTTACGAAATACATCGTAAACTATTGAAATTCGGTGCACGTATGATGATTGAAAGTACGAGCATAATACGGGGATTGAGAAGGGGAGTGCATAAAATTTAAAGGATTATGGTCCTACCTCTACACATGGAATATTGTTGCGTGAATATATACATGCCGGTGGTGAAATAATTAACGTGACTTGCGATTTTGTCTCCCACATACTTTCCTTGCCTTTTGAACAAAGTGAGGGGTTTTTATTTTCCATTATAAATATGCAAAATTAATGTGACTCGGAATTTAATTTGTCCGGATCCGTCTCCCACGTAATTTTCTTACAGTACCATTTTTGAATAAAGCGAGGTGTTTCACGTGCACGTATTAAAATAAAATGGGTCTCTGTTCGTGTTATCTCAATACTAAAGTGAGGAATCGGTATAGCAATAAATTTATTTATAAAAGGAATATATATATATATATATATATATATATATATATATATATATATATATATATATATATATATATAAAGGAAAAATTAGTAAATTCGGACCCACAGTAGCTTCTCAGTCACAGCTGGAAACTCGAGAAGGGCCTGAATATGGATCGGGAAAGATCCTTTTTTTTTTTGGATAACCGGAAGTCCGGATCAGCTTATGCGCACCTCGACCGATTCCGGAGCCTTGAAGGTAATGATCGGGTATAACCCTCAATGGCCTCAAGATTTGGAAGATGTAGTCTCTGTAGGAATATAATCTGTGATCTCAAGGAGAAACACTTTTCAAAAAGATCACATTAATTCTTTTTGAAAAATATTGAGGGAGAGGACGAAGGGAGCATGACTTGTGGGGCGAGAGTATTATTGAAGTGCATGCCTCCAACATACTTCCTCTGGCCCAATTTAAAATAGTCTATCGTTGTATTACAACCGGATAAAAAAATTAGTTATATCATTAAATTTATAATGAATTTTATATCAAATATGAATATTATTTAATAGATCTCGATTAGTTTAATAATTCAATATTTTTAAAATCACATAATAGATTACTTATAAATTACAAGATACAAGATATAATTAATTAAAAAATGACACGAACTCCAAAAAGAAACTACTTATAAAATTGGGACGGAAGGCGTATTACTATGATAAAATTGGTGGTGGTTTGCATGTGTATTTTTATTTTTAAATTTTTTTTTAATTCTGTGTAAAAAAAAAAAATTGTAGTCCTCAATAATCGTATCCATCCTAAATACTGTGGTGGTATCATGACCCAATTAGGAAATCATATTTGGAAGTACTCATTAATTATATGTGCAGTATTAATTAGGAGACCGAGTCTCCACCAACAAGTCCCACGTTAGGAGGCTAACATTCCAAACTCAGGGCTCCCGAGTTAATCGAAGTGTGCGTAAGCAAGCTCGGGCATCCAGTTATAAAAAAAAAAACAAGTCTCATGTTGCAATTTTCGAAATTAGAGAATGGACTAATACTAGTCTTGAGGTTTAAAATCTGCTCTCGAGTTTGGATTTGGAAGTTCTTTACAGTTGTTTTGTTTTTGCAAATTTACACGATTTTGTTCAATATATATCCTTGTGTTGTGACGCATAAATTTTCATGCCACAGATTTCTGAATGCTGGAATATTTGGAAACGGGACGGAGTCGACCCACACACTGCCCCACTCTGCAACAAGGGCTGCCATGTTAGTGAGAATCAACACACTCCTCCAAGGGTACTCAGGCATTAGGTTTGAAATGCTGGAAGCCATGACAAAGCTCCTCAACAAAAACATCACTCCTTGTTTGCCGTTGCGTGGCACCATCACCGCCTCCGGCGACCTGGTCCCCTTATCGTACATTGCCGGACTTCTAACGGGCCGACCCAACTCCAAATGTGTCGGGCCCAAGGGAGAGGTCCTTGATGCTGCAGAAGCGTTCCGCCTCGCCGGGATTGAGAATGGGTTCTTTGAGCTGCAGCCCAAAGAGGGCCTTGCCCTAGTGAATGGCACAGCTGTTGGGTCTGGTTTGGCCTCCATGGTCCTGTTTGACGCCAATTTACTAGCTGTTTTGTCTGAAGTTATCTCAGCAATTTTTGCTGAAGTGATGCAGGGTAAACCTGAATTCACTGACCATTTGACACATAAACTGAAGCATCACCCGGGCCAAATTGAAGCTGCAGCCATAATGGAACACATTCTGGATGGGAGTGACTATGTCAAGGCTGCAAAAAAGTTGCATGAAATGGACCCCCTCCAGAAGCCTAAACAAGACCGATACGCGCTCCGTACCTCACCCCAGTGGTTGGGGCCGTTGATCGAAGTGATTCGTTCCTCGACTAAGTCAATCGAGCGTGAGATCAACTCAGTGAACGACAACCCTTTGATCGACGTGTCGAGGAACAAGGCCTTACATGGTGGGAATTTCCAGGGTACCCCAATTGGTGTCTCGATGGACAACACTAGATTGGCTCTGGCTTCGATTGGTAAACTCATGTTCGCCCAATTCTCTGAGCTAGTCAATGACTTTTACAACAATGGGTTGCCTTCAAATCTCTCTGGTGGGAGGAACCCGAGTTTGGATTACGGGTTTAAGGGCGCGGAGATAGCAATGGCGGCCTATTGTTCTGAGCTCCAGTTCTTGGCTAACCCTGTCACCAATCACGTCCAGAGTGCTGAGCAACACAACCAAGATGTGAACTCACTTGGGTTGATTTCTTCGAGGAAAACAGCAGAGGCGATCGACATTTTGAAGCTCATGTCGTCGACATTCTTAGTTGCTATTTGCCAAGCAATCGACCTGAGGCACTTGGAGGAGAATTTGAGGAACACAGTTAAGAACACGGTCGGTCAAGTGGCCAAGAAAGTCCTCACAACGGGGGTCACTGGGGCGCTTCACCCTTCAAGGTTTTGTGAGAAGGACTTGCTTCAAGTTGTCGATCGTGAGCACGTTTTCGCTTACATCGATGATCCGTGTAGCGCAACGTACCCACTCATGGTGAAGCTAAGGCAAGTCCTCGTTGAGCACGCGCTGGCCAACACAGATGATGTCAAGAACGCGAACGATTCAATCTTTCTGAAGATTGGTGCTTTTGAGGAGGAACTAAAGTCCCTTTTGCCAAAGGAAGTTGAGAGCACAAGAAGTGCTGTGGAGAGCGGAAATCCAGCAGTTCCAAACAGGATCATGGAGTGCAGGTCTTACCCTCTGTACAAGTTCGTGAGGGAGGAGTTGGGGACTGAGCTGTTGACAGGAGAGAAGATTACTTCTCCTGGCGAGGAATGCGATAAGGTGTTTTCTGCGATTTGCGAAGGAAAGATGATCGATCCACTGCTCGAATGTCTCAAAGACTGGAATGGCGCCCCCCTGCCAATTTGCTAGACCACCCCAACCTTGCACCAAGAAATTTGTTCATGAGACAGGCTGTCTGTTGTGTTATTTTAATTTTTTAGAACTTGCGTCTTTGGAGTTAACGGGATTACTGCCCTGCCCTTGGCTTTTGATATCAAGATATTTGTTTATGGGATTATTCGTGGTTCGGTCTTTTTGTATTTCATGAATTCATGTACAGCAAAAGTCTACTTTTATGGTTACATATATATAAATTGGTATTCGGGACACAGAGCGTCGGATAGGCATTTACAACTACCCTTTCATCAGTACAAGTGAACAAATACACACACAGCGAGCACAATCTCATTACCTCTGTCTGTGTCACCCGGAAAAGATTGTCGCAGCAAGACTAAGTCTCCCATATCGGTGAGAGGAGGATGTAGGGCGAGCAAAATGATTTTCCCGCGCTTTGATGTATGTACTTCATTTCTTATCTTTTAGTGAACAAATTACATACACGGAAAAGTCTCAATAAAAGACATGAAATGGAGTGCATTCATAAAAAAGAAATGGCGAAATTAGTATTTGAGCAATGCTTGTGAGTTGGCAACCAGGGGAATGAATAATTTTCTTTCTGATTCTCTTCAAACTCCCTTTAGCAGCATCCAATTACAAAAGGAACTGATTCCCTACTAATATCAGAGACTTTCTTATTCTTCAAATGACCCAGAGGAAGAAATATAATAACGCATGCTACTTCAACAGACTTTCCACACAAAATTAGGGGGAAAGAAGCGTTCTGACGGTGAGGAGGAGAGACATTGAATGAACAAACAAAAGATTGAATGTCCACATCATATATTAATACAAGGAACCATTTGACCATATGTACAAGAAGCAAATTACTAGGACAAAGTTGAGACTCTTTCTTGCCCTAGACCTAGTTAGCCACTTAAGACGCGCCCTCCACCAAACCCAAAAGTACAAGGCGGCCCCGGGGCAGTGCCTCAAGTCAAAAACTACAAGCAGAACTTTACAACATTAATAACAAGTTACTCGTCATCATCTGATAAACAAACAACGCCAGTTGCTACACCTGAACTGGCCAAGTTAACCATTCCATCACCCCCTCCACTACCAAATTGGGATATGTCCAGTGCATCAAAACTTGAGCTCAAATCTGGACGAGGTGACAAAATGTTTGGTGGATTCGCACCAGGTTGATTATTCATGTGAAAGAGCAAACTCATCGCAGAAAGAGATGGGTTATGAAGACTTGGCAACCCTCCTGCGACTTCAGGATGTGGGGCCGTATTGTAAAGGCCAGAGCGATAAGTAGGTGGCATTGGAGATGGTGGCAGGGGAGGTGGTTGGGATGGAACTAGGTGGGGCACAGTGGGAGAAGCTATGGGAAGATTTCTTGCAGATGTGGATGGTGGTGGTCTAAAAGGTTGAAGGTGTGGAGCTGGGGCCCGTCTTTCACTGGCGGTTTGGAGGTTTCCAGGTGAAGGGCCAATAGGAGAAATCAGAGGGGGCCTGTTCGGCATGCTTGAAAAAAGGGCTGAGGAATGGTGGACGATTTGCAAAGGCGGTGCTGTCGTTTGCTGGCTGGCTGATGGGACAACAGCTGCACATGAACACAAACTTCTCAATATCAATATCAAGAAAGGCAAATCGGAAATTCCAATGATCCACAACAATTTTGGCCCTGTTTGTTTGACTGAACTGATAATTAAGAGAGATGTAATCCCAACGTCCCCTGTTCGGAACAACATTTCCAGATCATCGAAACGAAAGCCGTTTCGCTCCCTAGTGAGGGGATTAAGAAAACTACACTCCATGGTGTTGTGCATCTCGTGTTTTGTGGGATTTCATATCCGCAGGATATTTAACCTGACCTGATCCCAGAAGTTCAAACCAAACATAGCATTAGGTGCTCCTCTGGAATCTTTAGTCTAATCCGGAAAAGAAAACAGGGCCTTGATGGAAAATACGAAAACAAGGTCCATAGATGTCAATGTTAAATAATTCTAACATAACTGAAGATACTCGTTGAGCCATTAAAACAGTCGGTATATAGCTGAGACAGGTTGACCCATTTCTTATAAAGGAAACTAAGATTGCATGAAACCTCAAGGAGCAGATGATATTCACAGAGTGTATCTGTCAAAAGTTTGAGACATGAAAACCGGAAGTACATAACAAGGTAATCCCACATGAGAAAACAGAGGAATAAGATGCAAGGACCTGAACACCAAATTAAAGGCAAGATGTCTAACCAATAATACCAAAACTTGGCTTCTTAGGAATCTCTGAAAATAAAGATATTTGGGAATAAAGACACATGGGCTTGTTGCTCACTGGTATCAGAAACATCAATCTTTGTAAAGAAATGTACTTTGAATCTTGCAGTTACATCCTCCTAATGTCGTAGAGCGTATACGTCAAAAGTTTCTCTTTCGTTTCTCTTGCATTGAGTTGCTGTTGAGTAAATCCCTCGACTTAGATAACATCAATATTGGACCAAGTAAGCGAGCCTTGTGCTAACTGACTAAATCACTATTAACTCATCTGTTATCTAATTTTTGTACAAAAAACATTGTGGAAAAAAAGAACCATGATGGCTGGAGAAAGTCTACATACCTCGCCGCATTTCCAAGGCTCCGGAAGACCTTTCTAAGCACTTAGCCCGAAAAGCATCTGCCAATCTTTTATTCATGAGAACTTTGATGTGATATGTATCAAGTTCCATTTTTTTCTGTGCAAAAGCAGCTTCTTCAGAATTAAGTTTAGCCACATACTTCTGACGCATTGCAGCAATAACTTCCTCTATCTCCTTCTCCAAATCAGATTTCAGCCGCAGAATCTGCTCAGAGAAAGACAGTAGTTAGTGAAAAAAAGTCTAAAGCTAATCCCACCCATAAGAAGTGCACCAAGATTAAGCAAACCAGTACTAACTGTATCTTTATGAGCCGTATTTGTTTGCTCTGTTTGTTTTCTCAGCCTTTCCAGTTCAGTTGTAAGCGGATCGGCATATACAGACTTTGCTGGCATCCGAGTGCCTGACTGTGTACTGGAAACAACTTGATTTGGAAGAGCTTCCATAACCCCCAGTTGTGACAAAGCCTCAGCATTTCTGAAAGAGGTATACCCATCACCACTTAGTTGATTTGCCACACAATGCAAAACTACTGGGTCTGAAGGCACTGATGGCGATGGGTTCTCAACATGTTGAGCGAGCTCCGCATTTAAGGAAGCAACGGGCCCATCACTTTGTGGTGGTTGTTCAACTGGTGAAGCTAAATGTGGAAAATGTTGATTCGGACCAACAGGTGAGCTGGAAGGTGATGACAGTTGCAGTTGATTGAGATGCTCAATCACCACTGCTTCGGGACTGCCATCAGTGGCATGCAAAGGTGGAACTTCTGCCCCTAGAACATTCTGATTTTCTCTTGCGAGTTCATCAATATCAGGTATTCCACTAGATGTCAGCAACTGAGAACGTTCATCCTGGAGTACCTGAAATGTTAAGACAACAATGCTCATAATCTGGCTGCCAAATCATCTCTCTATAGCATTTGATTAACACAAAGATGAAAATAACGAACAACAAAGTCTCTACTACATCTACATCTAAGTGATAAGTCTGCTTTCAATTCTCCAAAACAAATGGGCCTCCTACCCAAACACACAGAAAAGAAGTAACACTACAAAGATGACAGAATCAGTTGGTAAAAGAAAAGTAGTCAATATAAAAGGAATATATCATGTTCTGTGATACAAAGAACCCATTAAAAAAAAGAGTATCGTTTTTTTCAAACTATTCATGGGAAAACACAGTTCTACAAGCTTCTGACCAGATTTTCCCCCTGACACTATTGTACTGCTTAGCCTCTGTAATCTCAAGATTTTTTGGCTCAGCAAATCTTTTTATCTAATAAACAGGACAACATTACGACCCCACTTTGGTACTTTGATTTGCAATTTTGGTAACACAGAATCAGATTTGTCTTGGGAAACCTTCACTCTTAGATTTTTATTCATTACATCTTTTTTGTCCCCTCATGGAGAGCAACGTTATGGAAATATATAGCAAAACCCTGGCACCGCTTCCTAACGCCAAATTCACCGGTTGGAAAAGTAGGAATACCATTTTTGGCAATGTGTTCTAATAATTTACTTAGTTAAGGTAATAGCAATTTTCTAGTAACAAGAGGCTGGAGTAACAATTGGTGGCACCAAAGTTGTTTCAACTACCGATGACTCCACAAAAAGTGAGCCACTATTGATGAAGGCATGAGCTATTTCATTTAGGTTTGATACACAAAAGATAACATTCTCCAACATAGTCCACATCAGACTTCACAATTACTAAGAGTTAGGGGCACCCACCAATTGGTTTGGAGCACTTACGGGAGTATCTTGTATACTGGAAGGAGCTTCATCATGAATCTGTTCTTCAGCAGAAGGCAGGTCCACAGAGGCATTGTTCTCATGAGCAATAGAATTCACTGCACTACTCTCATGATTTGGACACACAGCCACGGTTGGAGTTTCGACGGCGACACCACCTCCTACTGCTTCACTGGCGGCAGTGCTTGATATAACACATGGTACCATACCACTAGCTAGGATTCCGTTAGAACATTGATCTTCTGCAAGGCAACTAGACGCAGATACAATGTTCTTGGTGCCCCCAAAACCAGATCCATCCAGAGGCAGCTCACAAGATGGCTCAGCTTGTTCCGAGGACTTTGGTCTTCCCATCGAAAGAGCCCCTGCTTGCCTCATCTTATTCCTTTCAGCTAGTTGCTTTTTCACAACTTCTTTAAGGTGCATATCCTTTTTGCGATTGTGTTCTTCCTTTTTCTTTGCAAATTCATCTTCTAACCTCCTGATCTTATCCAATCCAACAGGATTATTACCGTGTATAGAGCGAACAAGGGTTGAATCTACCCTGTGCTGGTTCTCTAGTTGTACTCTTTCCTCCTCCAAAATTCTGTGAACCACCTGAATTTCCTCCTGTTGCTTTCTAATGAGCTTTGTTAACTGCATTGCACACTTTTTATTCAGTGTTGTCTCTTTCGGGTGAGAAAGGACGAGATTCTCAACAAATTCTTGGTTTTCTGATCTCTCTTCAATCTCAACTTTTACATTCTTCAGCCTGAAGGCTATTGATGGGGACATTCTTGCATCAGGTGGCTCTTTCACAGTGTCCTCAGCAGCTACTAAAGCATCCTGTGGACGCTCTGATTCTTCGAAATTTTCTAAACGGCTTAAGAAAGTTTTCTTCAGCGGCCGCATCATCAAATAGACCTCATTCACCTCTTCCTCTGTGCAACGAAAATTCAAACGTTTCTTTGCTAACAAAATTGATTCCTTCCTATCAATTTTGTATCTATCACTTTTGCTTTTCCCAATTGAAGCAGCAATCCAACACTGAAACATCAAAGTGCAGCTGTCATAAGAATAGAAGTCTCCCCAAATTAACATATAACAGATTATAGTAACTTTTAGCTAGGGGTGGGAATTTCCAACACGACAAGAAATTAGCAGGTTAGGGTCAGCTATTTCTGACATGAAACACGAATATGACATGACACGATAACACAAAAAGCTAAACAGGTCGGGTTAGGGTTGAGAGAATTCTGACACGAACACGAGATGACACGACACGAACACGAATACGACACGAGAATTTATGAAAGGACACGATAACCTGACATGAACCCGACACAAAGTTAGCGGGTTAGGGTCGGCTATTCCTGATACGAAACACGAATATGACTCGACACGATAACACGAAAAGTTAAACAAGTCGGGTTAGGGTTGAGAGAATTCTGACATGAACACGAGATGACACGACACAATGCCCACCCCTACTTTTAACTTCGGGTTCGGGTCAGTTCTTTTTTTTATCATTAGCAGCAGTTCTACAGGAAAAATGCATTTGCTAGCAACCATGAAATATTAAAGTCCTTACCTTTCAAAACGGTGTCATTCCTAACACAAGTTGTCTAGAATCTAAAAACTCCGATGGCATGGATATGATTTGACTCACTAAGACTTGGTTCCACATTGTTTAAAACTCCGGGTTTACATTTTCTTTCAGTCAGTTCCCATAGAGATCCAACTTCCATTTTTACTTCTTTCTTATAATTTATTATGTTATACAAGTTCTCTCACTTCTCTTGAGCGACCTCTTCTTACACTTTCAACCTCTCATTCCGATGAATTTCAATCACCAAATCAAGCCGGTCATGCAGCTCAACGATTCAGATATGGCCTAAATTATGTTTGCAATTTCTAACTTATATCTTTCATAAACCCAAAGACATGAAAACACACATTTTCATGACATTAAACAATATGATCCCTTTTGACAGAATGACAGTACAAGGACCCCTTCTGACAGTAATCATCACAAAATGAAAACGACAAGACTTTACCTATTATCCGTGCAAATGTGCAAGATCTCGACACAGAATGATCAAAGAAATTATACACAAATGCGAACATGAGAATATCCAACATTTTTTTTCTATCTGGGATTGAACAAGGATGGAAAAAGACTGTTTGTCTCAACCAGTGGAAAGTAAATAATCCACATGAAACTAATGTCCCAAAATCATCTGTACGACTGATTACTGAGCAAGAAAAACTAAGGTGCGAATGAACAGCCTAACAACAGAACATGATAAAACCGCTACTAAAAAGGCATTACAGTTACTTGGCTACTCGTGTTTTCGAGATAAGACCATTTTTTTGGTCTCTGATAAACAAAAGACCACGTCTAATCCTCTCATGATCTTTTCTCCATCAGTTCTGCATAAGTAACCACTATCTCCTGAAACTTTTCTGTAACAATAGAAGTTCACCTCAATTTCAGCAAGATCGATTCACGTTCCCATTGGATGCTTGATGCACATTCTCAGGTCATTGGTTATAATGCCTCTCTGTATGCAAAAGAAATCTGAAAGAACATTTTCCTATTGATTCTGATTTTTTTATATTATCAATATGGATTCAGTTGGGAAAAGGCCCAGCTTATGTTTACAGTTACTAGAATACACATGACTAGTATTCATGAACATATAAACAATATTAGAGTGCAAATACTAACCAGAGATATCTGGAAAGCCTGTAATATGGATGCCGGTTCGCTATTGACATGGTGATTATGAATTATGTATGCAAGAAACTTTCCAACCATATCCTTGACATCTTCCTGCACTTGCATTCAAAACCACATAATCAGAAAGTATAGGATACAATGTTAAGCATGACACATTGTCAGTCCCTTTTTTCACTTTTAAATCCATGTGCTTTTCTAATATCAAGGCAAAGTATCATGCCCTTTACAAAAATACTTATATGCATTTATCAGGTTGAGATTGAGAGTGTCATAAATGTTATGAAGCCTATAATTTTTAAGCTTGTTTTGTTAGCTTCATAGCATTTATTTGGATAATAAGGTTTTCGAACTTTAGACACCAGTATGATTCCAGTTAGCTTTCTATGCAGACCTTAGGTGCAATAATGATATTTGGGTTTTTGAACTCTTATAGTAAAAGTACACATACTGTAAGTTTCAGGATTCCACAGAGTGTTGAAATCTCTCGTTTTAGAAAAGCATGAAGACTCCCCTGCACATCACGCACTCCAATCGCTTCCTCAGAATCAACCATGTTAAGTTCAGAACCTCCTGCAGTAAAAGAAAAGCCATCAAGAAAATCCAGAAAGATTAAAACATAGTGTCAGAATAATTGTGCAATCTCCTATAACAATTAACCTTCACTGCAACTTGAGAAGGTTTTGCGAAAAAGTGAACCACAAGATCAGAATACAAAAAATCTCCTCCATTTACCTCCCCTATCTCGTGAAAGTTCACCTCCTTCTTTGAGACTGGCTCTTAAAGAGGCTGGATCAGCTTTACTGTTCACCACTTTCTTGCGTTTCTTTCCAACTTCATCAGCTTCGAGTTCTGGTTGCTTTAGCAAGTCCCCAAAATTCTGAACCCTTTTCCTGTTCCTCTGCAACTGGCCAGAAGAATATCTCCACTGAGGATTCCTTCCCTCCAAGAGCTTTGTCCAAAGAAAAGCGGGTTCTTCTCCATTTGGGAGCTTGATTTTTAGCTCACCAAGCAGTGAAACATTCTTCCTGTATGTTCCCCCGCTGTGTTGAACTTGTATAACGAGAGAGCTGTTTGGATGGTTATTTTCTCGATCTTGAAAAAGTACATTCAAGAAATCCTTGGCTACGTCTTTGAGAATTGATGGTTCGGATTTACTACTTGCACTAGCGGTTGAGATATTACCACCATGAAACTCATCCAACTTATTGAATAAATATGAGCCCCCCCACATGAGCAGCATGTGAATAGTACTTAGACTTAGGCTCTGTATATCAAGAGTCTCATCTTGTGTTGCAAGGACCAAAACATTTTCTTCCACCGTACAAGGTGAATATAAGCGGAAAACTTTGATCTGTCGAACAGATGAACCGATTGATACTTTTTGTAGTGCTCTTATATCATTCGTGGGGTTCCAATCACCATTAAAGATGACAACGCCGTCCACAGACGAGAACTTGATGCTACAGTTGCACGCACGATTTTCTAATAAGAACACAAATCTCCCACTACCCTTGTCATTGAACTTGTTTAGAGCAGCTTGTTTCTTCTTCGACGAGAGAAAACCCCCGTCAAGACGTTCATAAGAATCTGGACCAAATCTTTGTCCTATAAAATCTTCCAATATATCTCCAATTGAATCCCTTCCACCAATCGACTGCCATAAAAATTGCACCAATGTCAACCAAAACAGAATGTGTCCTGTGCAGACAACGGTTTCACGTGTGCAAACCCGTGATTTTGCACAAAGAGTGAAGTATATGTACGAGTTGACGAGAGGCATATTAAGGATTACATTCCAAATGTTATATGTTGTATGCAGATGATGTTTCCTCTGTAAAAGGAATTTAAAAAAGCACATAAAGAGGAGTCTTTTTTCCCCTTCTAAGAGCATCCACAATGTAATAATCAAAATTGGATAACAAAAAGTTGCCACATCACCTTTTGGTCATCCATTTAAGACATTGCTAAGGTTAGCAATGTAGAGGTCCACAATGTAATAATCAAAATTGGATAACCAAAACTTGCCATATCACCTTTTCAAACTACAAAATTCTAAAAACTAAAAACTGTGATAATAATTTGAATAGTTTTTGAAAAAAAAAGTTAAAAAAAAAAAACAGATTTTGGAAAACATAGTTTTTCAAAAAGTTTCTGAAAAAAATTAGTTTTTTAAATTTATTTTTGAAAACATTAGAAGGTTTTTGTGTAATGATGGGTGTACTTGATTGAGAAAATGTGGGGTCCACTAAATTTGGTTATGGCAAAAGGTTGCTAGTTTTGGTTATCCAAGTGCCAAAATTTGGTTAGTTGCTAAGAGGTTGCTAGGTTTGATTATTACAATGTGAGCACTTTTTTGAGCAAACATTGCTAACTTTAGCCACCTTTTGGTTTTGATTATTACATTGTGGATGCTCTAATAAGTAATATTTCAGCTCTACAAGTTGACTATGAATATTAAGGATATTCTAATGTCATATGTTGTCTGCAGAAGATATCATCTCAATAAAATATACTAAAAAAGCACATAAAAAAGGAGTTTTTTTCCTAAATAATAAATATTTCGGCACTACGAGTTGACTAGGAATATTAAGGATGATATTCTAATGTTATATGTTGTCTGCAGAAGATTACCCAAAAAAATGCACATAAAAAGAGGAGCTTTTGCTAAATTAGAAATATTAAAAGTAGCACTTGATTGAAAAGAACAAACAATAAGTGGGGAAATAAGTAAATATATGAAATGCAAATCCATTAATAATAGAACTACAAATAGAGAACAAGTAAACGATTGAAAATGCAAAGAAACAAAGATGAACAACTTCGCTATCTAGGTTAAAATGTTAACAAAGATTAAGAGATTGAGATGATGTAGCCCAAAAGAATCTTAAAAATTAAAGGAAAAAACTGAAAAGACTACCTATTATGTCAAAACTTTATAGGGGCATAATGATGGCAATTACAGAGCCACATTAATCATAAGTGCAGTTGAGATGAGAATGTTAACGTGAATTTGTGCCAAGACTGAGAAAAAATGAAAAAATAAAACAAAAACTAGCGAAATACATGTTAAGATCATTCAGTGGGTGAGCAATGACTGTGAGACAGTAACAAAGTAACCTAGCAGGCTAGCACTAAATAGTAGGGGTTATATCCGTTGAAGATAAGTTGACAAAAATTAGACTAAGCCAGTTTGGTCACATACAACTTACACCAGTAGATGTGAAGACAAGGAAGAGTCAATAGGACTACTATTAATGGAAATTTAAGAGGGAGGAGAAGATCGAAATTGACATGGTATGTTGTGACCAAAAGGATGGAATGGAAACATTAATTGGATATAAAGCCTGTAAAATAGCAGACGTGAAAAAGAGATTCTTTTTGAAAGGAGAAAGAGATTCATGCAGCTGAAACAAATTGATTATAATAAGTGAGGGCAAACAACTTAACCACCATAATAATGGTTAATCAAGCTAGTCAAGCTTAGGAGGCTGTTTGGAACAATAGATAAAATCATAAATAAAGTATCCATTTTTTCCATGGAAGATCAGAACATCTGCATAAGATAACAGCGACCTCCAAAGCATGTGTGCCTCTAAAAGATAAAACTTTGAATGACCCTTGGCACATATACCACGACATTCAGAAAAGCAAGTGCCTAATTGCTATTTGCTTCCAAAAAATGCCCATAGTGCCTAGGATAAACTTGGCTGGTCCCATGGCCATGGCATTCTAGCACCTGGAAGACACTTTTTCAGGGGTTCCTTTGTTTTATCTTTTCTGAAGACTGGAAAGGTGTTTGTCATTATTGTTATTTTCTTCTATCCGCTTTATCTTCTGGACTGCTTATCCTCTTTCATTTATCATAGTTTTCTTCTCTTCTCTTCATCTTCTGGACTGCTTATCCTCTTTTATTTCCAATTTACTTCTCCTTTGCAGCTTAATTACACAGAGGATAGTTCCACAAATTTTACGTAAACCAACTCACAAAGGAGATGAAAGTTACAGGACCCCATACCTGGAACAGAATTATGACTCTTAGTCCTCGATCTCGAATGTTTGAGAGTATTGTATCAAGAAGTTGTAACTTGCCACTTGCTTTTATTCCCACACCCAAAAGCTCAACCACAGGAAGGTCTTTCGTCAAAACGCCTTGCAAAAGCGGATCCACAAGGTACGGGTGATCACAACTCTATCAGGGGACATCATGCAAGCAACAACTCAAAAAGGTGATCATGGAGAGGCATAGCTAGTCAATAGTGAACAACATAGAATTATAGAATTATAGAACAAGACAACAGGTGCCTCAAATCTACGCAAGAAGGGCTTTGTAAGTGCTGCATGCGAACTTGCTGAATACTACTAATTGGATAATATTACTAATCTACATTTATATTAGGAAACCAGGGATGGCAAGTTTCTCCCTCAACATGTGACATGACTTTCATGCCCTCGATCTTTTTTTATCTCTGTCCTTCTACCCTTGCTTTTTTGTCAGACTCACAACTATACAATATTACTACACTTTACATTATAGAAGTGGGACCCAGGACATTTAACAAGCAGGGACATGTGGGCCCCAACCTTAAACATAAGATTCAACATCAAGTTTTATATGGCATAAACAGGCCCCAAGAAATTTTATTGGTGACCCTTATCAATTATGAATGTGATCTTCTCCAGTCCGTTATGGTCCTGTTATGCCCAATTATGGGCCCCTTTCGACCCACAAAGATGAACAGAAGGATCACTGTTTAGAGGTGGTCAAGAATGTCGACAAAAACAAAAATCATGTTAATTGGATATCGTCTAATATTTTTTCGAAGCACATTAAGTTTACAAAACTGGATCGAATTCATTTAAGCCATTTATCTTGCGTTGAATACGCTCCGAAATCATATCAAACAATAACTGAACAGCTTTATTTTTGGGACAGCCGATGTTCACAATGAGCTCTAAAAAAATAAACCGTTCCGATCATCTCAGTGAGCCCAGAAGAGGCCCACGAATGGGCATAATAGGACCGTCCAGTCCATTAAAGAGGATCCCATTCTATAAACTAATTGTTTATTAGCTTTTAAAAAAATAGCAAGAAATTTAATAGCTGATGATGAAGACAATCAATATTTATGTTAGAACAATTTGTGCCAACTAAAATATTTTACACATTATTGGACAATAGGAGTATGGAAAATATGGTAGAAGGCTATAGAAGCCAGTGATATTGTTAGGAGAAAGTTGAAAGTGGTAATGAACAAAAAAAGCACAACAAAATGCTAGATCATTAGGCAAAAAATGTATCATGGCCACTAATGATGGTAATGTACGAAATTGACAATTTTGATGTGCAAAGACGAAACATATCACAATAATGTTGTGGATTAAAAAAAATCAAGAGTTAGATGGCTTACCTTGGGGGATCATAAAACCAAGTTCTTTGACTGACAACTCATAGACTCAGGAATAAAATTTTGATCTGACTGACTATAATGGTATCAGGCTTGAGGATCCTCAAGAAGTCAGGACGTTAAGAAGGATATTCTTGGGTACTATATGGGCTTGTTAGGTACTACCTTTGCGACAAGTGGGAATGCAAGAGAGGAGCTGTGCAGGGCTATTACAAAGACTGTTCCTCAGTATCTGAAGAGTTGCTTAACTTCAGCAGTAACTGAGTTAGAAGTCAAACAAGCTTTGGACTCCATTAAAAGGGATAATGCTCCAGATGGTTTTAATTCAGCCTTTTATCATGATATTGGGATATTGTTGGGAAATATTTTACTTATGCTGTTCAATTCTTCTTCACCAGTGGTGTTATGCTATGCCTGTTATGCCTAACCAGTGGAACTCTACTTCAATCTCACTTATTCCTAAAACAAAGTCCCCCTCTACTATTTAGGACTTTAGACCTATTGCATGTTGTAATGTCCCATCAAATGTGTTTCCAGATCTTAGTGCAAAGGATGCAGCCTATTCTATCTCACATTATCAGTCCTTGTCAATCTGCATTAGTGAAGGGGAGGTCCATCACGCAAAATGTGCTTCTTATGTAAAAGTTAGTTAAGAATTACCATAAGGATAGGTCGACAGGCGACAGGGGTGTGCCTAGGTATGCATTGAAGCTTAACTTGGTGAAAGCCAATGATTTTGTGGCTTGGCCCTTCATTTTTTATGTTATGAAAGTTATGGATTTTCATAGGCTCTTCATCCGGCGGGTAAGACTGTGCGTCACTAGTGCCATGTTATCAGTCAACATTAACGGTGCCTCAGAAGGTTACTTTTCTGGAAAGAGAGGTTAAGGGCAGGGTGATCCTGTTTCTCCTTATTTGTTTCTCTTGGTTATGGAGGCTTTTACTGCTATTATGGGTTTTTAAGAGTCAGGACTGCTGGCTTCTCTTATCATCCATAACGCAAAGAGCTGGACATTTCCCATCTCACATTTGCAGATGATCTCTTCATTATATGTGGTGCAGAAAAAGATTCCTTTATGATGATAAAGGCGATGATGACAGAGTTCCATCTGTATGCAAGTCTTAAACCAAACTTACAGAAAGTTCTGTGGTGTATGCTGGGTTCCTGAACTGAGAAGACTATTCTGTGGGATATAATGGCTATTCCTGAGGGATCTTTCCCAGTCAAAGTATCTTGGTGTACCATTGATTATTACTAGACTAAAGGCAGACAATTGAAAGGTCCTATCTGAGAAAATTCTTGCCTGGGTTAAATCATGGACTGACAGACTTCTCTCTTTTGGAGGTAGAGCACAACACATTAATGCAGTTCTCTTTTGTATTGAAGTCTATTGGAGTTCAATGTTACTGATTCCTCAGAAGGTTCTAAATGAAATGGAGAGATCATTGAGGACATTTTTCTGGTCAGGACCTGATCTCAAAACTACCGGTGCAAAAGTGATTTGGGATTCTGTATGTTTACCTGAGGAATGTGGTCTGGGATTTAGGAAGTTGAAGGATTGGAATAGAGCATCGATGACAAGGCATTTATGGGCTGAGTACACTGGGGGTGAAATGGGTCCACACCTATATCAGTACAAACCAATGCATTTGGAATTTAAAAGTTCCAAACTCTGCAACTTGGACAGTGAGGAAAATTCTGAACCTAAGGCCTTAGGATACATTCCATTGAGTGGATAATTGGCACCCTATTGGCCCTTTGAACCAAAAGTATTCTGAGCAATTGGGGTTTATCAGAGGTAGATTTCTATCAGCTAAAGTTTCAACCATTCACCAAGGTGTATGTAGATGGCCTAGACCTAGGATATCCTTGCTCAAACTCCCTCATCTTTCTTTCCTAATCCTGATGTCTGTGATTCTGTATTGTGGACTTTGCATCCCATTGGTAAGTTCAATAAAAAGTCTGCCTGGAATGCATTCAGAACTTCTGCTCCTAAAAGACGACCAATGGGCTGGTGTTGTGTGGTATCCTAACAATGTGCCCAGGTGGGCAATTATAGAGTGGATTGCTGTTCTTCAAAGGCCTTTTTCGGCTAGAGTTTGTATCTATTTTTACAGAAGAATGAGGCCTTTAACTCTGCCTGAGGAAATTGCTTGGACTCAACAGCATGGCAATGGTAAGCAGTTGAAGCACGGAGTCAAACTATCAATGGCTGCAGTCATATACCATTTGTGGATGGAAAGAAATAGAAGAATCTTTCAAAGTAGTCAGGAAGTCATGGCCAATGAAGAGAACAAATGAGAACAGGCTCCTTTGCACCCACTGGAAAAAAATTTCATAAAGTGTTCTCAAGGATGCCTTTTATGCATTGGTAGGTAGATGCAGAGTTAAGTCTTGTAGCATCTGTTAGTGAAGTGTGTCTGTTTCCTATGGTTTGTGTGTTGGTGTGTAGGTTTTCTTGTTTTTCTAGATGTTAGGTCCTTGCTTGTTTCTGGGGTATGCCCCTTTCCTCCTATAAGGAGTTGGTTTAATAAAATTAAGTCACCAAAAACAAATATGGTGCGGATAAATAATTAACTATGATCACATGATTTCTAATTACAATCTGTTAGCATGATCATGTGCATGAGACTTTTCATAAAGGTATTGATGATTGACTACAACAAATATGACGACCAACGTTGAGCAAGATAGTATACGTAAAAGAAGGAACAACCAAGCATAGATGAAATTCCAATACGAATCTTATTTTATGATGCACATAAGGAAGAAAGATAATCTAACATATAGATCACATGCAGTTCAATAAAAGAAACATATAGATCACACACACAGGTAACTGATGCTACAAGAACATCAAACCATACCTTCCGCGTCGAAATAAGAATACTATGAAGGGTCCCAAAAGGATCTTTCTTCGAAAGAGAGCGCAGTGATGCATAATTTGAATGTAGTGTAGCGCAATATTGCTCAAGTTGGACATTGGATATCTGAACTGGAACCCAATACTCTAGAAATCTAGAAAAGTCTGGCTTGCAATCATACACAATAAACCTTGACAACCTCTCCTTCAATTTACCAAAATTATTATCTAAGTCATTTTCCAGGTCATCACTGGTATCCAAATCACTGGGAGATTCAAGCAATGACAGCAGATTAAGGTGTTCAGCTCTGCAATCCTGCATAGTCCAGTAGTATTGCTATTTGCTAGTGATAAGCTGTGTTCAATTATCTAGACAATGTGTGAAAGAGTAACTGTACCTTTAATTGGTCATTGTAAAGGAGAAACCTGACTTCAGTTGATAGCATTTTGATGTGTTCAAAATATTTAGATATCGCAGAGCACTGGCACTCATCAACAATGATTGCTTCCCATCTAAGGTACTCTAACATTTCAAAATCCTGCTGACCAGTATGTAAAGAGGTTGAGTTAGTAACTGGCCAAATGTAAATGTACAACCTCTCAATGAAACAGTCATACATCTTTTCCTGAATGAACTCAAAGAAAATGGAATACACTAAGCGTGAATGAATGTCAAGAATGCATTTGATATCAAATTCGTCAACAAGTATTAGTGTGCTCGCTGAATAGCTTGACATACATGCTAGGGCGTTCCCTTTAAGCGACGTGTTGTGCATGTCTTCGGGTGCTTCGAAAAATGAGCAAGGGGCGCCACACCGGCGCCCGGGTGTGGTGATAAGTGAGCAAGGGTTCTCGCGCGTGCCTGGACGAGCGCGGGTAAAGAAGCTAGCCCAGGACTATAGGATTCGTTTAGCAACTTGGAATATAGGGACATTAACGGGTAAGACTAGGGAGCTAGTTGACACCATGCTTAGGAGGAGGATTAGTATAGCTTGCCTTCAGGAGACTAAGTGGGTAGGAGAGAAAGCTAGGGAGATAGAGGACACAGATTTGAAGCTTTACTATACGGGTAAGGATAGACATAGAAATGGGGTAGGTATCGTAGTAGATAAACACCTGAAAGATTCGGTAGTTACGGTAACGAGAAAAGGAGATCAGATTATTTTAGTTAAGCTTGGGATCGGAGAGAGTATAGTTAATATTATTAGTGCTTACGCACCCCAAGTAGGCTTGGATGATCTTATTAAAGAGCAATTCTGGGAGCAAATGGATGACGTGGTTCAAGGGATACCTTTTGGGGAGAAGCTATTTATAGGAGGCGATTTCAATGGTCACGTGGGAGTGCATAAGCAAGGGTATGAGAAGGTACATGGTGGCTTTGGATTTGGTGACCTTAAACGAAGGTGGTGGAAGGATTTTAGATTTCACGGTAGCTTTTGACCTTAGAGTTGGGAATACTCTCTATAGAAAGCGAGATGAGCATTTAATTACCTTTAAGAATGGAGCCAATAGAAGCCAAATCGACTATTTTCTTGCTCGAGGGGCAGACCGCTTGATATGTAAGGATTGTAAGGTTATTCCCGGAGAGTGTCTAGTAGCACAACATAGACTTTTGGTGTTAGATATTTGTCTCAAGGGGAATAATAGAAGGAGCACGGAAACTAGATGCCCACAGACTAAATGGTGGGGCCTAAGAGGGGAGAAACTAGAGGTATTCAAGGAAAGAATGTCTCAAGAAGTACGGTGGGGAGTGAAAGGCGATAGTGACAATATGTGGAATACAATAACTGACGGTATTAGAAGAATATCAAAAGAAGTTCTTGGCGAGTCGAAGGGAAAAGATCCAATTTCTAAGGAGACATGGTGGTGGAATGACGAGGTCCAAACCATGGTAAAAGCAAAGAAGGAGTGCTTTAAAAAGTGGCAAAAGGACCCGAATGTGAAAAAATTTCAGGGCTATAAGCAAGCTAGCAAGGAAGCTAAGAAAGCCGTTAGGGATGCTAAGTTGAAAGCCTATGAGAATTTCTACGCTAGACTCGATAGTAAAGATGGAGAAAAGATTATTTATAAACTTGCTAAGCTACGAGAAAGGAAAGTTAGAGACGTTTCTCAAGTTCAGTGTATAAAAGATATTGATTCGGTGGTGTTGGTGAAAGACGAGGCGATCAAGGATAAATGGAAGTCGTATTTCGATAAGTTGTTAAACGAGAAACATAAAGGAGGCTTTGGTGGGGAGGAAGTGTATGTACCTGGCGAGAGCATAGAATATGAGTTTTATCGAAGAATACAAAAGTTCGAAGTGGTTAAAGCTTTGAAAAGGATGAAACCGGGGTAAGGCCCTAGGATCAGATAGTATCCCTATTGAAGTGTGGAAAAGTCTAGGTGACTTGGGGGTGACTTGGTTGACGAAGTTGTTCAACAAGATTATTATGACTAGGAAGATGCCCAACGAATGGAGAAGGAGCACCTTAGTACCTATCTATAAGAATAAAGGGGATATTCAAAGCTGCAACAACTATAGAGGTATTAAATTGATAAGTCATACGATGAATTTGTGGGAAAGAGTTATTGAGCATCGCTTGAGGATGGTGACTACGGTGTCAGAGAAACAGTTTGGGTTCATGCCAGGAAGATCAACCATGGAAGCTATCTACCTATTAAGGAGATTGGTTGAAAAATACAGAGCAAAGAAGAAGGATCTCTATATGATTTTCATAGACTTAGAAAAGGCTTATGATAAGGTGCCTAAGGACATCATATGGTGGGTTCTGGAGAGAAAATGAGTGACCAAAGGGTATATCGAGGTGATTAGAGACATGTATGAAGGTGCCGTCACTACCATTAGATTACCAGTAGGGGAAACGAGCGAATTTCCTATGACCGTAGGATTGCATCAAGGGTCGGCCCTGAGACCATACCTCTTTGCCTTAGTTATGGATGAATTGACTAGACAATTTCAAGAGGATATTCCATGGTGTATGATGTTTGCAGATGACATTGTCCTTGTAGATGAAACCGCTAGAGGTGTTAATACGAAACTAGAAATTTGGAGAGAAGCACTAGAGTCAAAGGGTTTTTGGATAAGTAGGAGTAAAACTGAGTATATGGTGTGCAAGTTTAGTGGTACCAGTAGTACGCAGATGATCCAAAACCAGGAGATACCAAAGAATGATCATTTTAGGTATTTAGGCTCAATAATTAGTAGAGATGGAGAGATTGCTGATGATGTGACCCATAGGATCCAAGTGGAGTGGTTCAAGTGGAGAAGCGCTACTGGTGTACTATGTGACAAGAGGGTACCTACAAAATTGAAGGGAAAATTCTATGGAACTGCCATAAGATCAGCGATGCTTTATGGGACAGAATGTTGACCTATTAAGAAACAACATGTGAGCAAAATGAGTGTAGCAAAAATGAGAATGTTGAGATGGATGTGTGGTAAGACTAGACGAGACAAGATTAGAAATGATATAGTTCGTGAGATGGTAGGTGTAGCATCTATAGAGGAGAAGTTGAGAGAAAATAGGCTAAGGTGGTTTGGACATATCTACCGTAGACCAGAAGATGCAGTAGTTAAGAAAACGGATAGGATAGCTCTAGATAGCAATGTTACGAGGAGGGGTAGACCTAAATTGACATTAGATGCTGTAGTGCGCAAAGATATGAGTATAATGGATCTGTGTGAACAAGTGGCACTTGACAAAGTCCAATGGAGGAAACAGATTCATATAGCCGACCCCAAGTGATTGGGACGTAAGGCTCGGTTTGGTTTGGTTTGGTTTGGTTATCTCTTCATCTTTGCATCTCCACAAGCAAGACGGGGTAGCATGTGAGGGAGGGTAATGAATAATAGCTTGATATCCATTGTTGGCCCCATTTCCTAACAGCTTAAGCTTTTGGGACAAATGGTAACTTAATAGTATTAACCAAATGCATATGTTCATAGTTGAAACGAGATATAAGAATGCACAACTAAAATACCGGGGCATGAGATGTCCAGAGATTCTCCTACTTCTATGTTTGGACATGGAGGAGGATATCTTTTAGGAAGGAGGTTTCATTGCTGTTCTGATGTTTACATTCACTAAGCACGAAATGTCCTTGAACAATTGTAACTGTGGAACGCAAATCTATAGTATGTGGAATCAAATTCCAAAACTATTACAATTGACATTCCCATAATCAACCTTGAGCCATCAAGGCGACACTAAGGCGCTTAATGTAATGACCTTGGGGCAACATTTCTTTGAGGCAGGGTGCCTTAAGAAAAGCTCAATGTGTCATCTATTACCGAGGTCAATTAAGAGATTTTTTTAGATCTATTGGCTTGTAGTGTGTTACATGTAAATGATATGGCCAAAATATTGAGTTTGCAATTGAAGAGGGTTGTGTGTACTTTGTGTCTGAATGCCTTTACGGTGAGACAGATTCTGCATACGGTCCTCAGTAAATTCAATGAGAGGATGCAAGACTCTGCGGTGGCAAAAAGGAGTAAGTTGCAAACTTCAAATTGAGAAAGCCTATGGTACGATCTTTTCGAGAGTGTAAATAAGTAATTATGATCCGAATGCTTACGTCCCTTTTGTGGGTTGGGCTAGTGGGCATTAGCATGAACGGTAGCACCCAAAAGCTTCATGTGGAACTTATGGAGGGAGATAGAAAGTGGCAAACTTTGTGAGGATGTGGAGACAACAGTACATAGGCCTCATGTGTACTTTATATTCTGAGTTTGGGATCAAAAGATGTCTTTGTAAATCTTCTTTTCATTGTATGGAAATTATGACGGGCTTGAATTTTGGCGGAAATCAATACAAGAAGATGTGCCACTCTTTTGGTGTTGTGTTGGATGTAAATTTATTAGAACAAAAAGTACCTGGACAAGTGCTTCTATAGGGGATAAAAGTACTTGGAACATTACGCAACCACCTTCCTCATAGAACTCACATGTCCGGATAATTCTTCTGCTATCTTCTTTTCCACTGTAAACAATGACATCAATAGACGAATCCAACCGCGAGAACTCAGCTTCCCATTGGGAAAGAGCACTGGAATCTGAGATAACGAGGAAAGGATGACTAATGTTGGACGCCAACGAACCAATAAATAAGATCATCTTCTGCACTCTCTCCTGCCAATAAAATATCCATCATGTTACACAATGCATCAGTAGTCGGTTATAACACGACACCTTGACATGGTGCAAGAAATCAAAGTACATATAGGTTACCACCTTGCAAAAAGCTGTCATTAGTCAAAGATCACCTTAGCACATCTATACACACACATAATTAGCCAAAACACTGTTTTTCAAATGACACAATAAAACATAGTTGCATATGTGAAAGATCGAGAGAAGAACGAATATTGCACAAGTGAAAGAGCAAAACATAAGCAGCCGCGAGAATATAAAGCAACACGGATATCAAACAGTCATAAGTCCGTGAAGAATAAAGAAGGGCAAACGAATTTGACCATTCAAATATGCAAAAGAAAATGAGAAGAACAACTCCAATTCTACAGATCAATTATTTCCAGCAAATTGTAGCAGAGGTAATATTAGGTAGTATATTTTCTGTTAGCAACCAGAAATACCATTGGAGGTTAAGAAAAGAGAGATAGTGCAAAGAGACAAAGGAGAAATAAGAAGTTAACCCAAACATGAGAATATAAAGAAGAAGAAAAAAGTAGCAGCAAAACTACAATAGAAAGACCACTATTACTCCTAATAAGAAAGAAACAACAAAAAAAAGACCTCCTTTTATTGGGTGCAGACGACGACGACTAAAAGAAAGCCAAATGACATATCATCCCCTACAAGTTTTTAGAGTCAGCAAATTTGCCTTTAACACTTCTTGCATTCCTTTCTAACCGAATTACCCACAGTGCCACACTATTTGCACTAATCTAATGGCCTGAGGCTTTGTATTTGAACCAAAGCCTCCAAAGTCAGGTACGCAATTAACATAAGAAAAAGGAATCAACCAATCAATCTCTAACGAAAATCTCCATCACAATCCCATAGCTACCAGTCAGACAAATCTACAGGGGACACATCACTGTGAATCAATAAAGGAATTAGATCTCCTTTGCAATTTATTGTTGATATTAAGTTTCTTATGAGATAAGTGATAATAATCAAATAATAATTTTGTAGCAGTATTAAACTCATAGACAAATAGAGGAAAGATTTAAAACTGCTCTTATTGCATCACCTGGTCATCGAACAAAACAGCATTCTGGCCTTTATGCCAATGCTCACGCAGCTTGTTAACAATAAAGGTTAGTTGGTTATAATCAGTTCCAGGTAAGACTCCAGCCGGTAGCTTTGAAACTTTGACAAGGGGTCCCTTCTTATTCTGCAGTACAGTTGGTGTAACTATAAACCAGAACAACCACAATATCACCATAATCAAAATAAAATGAGTGCCATTGTTTATATAAAGAAGACAAAGACACACATTGGCCTAACTATAAGATCAATGGAAGTGGACTGTATGAAGCGATGTTCATGTGATCAATAACAGTAGAAGTGAGTGTGCATATGATATACACAAGTTGATACTGATCCTAGGAAACACAACGCTATTGCCAAATTCAGTAAGAGTGGGCTCACATCATATAATAGGTGCATCATGGGTGGTCAATCCCCATCCTTTTCAAGTGGTGGACAAGAAAACAACTCCAGCAACAATAGAACGTTGTAGGATGAAGCAAAATGGGTCCGAGCTAAAATAAAGGTACCAAAAAAATATACAGTGCATGCCAAGCCACCTTATCTAGTAAGAGGAAGAAGTAACTGGACACAATACCTTGAAGAAACATACAAACGAGAAAATAAATTAATAGCATATTCTGACTCTGAAGCCACCTTATCTAGTAGAGAGGAAGAAGTAGCTCTCTTTGCCCTCTGATGACGATTTTCATACTTGCGCATTAGGCTCTGAGCTAGAGGTGACTGCAGAAAAGCAGCACTTTCCAACTCCCATGTAGCATACTCATAGTCAAGACCGCACCATTTAACCAGCCATTCACAGTGGCAATGCGAAGTATCACCATTAGGCTCAATTTGATTCTCCTCTTGTTGCTTGGGAGAGCTTAATAATCTTTTCTTCAGCAAACGATGTGGCATTTTCCACTCTTCCCTCCACTTCACAACCTATAGATCAGAAGACTGGTTACAGCAACATCCTGAACTTGGTTATAAGGAATCACATGCACTTCTTGTTTGGACTAAGGACCAAACCAATAAAAGGCATATCATCCACAATATCTGTAAGAGTTACTGAACCTTGTTATTGTCATTAAACTTCGAGACAAGCAACGGAGCTTCCAGAACCAATTGTCTTTCTGGTACCCAACTGTTGTGAATATGGGCAAGACCTTTGTATTTAACAAAATATTGATTCTGCTTTTGTAATCCTGTCACCAAACAACAAACTACCATAAGAAAATCACAAAACAAGAACCATCCATACAAAGGAAATAGATATGTAGTGGACAAAAGCAAAGAATTCACAGCACTAGCAGGTCATCTTGATGACGCAATTGAACATACTAGTACCATATTCAGTATCTTGCACCTCTACTTCTCTAGCATCCCAAATTGACTCTACTCCTTCAGACACTGAATGGACACCAGATTCTATCTTCTTCTGCACACATGAGAGACAATGCCATATTGTAGGGATATCATCCAATGGAAGATCTAAACAGGAGGGATGGTAACTTTTCTTGCAGCCCTTTCCATCACAGCACCTGAGATTATATGTAAAGTTGCGAATAGACATCAAAATGACAAAGTAAAGAAAGATAAGTGCAACTTTAGACTCCAAAATTACAGATTAAACTATGTCACAAGAACTTTATTGCCAAAGAAACTTTCTATATTCTAGACAAGTACTAGACAACCATACAGCAAAGTGAAGAAACAGTTGAATTGGAAGGGACGTGTTGAATGAGACGTGATGACCATTGGCCTCAAATGAGTACGGAATCAGCTATCACATTCCTTCCAATAAGAATCAGAACTCCTAAGCAGACTAAATAACAATTAGTCTATCCACAGAGACAATACACACAGATTGCTAATGTGGCCAAAAAAGGGGACCCACAACTCTCTCTCTCTCTCTCTCTCGCCCCCCCCCCCCCCCCCCCCCCCCCCCCCCCAAAGTTGAAAACCTCTCAATATTCTCACCTACTATCCCCCAAAGTTGAAAACCGGAGGAAGAATCAAGAAAGAGACTAACCCCATATTTACACCTCTTACTTCACCGCCAAACTCAACCCCTGCCCGGCGTTGTCTCCGGCATCTGTAAGACTTTGCCCCACTAAAAAAAACAACCTTTCTCCCCTTCTCCACCTTTCCCCATCTCTCTCAAGCTTCCAACTACCCCAAATGTATTTCACAAAAGTAAATCTAAAAAGAAGATACTGTTTACTGGGATATCTATTCAACTATAACAAAAGTTCAGCTATATTTTGACTAACCGGCCCCAGAATAGGGGGTTTGGTTTTATCTTCTTGCACAGTCACCGGAGCTCAGAAAATTGCCGCGGCCGGCGACGGCAAAGTCGAAGAGCCACAGTAACTGTAAAAGCCAAAACACTGCTCTGCTTCTTGAGGAAGGAGGATTACTCAGAAACAATCGTCGGTTCCAAACCCAAGACCCAAATTAAAAAAGGGTGGGGCGGGGGGGTGGTTTGGATTTTTGGGTCGGTTATGAAGAAAACATGAAATAGGAGGCAAAAGTGGGTTTGAGCAAAGCAATTTGGAAATGGGTTTTGGTTGTGCTTGTGATAATAGTAGGGGCATGATAGTGCTGACTTTTCGACGGGAAAAAATCAAGGGAAGTCTCGTGATGTGGAGACTTGTAGAAAGATGGGAAGAGATTATTGGGCTAGGAGTCGATGAGAGAGAAAATGGAGGTTTTTTAGTAGTATGGGAGAAGACGCCGGAGCAGGGGTTGAGTTTGGCAGTGAAATAAGTGGGTAGTCTCCGTCCCCCCTGTTTTTAATTTTGGGAGAAAGGAGGTGGGAATATATTGGGCCAGCTTTTAGAAGAGAGAGAGAGAGTTGTGGGTCCCTTTTTTTTCCCACATCAGCGATCTGTTTGTGATCTGTGTATATTCCTCCAACTCCCAATCTTGTACACCACCACATCCCATCTGTCGCCAAATGAAATATTGAAGGGTAAGCATCTCGCAATCTTACATCTCCACACCAAAAATACTACCAAAACTTCACCCTCTTCCCTGCCCCCACCTTCATACTAATATGCCTAGGAAACACACCCCATCCTCTCCCAATACCCTTCCAAAGACCCATCCCATGCAGCAATTACGCAACAAGCGAGGACCACTCACCCCAACATTTCCCATGCCTCGCACAAACAACTTTCCTCCACCATCTATTCATTTCATAGGCAAACCTCCACAACCATTTCCCTAATAAGCTTTGATTGAAAATAGCTAGCTTTCTCACTCCTAAACCCCCTTCACGAATCGGAATACAAACTGTATCCCAATCCACAAGATGGTACGTAAACTCCTCCCGGAAACCACCCCAAAGGAAATCTCTTTGCAGCTTCTCTAACCTATTGGCCACCGAAATAGGTACAGTGTGACAGCCCCTAGCTACCCCTCCACCACGAGGCACATGGAATTTGCATTATTGAACCCCCTCCCACTCACTTTCCCCCCTACAAACCCACCCAGCAACCTCGCCGCCCTCACACCCCCAAATGCCTGACCACTACTGCCAATCCCTGGACTGCTCATATCCACCCTTGGAACCTCAGAAGTCCGCCCAAACTGGTAACATATATCTCCAACCCCCCTACCCTAATACAATCTTGGCCGGAATCCGTCTACCATTACCCTTCACTTTGATACGAACCCACCCCAGCTCCTCCTTCATCACCTCCTCATGCACCTCCAAATAACCATTGCATTTGTCCCTTTTACCCCACGTCTTATCTTAACTTGTATTTCAAAATTATCATTTGCATAACATTCTACAAGTGATGGAGTTTCACACAAACCCTTTCCATCCTATCAAATTATTAGTACAGCTATTCAGGTATAATTTTCATTTGTATAATAACTACAAGTAAACTAGTTTTTAACGAATTATTTAGCTTTGAATATTTATTTGACGTAAGAAAGTTCCTTTTCAGAACATTCTTTGTTACAAATTTCAGATATATTAAATATTAACCGATAGAGGTTCGACTGCATACAAACTAAAAGACATTAAAAAGAACGAATGCACATAAAAAATTAAAAAACGTTTACCCACATGAGCTTTCCGCCAAGCTTGCAGATAACACACATATTCTGGTGACCATCAATTTGCACAATTGAAGGAGACTCTTCTTGAGCCGTGCCATCATTTTCTTTGACCGATCTTTGAACATTGGCTTCAAGTTCCCCACTATCCTAATCCAATGCATTAAAATAACAAAACCATTTAATTGTGTATCAAAAATAGACACATTTATTACATGATAAATCACACATCTCGGAAAAACGTAGCAAGTCCTAACACTTGGTATAAGAGACTGCAAACCAAATTTGAAGTAACTGACCTGTATGATAGGATAATACAAATGACAGAATGCTATATTCCATAACTATCAGAATCTCTAGCATAATCTTAGAAATATATAAAAGAACAGAAATTAGAAGAAGAGAAACAAAGATAAGCTACTGTCCAAGTATGTTTCTATCTATATGAGCACTTGAATACTTGCAGAAATTGTCAACTTTTAAGTTAGAGACCCAATCAACTAACATTCGACTGCGATGATATCTGCTAAATGGAATCTCTGCAACTACCTGCTTCAGAACTAGAATGCCGAGAACACCAATAAACTGAAATGAGGATGGAAAATCTCTCTTTTATCCTTTCAATCAAGCAATAATCCTACTCCTACCAGTCATCATGATAAGTTCGCCACCAACTTTGTCTACATAGCAAGGATTCGCACCAGGTAACAAGAAAGGAAAATACAGTTGCATGGTTGAACCAAGACTGCAGTGGTTGCCCAAGCATGTCAAAAAAAATGCATTGTTGAGCCAAGACTGCCAGTGGTTGCACAAGCTTGTCAAACAAATGTAATGACCAAAAAGAAAAGGCTGAGATGGTCTTAAAAAAGATGGTCTCGTTACTCTCACGAAGCTAGCTCAAACTTAATCCTGTCAGCAGATCTCTATCCAAACACTACGACCTTGTTCGGTTTGGGTTTTAAGGAAGGCTTTTGAGAGTAATGAGCAGAGAGAGAGATAGAGAAAATATATTGGGGACCGTGTGCAGGGGTTTTGAGACCCAAAACGAACAAGCAATCTTAGTTCAAAAGAAGGACATTCTTTGAGGATGAGGCGATTCACCCGAAGAATTTTTCCCAATAAGCCACCTTAAAATGTCACTTATTGAACAACAATACTTCATGATGTCAAAGGAGCAAGCAGGTTAAAAGATCAGAACGTTGTGTTCCAGAAAAGCAAACCAACCTTAAGAACAGAAGAGCAATGTAGGCCATTGTTCAAAGCCACATCAAGGCAAAGCTCCGGCTCTGGTGAATCATTTTCTACCCTGAAAGATAAGAATGACAGATGACTTTACCTTACCTTAGTGCTGGATATGATTGTATCCAAATCAATATAAACCTAAAGGACCTCCACAAGTCAAATGGCAAAGCAAAAATTGAACGTAGCATGCAAACCCTAGCATTAAATCCGCATTCATGACAACAATATAAACACCATGAAGGCATAATCAACGTCCAGGAATGGACAAGAGTTCAACCAAAATACTAGCACCATTTTTACTTTGCATGGGAAAGCAACATTCTTCAGAAGATACCTCCTACGTATACTGAACCCAATGAGGAACAGATTATGTGCATAATGTTCGTTATTCAGCAGAACACCATGGCCTATATGTCCTACTATAATCTAATATTAGACAACGACATCAAGACTTCTGGATAAGTGGTATACAAAATACCAAGTTCGAAGTGTTTTAAAAGGCGCGCACCTAGGCGCTGAAGCAGCTTCGTATAGTTAAGGCGAAGCGCAGAACCCATAGGCGCAGATTAGGCGTTGAGGCACATGCCTAGGTGCTGAGGCTGAGGGGAGGGCATATTGTATTTTTTACTGAAAATGCATCCTAACACTTCATCTGAGGGTTAAGACATGTTCTAACACACCTGATAAAACCCTTAATTGATCGTTAACCCTAAAAACGTGAAACCTGCTTTCTGCTGAGGCAAAAAAAACACTTTGATGAGGCGTGCCTTGCCTTGCGCTTAGGCTCCAAGGGACCTTGGCGCCTCGGTGCGCCTATCGCCATTTAAAACACTGGTTCCAACTCCCATGTTTTATGGCAAGACATAATAATTCTCATATCCAAGTGGTAATAAACATTACAAATACTTGCGGACACATCTTTTGTGTTTCCTATCAGTTACCTGGTCTATCGACATATTTAGTAATACTCATAGGAAGAAAGTAGAAATTAGTATTCACATTAGCATCTGCGTAGGTGCATTGCTGTCATACGCGAACTCGACTACCGCAAAATGCTTTGTTAAATCATCCAACTCAAATCCAATTAAAATGAATAGAGGCGCCACTGAGGGTCATATATTAGTTTCAAGGGGATAGAGACATCACCAATGAATAGAGACGCCGCCAATGTTGAGCAAGCTCTAACACTCTCCCGCACGTGCGAACCTTGACTCGAACGTGGAGTGGTCATCCCCGGTCAGTTGTGCATAGAGAGATCATACATAACAAAGGTAACATAGACCACTACAAAAGAATGTACAATTATGACACAAACACAGGGCTATCATGAGTGGCTCATATACTAGTTTTGGAGGTAATAATTTACAATGTAAGACAAGCTCTAACCTACTCCACCTCCAGAGTTCATAAAGAGAATCGGTATGGAAATGGAGGGAAATGGAGGAATACAGAATATGGTATTAACACTCCAGGCACAAGATTTAGATAGGTAGTAACATGCGCACAAAAGCTCAACCATTCCAATATAGTGGGAAGTTTACATGAGTGATCTTGGGTATATATACTATATAAGTAGGAGCAGTGGTCACAAATGGATTCCTTTTCACTAGCCGTCTTCGTTGAGTCTAAATGGTTTACTTATGGTATTAGAGCTACCCCATGCACATGACCATGTGATTGAATTGTAAAGGTAGGAGCTTGCACCTAACTGTCCTATTATGAAAGTTCCACGACAGTCGTAGATTTACGCTTAGGAACAATGAACCCTCCCTCCCCACCTCACTCCCTCCGTACCCCATGCACGTGACCATGAGATTGAATTGGAGCCTTTGTAGAGATGCAAGGGCCTAAACGTAGGAGCTTGTACCTAACCTTCCAATTATGAAAGTTCCACGACAGTGTAGATTAAAACGTAGGATCAGTGATCTATATCTCTCTCCTTGGGGGATTAAGAGCCACCAGCCACTGCAGCCTCCAGTGCTTGTGACGCATGGTTCACCAATGAGGGCATATCAACAATTTGATAAGCTTTCGTGCATCCTACATTAGCATTAAGTTTCCAAGAGCCATGTTCTAAGCAAAAGATTTAACATTAAGAGGCACACTTGCTCCCCAAACCATCCTATGAGGAGAAAAGAGACGGGACATTAACATCATTAATAAACGTTTCAAAATAGGATTTGCAAGAGAAAGGACCACATCATTGAAGATGTACATCCTTCAGTCACTAACACCATTACAAAGGCAAAATCCTCAAGAAGAGATAACAAGAAACACAATCAAGAGCCTCTCGATCATAAACTTTTCTGAAAAAATCATAACTCCAAGAAATATAGACAAGGAATGGGAGAAAACAAAATGAGAGAGATTGAGGCTTTCGGAACCTTAAGAAATCAAAATAAACGAGAAAAAAAACAAATAAAGGGCACCACGTCCCTTCACACATCTACCCAAAAATAAACTGTCTCCCCCCGATTACCCGCATTGAATCGCAAGACTATCAGAAAGAATATGGTCTTCATATAAACCACGGCCTTAAACTTTGTACTTGCATCAACTTTGTGTAGCAAGGACACGACACTCTCCAGACACCTTTTGGACACGCCTAAATATTGTCGAATTTGTTCATTTATTTATTTAGCTCGGACACATCTAGACACTCTAGGGCACATTGGGGACACTCTTAGATCATGTTAAGGATGATACATTAAGGGCTAAGATGCAACTTTTGAAACTTATCCCACAGTCAAAATTCGATGGATATTTAGTTCGTGAACAATTATATAGTGTTTGTTGACATGTATACTCATAATGTTAATACTGTTTGAGATTTTTCCTGTAGTTTGATAGAAAAATTATTTTCCATCTTCTCTATGAATTCATAAGATAACCTCTATTATACAAATGCATATTTTTCTACTCAACGTCTTACCGTGTCCAAAACATGTGCATGTCCTAAGTTTTTTACAGAATAACGTGACCACGTATCCATGTCGTGTCGTGTTGTGTCATTTCCGTATCCCGTGTCCATAGCCGTGCTTCTTAGCTTGCGTAAGGTTGGTTAATTATACCTAATTACCTTTGCAAGTGGTGTAAGTTTGACGAGTCACTAAATGATTTTACTGCAAACTATTTTGCAGAGAGTAGAGGGGAATGATTTTTTTCCATTTTGGACTTATGTGCGTCAATCTGACTTCAATGCTCCACCGTTCAACCTACACAAATACCATTGAGGCTGTATACGTAGAGAAGTCGGTAAAAAGATCATTAATGGTTTTCAATCAATATCGTTTTCATGTGAAGGCGCAGCCTTTGTGAACACATGGTCTTCTAAAGTGAACAACATTGCTAACATACAAACACAACTGAGTTCTCCTTTAAAATGCTGTAATCTCATCCTAATACTAATTCTTTTAGATTAGGCTGTTCATTCTTGTTTTTAACTATAGTGGGTACTAGTGCTTGTATAGTTGCTTATTGTAATGGAACTAAATAATTTACACACATAAAAAATGTAAAAAAAATAAATGCAAAAACCGACTAAACTCTGGGCGCCAATTAATCGGCCTAGGTGCTAGGCAACACCTCCCCCCATGCAGCCTGGCGACTTTGGAACATTGTGCATGCCCTTACAAATGTGAAATAACTCAAGGTTTAGCATTTAGTGACGGACTTTGCATGGTTTGCTACGCAAACATTCAAGTAACAAGTCACTTCACAATCCAAGTGCCTCCACGCTAAAAAAAAAGAGGGATGATAAAGTACCTTTGCCTTTTGAGTCTTTGACCACTCTTGGAGGGATTTAAACTTTCTTCAGCTAAAGAATAACAAGGTTCTTCCCAAGAACTACCCAGTTTGCTTGAGCACGAAACTTCTACTTCACCGTCATTTCCTACTGCTTCTGCCTCAGAATTTTTTAAAGTAGAATCTCTACCTTGTTCAGAAGTTTCCTCAGTGCATTTGCCGCTTTGTTTTTCTTCCATCCTCTCACCGCAGCACTCAGTACCATCCTCTCCATCTCCCAGTTGCTTGGAAACACAACTACCACAACAGCTAGTGTCATCTGGTGACAATTTATCTGGCTTTTCCAGTTCCTCAACTGCATCTGCTGCACAAAAAGAGAACACCACCACTTCATATCAGATAAGGTTACAGAAGAAAGATTAAGGAAACTGGGACAATAGAGATCAACAAAACTAAGAATACGCATCTGCCAATATAAAATTAGGAATTGGACAAAATGAACAACAATCCTGCCACTCTTACAAGAACCGCGAAGTGTGGACACCTCTTGGTGTTTCATTTTCCACTTCATGCCCTCCATTTTTTTTTTTATTAAGTACTTCATGCCCCCAAATTTGAAACCTTTTAATAGAGTATAGTTGAATTCAAACCAAGATAACATGATATTGAACGTGAACAATGTAAAACAGTGTATAGTTAAATAGAACGGAAAGAGGGGGCATGAGAGAACAACTTGGTACCTGGCACAGTGTCTCTTCTTCTTTGTGGCTTAAAAAAGGTTCTCAATGTACGAGCATCCATTTTCTTCCTTTTCACACCAACAGGATTTGGATCTATTTTTTCTATTCCGTTAGCTTCCCTACCTTCCAGTGGCAACCATTTCACACTCTTCTCTATTTTTAACTTATTGCTTTTAACATCTGATGAACGAGAACCCTTCTCAATCTCCTTCGTACCGGATGAGCTAGCTGATTGATGTTTCTTAAACCTATCTGACCTACGATGCTTCTTAAACCTATCAGACCTCCTCAAAGGACTAGAAATATTATGTTTATCAACTATCTCAGATTTCCTCTTAACGGGAGGTGTTCTTGGAGTCATGCTCTCAAGCCGCCCAGACTTCCTTGTAGTTGAAGGGCTTGTGGTTATTTGTTCCCGAGATGGTGTCCCCCTTGTCGATCTTCTTAAACCAGAGGTGCCTGCAGTTTCAACAACGGCCTTCTTTCTCGAACTAGTACTCTCATCATCCTTACTTCTGCGAGTGGACCGTGTGTCATTTGCCATCCCTTAAGAATTGCAGCGAGCAATCAAAGCTCTCCTCCCTGATAACAGCAGCAAAGTAATATGTTCAGTTACCAGGTAAACCACAAAAGAAACCATAAAAGAAAGTAATCAAGAAGAATCACAAAACAGAAACCCTTAGGCTGTGTTTGTTTCTTTGATTTGTGGAGGGATGCTTCGTCCTTATCTTTTCCTTGGAAAAAATACTCCACAAATTCAAAATCAAGACACAGGATGACCTTTCAGCTTGGTTTTCAGATCGAACGCCACAATGCCGGGTTGTTATCAAGTCCCCAAGTTTGTGCTTTTTTAAGCACCAAATCTGCTGTGTTAGGCTTCCTAAATTTGATTAATAAAACAACTTATTTTAGTTTAATCAACACTGTTCTCAAAAGAGCGCACAGAATTCATTCAGCACTGTGTTGAATTATCATCTAAATAGCGCACAGAACTTCGTCGCTTCACACATGCAGAATCTTTAATCATCAGTTACAAAAGAAAGCATGCGTTTACGAATCAATGTGCATCACCAGTCATTCAGGACTCAACTCCGACACCGAGAGCCAGCTTATTTAATCACAAAAACCCAGAAGAAGAAGAAGAAAAAAAAAACGCAGAAAAACCCTAAATTTGGGCCTCCAAGACTACAATGTCGGCGGAGACAAGAAAGACTGGCAAGTGCTTCGAAACCACAACCGGTAACCCTAATTTAAATCTTGAATCGGTGAAAACATAGAAGAAGCAGAGGTTTTTTCGGTTGCATGCGGACTCACCGGGAGAGAGATTGTTCTCGAAGTGAAGATCTACGGTCTCTCGAGGCTGGGGTTTTTCAGAGGGGGCGGCGCCAACACGAGAGACTCGTGTACCACGAAACGCAAGATGGAATGGAGATCTACGGTCCAATAACAAGAGAGCGAAGTGTGTCAGAAATTTTTGATGGGAACGAACGGACAAGATGATATCGGCCCCGTTTCCCCTGAACGAACTTTGCTTGTACTATAATTTATTAATTTTTGTGAAGTTGTTTACGCTAAACTAAAACTTGTTGTCGTGAGTTGTATTCACTGAGAAAAACATCAGACACATTTTCTTCAACAAAATCAACATATTTTCTACGACTTTTAATTTAATGAAAAATAACTTAACGTTTATAAACTACAAGAAATAGTCCATAACTTAACGTTTAGCGGAAACGCCCCTTAAGAGCACCCGCACCCTAAATGTCATTTTGCCATTGTTATTTAGGGAAGGCAATGGTGTTGTTCGGTTCGATTATTGGTAAAAAATTAAAACCAGACCAAAACCGAAACGTAAACTTAAAAGCAAAATCAAAACCAAGATCAATGGTTTTTCATTTTATCTAAATTATAACCAAAATCATGGTTTCCGGTTTGGGTTTGATTTTTCACCAAAATACGTGATCAACATTTTTAGAGTAGTGAAATAGTACATTAATTATTTATCTAACAACAATATATCTTAAAAAAAGAGCCAATAGAAAGTATATTACACACAGCAAACTTAACAAAGAAACAAAGACATAGGATATAATATCACAAAAGGCACTTCTTTTGTTGTATGATCACTGGGTATGGACAGGAAGCCCAGCCTCCAAAACAAACAAATTGCAAAAACTCTTCAAACAGATAAAAAAAATTAAGTTATGTTAATTTCCAATGACCTCATTTATTTAGTTCTGTCAATATTGTGTTCGGCACTAAAGTGGTAAAACAGTAGCAAAATATAAAAAAGAAAAGAGAGAGACATTCAAGTATAAACCCCAAATCCAATACGAAATATGTCGGTGTATAAATTGGTATGGAAAGGGTATAAATTGAAGCTCGGGCGTTAATGTGTATATATAGGTAGGTATATACATATATAGAAGGGTACGTATTTGCGTAATTATGATGCAGTTCGGTTCCGATTATAGCGATAATCACATGAAACTAAAACCAAAACCGAAACCGATATGATGCAGTTCGGTTCCGGTTATAGCGATAATCACATGAAACTAAAACCAAAACCGAAACCGAACTGGTTGGTTTTTCGAAGTCAAAAGCCAAAACAAAACCACAATTAAAAAACCGATTAAAGATTGCACCAATCGATTCGGTATGAATTGGGAAACCAACGGTTGAGGTGATATTGTTATCCCAAAAACGTCATTGGTGTTTGCGCCCAGTGCTATTTCTTTCAATCTCAAAAATGACAATTTTGACATATATGATAAAAGAATCAGAAATGCTAACCACACAGAGGGTATGTGCACAGATCGTGCACATATAGCTCCGTGAGGCCCACTACGGATTTCCCACAAACAATCCAAGCCGTTAATTATCTTTAAAATATTTTTATAAGTCTTCAAATAAAAACCAGTTCAATCAAATGCCTCTAAATACTTAATCTAATCTTTCAAATTTTCGCTTAGACTTTAAGATTTTGAAATCTGAAGAAACATTTAGACAATTGGATCAAATAATTATAGGTATCCGATTGAGTTGATTTCTCGAAATGGTGGCTTAGAAAATCATTTTAAAGCTAATGGACGGCTTGGATTATTTGTGGAGACCCTATCGTGGCCCCACAGAGCAGTATGTGAACGATCTGTGCACATACAGTTTGTGTGGTCAGCATTTCTGTAAAAGAATTGGTATTTTCCAAATTTGAGAGAATTTTCACAATATGGATGCGGCACCCAATTTGTCAAAAAAAAAAAAAAATTTTGCAAGTTTTAAAAAATAGCAAGGAATTTTATAAAAAATGGATGACAGTTTGGAAGCTCTTATACAACATATTGCACAACTAGGGATGGCAATGGAGTAGAAGTGTTTTGTCATATCCGACCCAAAAAGTTTCATACGGAAGGAACTGTCACTTGTAGCGGCCTTGTTCGTTTTGTGGTCTCAAAACTTCCGGGTATAGTCTCTAATAAATTTTCTATTTATCTCTTTCTACTCATTACTCTAAAAAATCTCCCCCAAATCCAAACCAAATAGGGAAGCTTAAGGTACTGATTGACTAATTTAATGTGGTTAGACGTGGGAAGCTTAATAATACTAATGGACGACAGCATCTTTAGACCTCATTCCACTAACACTTTTTGCACTTTTTCACGTTTTGTCTTTGTTCAAAAAAAATTCGCATTTGTTAGTGTTACACTAAACTTTTGGGAATTATTGATTTGAAAAGTACATTTTTCTTTAATTTTAGCCAAATATTTTGACAACTAACTGCTTTTAAGAAAAACAAGTCAGCCCTTTTTTACTCTCAGAGATTTCTTAGGAATTGTTTAGAACTTGTAGAAAAGAAGAGAAAAGAAGGAAAGTTTACAAAACAAATTTCTTCTATTGTTTTGATTTGAGAGGAAAGTTTAGAGAAAGTAACAAAATTAAGTTTTAAGCACGGCAAAATAATTTTTCCTACATTTTTCTTAGGGCTAAGCATGGTTCAGATTGGTTCGGTTTTATAGTAAATCAAGGACCAAGCCAATACCTACGGATTAGGATTTTGGAAAACCAAACCAACCCACAAAAGGCGTAGAACCTAACCAATCCAAACCATTAAAATACAGTTTGATTTCGGTTTTAAACCACAGTTTGCTTTGAGCTAAGCTATCATCTTTAAAAAATATTTCAAATACTTAAAATTACGAAGATAAATTAGGATAATTAAAGTATTTACCATGTTAGCTTTATATATATAGAATAAAAAGAGGCTTTCCTGCATAGAAAGTTAGGGTAATTAGTCTTGGTAGTGAATGAATTATAAGAATAGGAATTGAAATTGGTTTTTATGTACAAAAATTTAGGAATTGGGCCGTGGAAGTTGACTCATCTGGTAGTCCCATGAGTTTTTTTGTGTATGATAAATTAATAATCATAAAAAATTAGGAATGAGTAGTGATATATAGAAGTTTAGTCTAAAACTAAATATTGTGGTGAATTTAATAGGATCAATAAATTAAGAAAGTAGTAGACTAAGGCTCCTATATTTATTTGGTGAATCATAATATTTATATATATATATATATATGTATGTATTGTACGGTTCGGATCGGTTTGGAACCATAACTGTGAATGTAAATCCACAAACCAAACCATATAATGCGGTTTCTAATTTTTTTAAACCATAATCAAACCATACTACTAAAAGACCGAACCAAACCTTTCGGTTTGGATTGGATTCGCGGTTCCACGGATTTTTTGCTCACCCTTAATTTTTCTCATACTATCTTATTCTAATTGTTAAGAATACAAAACATAAGAGTAGCTCAGATTATGAAAACAAAAACACGACATCTAGGTTCCATTTGTTTCGATATAAAATTAATGCTTTACAATGTAAAATGTTTTCCCTGCAAAACCCCAAACAAACAAAAAAGAGATTCTCATTTCAGATCACCAAGATGCACCCTACAAAGCCAACAAGCCCAGAATAGAGCCCAAACCATGGGGGAAAAAATCCTTTCAAATACCTCCAACACTGATCATGAGATCCATAACACCCTCTAAAGCTAGAACAACACCCATAAAAAGATCAAAAGAGCAACGCGTAATTTTAGCAGCAAAGACCCAAGAAGAACACCTTTGAACATGATATCAAATTAAGGGTGTGCACGGGTCGGGTTTGATCCCGAACCCAAACCGACATGGTCAGGTAACAACATTTTAGGCCCGAAACCGAATCGAACAGGTGGTAAGAACCGTCCGTGAGCCCGATTCTTTTGGTCGGGTCGGGTCCGACCAAAAACCGAATTAATCTTTATGAATTAGTCAGATTTGGTCGGGTTTGATCGGGGGTCGGGTAAGAAACACACCAATTCGAGCCCCGAACTAAAATCTAATTTTTAACAGAAAATGAACCCATACCCGTCTGAACCACATGCTCGACCCCCGCCCAAAACCCTTCGGGTCGGGTCCGGTCCGGTCCGCAGGTGGACAGGTTTTTTGCACAAGCCTATATCAAACCACCTTTAGGGCTCATTTGGATGGGGGATTGAGAATGGGTATTAGTTTTCCCCCTCTTAAGACCGTGGGCCCAGGTTGATCACCTGGTTTGACAACCAAAAAACATAGGGGTATTAGGTTTTCCCCTTCTTCTCTTGTACCAACTAATACCTCCTGCGGGGGGATTATTTATGGGTGGTTTTGGGGTATTATTAGTTAATACCCCCGGATAAGGCCGAAATAATATCCCCTCCTCCTCTATTTCAACTACAAAACAACATTATCCCCCTATTGTATCCCTCATCCAAACCAAATACTATTTTATCCATCATTTTCAACACTTCATCCAAACCAACTACTATTTAATCCCACATCTATAAATATCACATTAATGTGAGTCATTCCTTATTAATCAATACCCCCTATTATTTTATCCCCCTCGTAAATAATACCCCAAATCATTATCCCGCATCCAAATGAACCCTTAGGTGACTAATTTCCTAGGCCTTGATCGAGCATCTGTTGGGTTCCTTCCTTAGTGGAAGCCCAATATTTATAAGTGATTGCAGCCAAATTTCGGTAGTCGTTGAAATTTACCAAACGGTCGTCAAATTCAATTATTTATTAACCGGACTACAACTAAAGATTTGCATAGTATAGCGAGAAAGTCCGAGTCGATCCACAGGGAGTTCGAATATAGCTTGTTCGGATTAGATGTAAGGGTTTCCGGCGTTTAGGCGGCCAACTTTTAGTTTTCCTTTGAAAGGTGAGAATTGCCCTTATGAAAATGACTAGAAAATGAGTTAAACTTAATTTAACAAGCGGCAAGGCATAGAAGTTCATAACACCCGTAACTTAAGCCATCCAACAATTCTCAACGAAAACACGGTTGAATCACACGACATAGGCTATCAACCGGAAGATTTAGCTATGAAAATGGTTAGACTTAACATAGAGTTTGAACAACAAGCTTAACACAAGGCGTGACATAGCTCACGGAACCATGTGAGCGAGCACATGATCACCGGAGATTAACAACGCCAAGACTTGCATTCAAACTAAATATCAAGGTCAAGAACTAGAAGCATGGTTTGGAAAGCGAGCAAATTCTTTGGTTCTTCTGGCAAACACGAGTCGAGACATAGCTCACGGAACCATATGAGCGAGCATATGATCACCGGAGGTTAACATCGACAAGTTTTGTTACATAAAAGGTGAACCACTCACATTTCCAAACCAAACCTCAAGTCTTAAGTTGAGAAAGACATGATTAACCAAAGTCGCAAGAGGTTATTCACCCATGGCCAAGCCTAAATGACTACTCACACCTAAGGAAAAGACTAGAAAATATGCTAAAGGAAGAAAACATGATTAACCGAAAGAAATGAAAATAAACTTGATTTAAAGAAGAATCTAGTCCGTAGCTACAACATTAATACACGACAAATTAAACGAAACCAAATACTTACTTGAGTTCTTGACAAATTAAAGACAAAAACTTGAAAGCACAACAATGGAGAAAGACTATCCTAAGCTAACTACCTACTTCTTTTCAAGAGAGAGAGAGAAGAGTATTTATACAACTCAGCATTTTCTCTCCACAAAATATCCCTGAACTTGCCAAAAGTGGCAAATATTCTATAAATGGAAAGTCTAAAAAGCAGTAAAAATATCTGCTGAAGACCAATGTTATCGATACCATAAGCAAAGGTATCGATAACATCCTTCAAATATTCCCCCGGAGAAGCATGGTATCGATAACATATGAGAAAGGTATCGCTACCCTCGGATCTGGACAACTTCTGGACCAAGATGGAACAAATGGTATCGATACTATCGTGGGAGTTATCGATAACAATCTTCAAAACTGCAGATTTCAAGTTGGCTTCAGCTTCAGCAAATAGCTCTCAGCACTTCACAGCTCTTCAGCATCTTATTTTCGTTCTCTAAACTTAAGTAAATGTTACATTTTAAACCTTTCTTTTACATTTCCTTTACTTTAATTTATTTAATAAAAATAAGAAAGTACCCCCCATTTGGAAACAATGGCATTACCAGAATTTCAAGATTCCATTTAAATCAAAATGTCGACCCCCCACTTTTAGTACAAAATAGAAAACTGCACATTTTTCTCAAGAGAAAATGGCTCAAAACATGACCTTGCTCTTCAAATAAAACCTTGCAACTTTGTAGTTACTCTTAGAAAAATTCAAGGATCAATTACCGTCATTTTTTATCTCGAAAATTGATACTTTTTCAGAAAGTCATTTTTCCATACTTAGACAGATTTTAAGGGGCCAACAGGGTCTTCGGGTACTTGGAAGCACTTGGGTCATCCATGGCGTTAAAATGCGCCTTATTTGCACGTTTTACCTGAAACACACAAAAACCTACCTTACGTGCAGTATCAAATAAAAGCTAAATAAATGCAAGTTAAAACAACATAAAATGGGACTAGTCGCAACAAATATCTACAATATTGGGTGCTCATTAATAAGCCCAATTACATTTGTGTTTGGCCCAAAAAAATTACTCCCTCCGTCCCTTTTTTAGAGTCCAGTATTTCATTTTGGGCAGTCCCTTAATAAATGTCCATTTTGTAAAGTTTGTGGGTAAAAGTTGGTTCATTGTCTATTTTACCCCTAAAAGTAGATTTCTTTTTGAAAAGTAAGTGAGTAAAAGTGTAATGATGATGGGTAAGTAGAGAAAGTGGAGGAAAAAGTTGATGTGAAAGGTATAATGATGATGTTTTTTTAATAAGTTGGAATTACGAAGCCGGACACTTAAAAAGGGACGAATGGAGTATATTTGTATGGGCTAGTATTTGGGTAGAACATTCTACACAAGCTGGCACATGACTTGCACATGCTTGGTAAGTTTCTTCTTTTCTTTTTTTGAAAATGTCAATTTCATTTCATAACAAGTCCGAAGGCAATACAGACTTCATCAAAGATAAAAGAATGAATCAAAACTACCAAGACTTCGACACAGACACCCTCTGCAGAAGCAAGACCGACGAAACGACTAGATTAGGAACCAATCTAAGTCTAGGTAGTAGAGAATCCCAACGGATCCCAGCTCAAACCCGAGGAAGTGCAAATGGAATCTAGACAACATCACGGCCGTGGACCAGCACCACGAACCGTGGTTGCTGAAACACCACCGGAAAACCCAACCTACTATTACAAACAGAAATAAAAAAAAAACCAGCTAGAAAGAACCCAACACCTTGAGAAGCCCCACTAGATCGCCCACTGAGACGCCCCACTGAGTCACCAAAAGAAATCGAGTTGGCAGTCCAGGCGCTTCCCTGGGATAGAATCCGGGCTCCATGGGCGCCGCCTATGGTCACTGAAGCCTTATTACATTGGGGGGGGGGGGGGGGGGGCAAAACCACCTAAGTTCACCTCTACATCAAAACAAACCCAAACCCGAGCTGAAGGAGGAGAGGGTGAGGCGGCATAAGGAAAGGTGGTGGAAGAAGGTGTGGAGGAACAAGACTGGCGGAGGATAGGCGAGGAGTGATGGTGGAAAGGAGAGGAGTTGGGGCGGCGGATGGAGGCGGGGAGGGTCTGGAAATGGCGAGAAACGGATGGATCTGGTTGAGGGTAGGGTCTAGAAAGACTAGAATCGGCAAGGGGGGAAAATGGGTGGTCGGCAAGGTGAGACAGGTGGGGGGTGGGGTGAGGAGGGAGCAACCCCACCCCCAAAAGCAACAGCCAAAGAAAAGAAAAGGAAAAGAAAGGGCAAGAGAAGATGGAGATGGGAGAGAGGAGAAGGAAACAAAGGCAAAACTGGAGGAGAAAGAGAAAAAACCCTGACCCTAGGGGAGGAAGAGGAGACCCCGCTCCTAGAGAGTGAGAGAGGAGAAGTTAGTAGCCTTTGGAAAAGTTGATCTTCGTCTGTTTTGGGAAAATCCATCAGAAAAGTTCGTAGCCTTTGCCCTTTAGAAAGAAAAAGAAAAGCTCAGTGCACTGTTAATTTGTTAGTGTTTCAGTGGGTAAGAGAACCAATTGGGACAGTCATTCTCTCTTTCTTGTGAAGCAATATTTAGCATCCTCTCCGTCAACATTTGGGGCTGATTTATGCTCTATTTCCGCTATCCATTTCCCGCAACTATTGGAGGGTTTTGTTCATCTATTTGATGAGGTCTTTCCTCTTTGTTTTTGGAATTTGTTGGATACATCTTAGGATGTTTGTGATCTCTTGTATCTCTTGTAAACCCATTTGTAAGAACTTTCGTTAATAGTGGAATCGGACTCCATAGATTTCCTTTGGATTGCGGTTAACTAAGATTAAAAGAACCTTAGGCATGAGGACATCACCACAAACAATAGTATCCCAACTATGTTGGTACCCCCTCATCTCGACAATCACATGCACCTAAGATCCGTGATAAAAAAAAAAAAAATCACATGGTTGACAAGTTATCAACCAAAAAAAATTTAAAAATTACTACATCCAAGAAAAAAACTCCCCAAACAAAAAGTCAAAGATCACACTAATTAACACATGCATCGCAACGACTGCACCAGACTTGCATGACTTCATCTCGGCATCCCTTTGAGCACAAAATAACCGAATCTCCTGATTTTGGACTAACTAAGCAGAATTAAATCAGACCGCATCCATTTCTTCTAGCTGGCTGCATGGCCCATTTTACTCACCCCTTGATGATCACCACCTATATAGTCGATCCCAATATTTTACCCCACGCCCCAAGACTTCTCTGGTTCACCATTAATGACGTCCTTACAGCGTGGTTCTTGAATTTACTTGGATTGTCAGTCCATGTTTTAAAAACTAGTTGAACTTCCCTTCTACTCTAGTCTTTTAGCTAGGCTCAAAACTGATCTTAGAAATCACGATTGATATGTTTCTCATCTGGGTACGCTTTATTTCAAGTGTACCCAAGGCTGATAATCTACTGTTAGATTTCTTGAAGGATTCCAATTTAAAACTAATTACTTGAAGGTGACAGATTAGGAGACCAAGAGCTGATTGACTCGGGCGACAGATGGTAGAGACTTTCCCATGAGAGGTGAAGCCACCCAAAACCTAGCTCTGATATCATGTTAGATTTCTTGGAGGGTTCCAACCTAAAACCAATTAACAATAGGTGGAGTAGTCTCTAAAATTTATTAACCAAGTTTGGGTGGCTTAGATGAGCGATGTGGAATAAGTCTAACACCCACAATTCCGTCGCCAAAGCTGATCGGATCTAAGAGCCGAAAACCCAAACTTGGTTCCCCAAATCTAAGCCCCTGAGTCTAAAAATGATAGGGAGAGTGAGAAACCTTCTCTCCCTAAAGAGAGAGAGTCTCAACTATCTCATAAAGTTAGGAAAGGGTAGGAGTGGAGATGAGAGGAGGGAGCGTATGAAAATGTATGAGGAACTAAAAGCAGGAAGTGAAGGAAGAGAATAAAGGGAAAAAATGGAAGCGGGGAAGAAGAGGAAGGGGGCGATGGGGTCGGGGAGTGGAAAAAGTCATATAGGAAGACCAGGATTCCCATTATGTTTGGAGTAACTATTTGGTGGGTTTTTTTTTTGTCTGTCATATTTTAGAAGAATGTTAGTGTTAGGAGGGAAGGAGGAGGGCGGGCTCGAACCCCGCCTTCATACATGTAGTATAGCTGCCTTATCAATTGGGCTAGCACTCACTTGCGTAACTATATGGTGGTTCTGCCGTTGGGGAACCAAATCATTGTCTCAGAGATTTTTACATTTTAGATCCGTACGTTAATTATTTTGCAACTTGTACATTTATATAGGGCTCTGCACCAATGGTTAATGAATTCATATTTTTTCTGTGTTCGGTTTGACTTTCGATTTTACCCCAAGGTGGATTAAGGTGCCGTTTCACTATTTTTTTAAACTCTTTTTTTTCAAAATGAAGATAATTTCAAGCTTAAATATAATAAAAATAAAAAATAATTTTTTTAATTTTTTTGCACCGTTTAAAAGATCTCAATGAGATCTATCAAATAAGATCTATATTAGTAGAAAAATTATTTACGTAAATACATGATTTTTGAGTTTGAAATTATATTTATTTTCTAAAAGTTTTTTTTTCTTCAGAAAATAGAACACCCCCTAACTCTTTATTTATAGTGCGATACTCTATTTATAGTGAATTCTCCTTCGAGTTCATCATTTTAACTTGCTTTAAAACCAGTAATTATTGGTGTCAAATTGTCATTCCACTTAATCTTGCCTCATTTGGTGGATAACGTAAGCATCGCCAAAATTTCTACTGCTAATCAAGATAAAATGAACTAAGAAATTCTATTGCTATAGCAGACATTTATTTGCAAAAGGGGAAATTACCTTGACAACCCCTCTATTTTAGTAGAATCACATTGTACACCCACTTAACTCTGCTTAGTTTGTGCTTAGAGCCTTATTTTATCTCTCAGCCGGTCCCAAGCTCGGATAAATGAGGAGGGTTGTGCATTAGGTAGCTGACAGTCAGCACGTAAAAAGCCCGTCAGATCTTTATGACATGAATCCAAATATGATGAAGCCAACCCAAGTGATTAGGATATAAGGCTCGGTTTCGTTTGGTTACATTATACACCCTCTTTCTACTGGAAGTCACAGAGATGCCCCTTTCCGATCACTCTATTTAGCTATGTTTAACATCTTGCTAAAGTTACTGGAATACCCTCAATCAACCACTAATATATTTCCCCCTCTCTCTCTCTTTCACACACACACACACACACACACGCACACACCTTCCAGGGCTTGCTAGGGGGTAAGCCCCACAAGCCCGCGGGCTTGGGCAACCCTGGCATGGGGCAACCATTTTTTTTTTTGTAAATATATACATTATATAGAAATTATAAACCCAACAAAAAAATAATACAGGGGTATGTTTATATAGTTTCCATCCCAATTTTTTATTTTTATTTTTTACCAAATTCAACAACAAAAAAAATATGGATATGTATAGTTTCCACCCACTTTCAAAAATTACGGTACTTAAGGATTAGTTTGAGCAATTTGAACTTTATGAATGAACCTTTGGATTTTTTTACGAAATTCAAAAGTGTTAGTGAAGAGAGATTGATGGAGCATTACACTAAATTAGAAAATTTCATGGAATTCAAACAACATGGTCATATTTATAAGAATGAGTTATTCAAAAATTTAGGCATTTGAAAATATATTGCCTAGGGAAGTAACCAAAATCGATTGATAAGGTCTTATTATAAAGTTTTAAGATCTTTGTTCACTATACTGATTATAGTTGCTTCAGCTAAGAGGAGTTTTTCGAAGTTGAAACTGATAAAAACTTACCTTCCGACTACCATGTCATAAGAGAGATTAGAGTATAATCTCAATTGATTTTAAAATGAGTACTCAAATAAGTTAAAGTATGATGATTTAAATGAAGAATTTACTTCAAAAAAAACCAAGAGAAGTTGTTTTCTTTGAATCGGATCGTATTAATCATAAAGCACTATAACCGAGGTTGTATTTTAATTTTGATTTTTTGATGCAATTCAAGCGAAAAACTAATGTAACCTTGTTTTTGTTTTGTACGTTTGTTTTTCTAGTTGTAAACTTTTTTATTTATTATGAATTAATAGTAAGTGGGCAACCAAACTCGGGGTCAGACATAGGTAACCCAAATATCGAGGTGACACTGTCTCTCACATAACAAATCTAAATATGTACCCATCTCATTTGACACGTATATGTATCCAATTTATGCAATAGTTATTGTTGCAATAAAGCTATGAGTACATATGAGTTTGTACATACCATGTATATATAAATTTTGTGGGGCCTATCTCGAATCCCACAAAGATGATTCGAACCACCTATTATTTTTAAATTATTTTTTATGAGCCTTATAAAAAATCAGCTTAACTCGATATTGGTAAGAATTTTTTTCTGGATTTGTGGGGACGAAACTACTTAATTGCTCAGTTTCGCTTCTACAAATTCAGAAAAAATCCTTAACAATATCGGGTTGAGCTGATTTTTTACAAGACTCCATAAAAAATTGTTTTAAAAATAATGGACGGCTTGAATCATCTTTATGGGACCCGAGGTAGTCCACACAAAACCCATATGTATATGATATGTACACATAGCAGTACTCCTTTGTAATGCTGCTTAGACAACACCGACGAGTAGAGGCAGTTAGTCCTCTCCTTGCTTGCCCCGCGCCAGCAATGGATGTCTCGAGTACATGGTGGATGTTGGCCCCTATAAAGCCAACAATCTCCTCGCTCTGATACCACTTATTCGATTAGGTGCTAATCAATTCACCCAAAAGCAATTGCTGTTAGGGGAAGACACAACTTAATCTTTCAATGGCAGTGCAAAGCCCTGCTCTAAGCGATAGGTGGACATGAGGTGCTTCGCAATACTGCCCATATAACACCCACAGGTAGAGGCGGCTGTTAGTCTGCCCTTTGCTTGCCCTGCACCAGCAAGGGGCGTCTCAAGTACAGGGTGCATGCTGGCCCCCATAAAACGAACAGGATAGAAGTGTGACACATTTTTGTAAAGCGAGGGAGCGCAGGGTGATTTTAGAAAGTAAAGGATATGCAATGTGATCTCATTAAAATAGAGGGGGTCTAAATGAAATTTACCATTTGCAAAAACCCTACCTTCTTCTTCTCTCTATATAAACAGGTTAAAATCATCCTTTTATCCCCCACAACATTGTTCTTCCCTATAGCAATTACCCTGCATTCGGGTAAGTCCATACATATACTGTTTTTTCTTAATTTGAAATGAGTTTTTTGGTTAATGGTCAAACTAATTAATCTCATGTAAAATTTTGTTTTTTCTTCCATACATACGAATTACAGTGCAAAAACAATGAGCTTGAGGATAAGGTTTCTAGTTCTTGCTCTTTTCCTGATGATGGTACTGAGCTCTTGCTTAGCCACAGGCAGGAAAACAATGATGGTTGATGGGAAAGAGAAAGAGAAGCGGCTGCTCGTCGAGAATGAGAAGGAAAATTTTGAGAACTTTGAAACCACTACGAACCACCAATACCACGTTACGATTGGCGCCCCTAAGGGGGATCCCAACCCCCACCAAAGACATAGTGATGGCAAAGTCTAAGTCTAAAGATATATATATATATATATATATATATATATATATATATATATATATATATATATATATATATAGTTATTAAACTATTGTGAACTTAGCTAGGTGTTATGGGTGTTTTAGGCGTCTTTGTTATATATCTCTCTCTTAAATAAATTTGGGCCTTATGTCTTACATTTGGATACAGTATCAGTTTCTCAGGTAGTCAGGTTGTACCATTTTCCTTGGTATTGTAGTACTGCCAATCATATGTGTATTAATTAACTATCTAAATATATAGCATCAGAGATGCTCCAGTTTGTAGTTTCCATTACAATCAACGAGCATAGCTTTACAATGTTTGCACACTAAAAATTGGCAAAATTTTGCCGAGCAAAAAAAAAAAAAAGTTGGCAAATTTTAAAACTGCTAATTTGGACCAAAATTCAATGGAATTGGTCCTTGCAAGTCCACTGCACAACTTCACATATTCCCACGTATACACTAATTTTCAGATTAATTAAGAAAAAATTCAATGGGATTGGTAGTAAAAAAAAATTCTCACTGTAGCAGGCCAAGCAAGATGGCTCGTGCCACGCCGAACCAAATCCGTTGGACCAATCTAGTCCCATATGCTTTACCCTTAGATGTTCGGCGCACCGTCGGTTGGTAAGCATGTTCGGACAAGGGATCCTCCGACGGTCACGTATTGCTCTCGACCCATCACTCCAGCTCACCTGCATGGGAACAACAATCTTGGCTATATATGATGACAATCGTGACGTCATCCGAGCGGTTATTAGGATAAGGATAGGGGCACGTGAAGGTGCCAACTCATCCTACAAACGGTTACAAAACCCTAAATGTGACGTAAGGGTGACATCAGCCTACGCTTGTCGGGCGTTGGTGCAATCTTGGAGACCAAGTTAGGAGCTCTCTACAAATATCCCATTATATCTTCCTGGAAGATGTACGCACAGAAAAAACCTAGCTCTTGGTTCCTAACTTCTCTCTGCAAGTGGACTGACTCTTGTACCGGAGGACCATTCCGGAGAACCTCCGCTGTGGTTTTTAGTCGTGCTTCATTTTGCAGGGCAAGGAAAGACTAGGAGCCGATCTCAAACCCTTGATCCAAAAAAGCGAATCATCTGGAATGGAGCCCCACACTTTCAATTTCCATATGTGGGGTAAAAATTCATAAAATTTTAAGTCACCAATCATTTTCTGGTTGCATGTATAAAATTATACGATAACTACGCACATACACACTATATCATTTCTTCTTTTGGACCTCGCAAGTGCAATATACAACTGTAGGTTATATTTTTAATTATCAATATGAAAATACACGTGATTTGGGCACAATCCTGCATGCGCCATTAACTCCCTCCGTCCGACATTATATGTTTTTTTTTGTAGAAGTCGTGTTATTTGCAATTAAAAAAAAACAAATTTCGTGCGTAATTTTTTGTTTTTTTCTGCACTAATTTAAAGATTTCAAGTAGTTTTGTAACTGTTGCAAAAAATTATAAAATTATAAGCGAAACTTTATTTTTTTATCCGAAAACAGTGCATTACTTTCGAAAGCAATGCACACCCAGCATGAGACCTCGGCCCATAGTCCGCAAGTTACACAGCACCAATTTTACGGACACGAAATGGTGCAACGCCAACAAAAACATACGAATAGTATATAAAAACACTTATCCAAAGGGCGAAGACCGAGCGAAAAATAACATATATAAAAGGAATATTTAAATATTCATCCTCTTTATTCATGTCATATAAGAATTCATCCTGTCCTTTTTTCATGCTTATGTTTTCATCCTCTTAGTGTGTGAATTATCTTTCTTACCATTTTCACTATGATATACATATATTATGAGAGAGAGAGAGAGAGAGAGAGAGAGAGAGAGAGAGATTTTTACTATTTCCTAAATTTAGGGGATTCGTATGAATATGAAAGCATGTGCAATTAAGTGAGATATAATATGAGGATTTCAAACTTTCAACCATTCAAATAAACAAATCTCATTGATTTAACGTGATCAATACATGCCACTGATGGACAAGAAATCAACTCAAACAAGTTACAAACTAAAAAACACATGGAGTGCTAATTATAACTTACAAACAAAATAAGAAGCATAATGCTTCACCATTTGCTCTTTCTGAATCATCACAGTAACAACAATTTTGCAGTACATATTGAACACCCACGGGTTCCGATAATGCACCACAGTACCATAGCATTAGGTTTCAAAGTCGGCAAAAGAGAACACTAGAAACAGCTTACACGATCAACAGATTCCAAGATACTCCCCAAATCAGCCGCATAGTAACACCCCAGCCAAATGAGTGCAAGGCAATTTTTAGATGATCGAAAAGCTAGCCAAAAGCCCATAGATGCTATGGTAATAACAGTACCACAACCCCTCCAACATCAGCAGCAGATAACAACAGAAGAAGAATACACCTTCAACTACTTGTTTCAGAAAATTGCAGCAGCAACAAGTAAAGGAAATAGTACTCATTCTACTGCGGAGAGAAATGAACAGAAAATAAGAGAAGCTCAGCCTAGGAAATTGACCAAACCCCAAGATAGACCTCTCAAAAACCAGTGTAACACCTAGAACCCAACCCAAAAACCACTACACCAAAGCAGGGACCCCAAGGACCTAAAAAACATACCAAAACCCACAAACAACTCAAACACTACACTATCCAGAAACAACTCAACTACTATATCAGAAAAAAACATGGAAAATTTCATGACCGTTTCATGACCACTCAAGACTGGATAATTTATGAAACATGGGTAATTTACCATCACAAATGGTATTGGCAAATCTTGCCCGTGTCTTCGAGGACCCTTAGGCTTGCACGATATGCTGTCTCACGCATTTCTCGCATATTTTCAACTCGCGGTTTCCTCGAACGAGGATGTTTGGCCTTAATTCCTCGCGCTACACTACCAAATCTTGTGCGTTTCGGCGTGGACTCTACCACATCAAGTCGAGGATGTTTGGCCTTAAACCCTCGTGGTACACTCCCAAATCTTGCTCGTGTCTTCGAGGACCCTTCCACATCATGATTTTCTTGGGCTTTCAAACATTTTAAACTATTCTTCGCTATCTTCGAAGGTGGCGTATTCTCCACTATTGCATCATCTGGAACCATTTCTCTTTGTTTCAACTTAGCTCCCCCTTCCACATTACGAGGTGTAACTCCTGAAATAAAGTTGGAAAAACCTTTACAACAGAGAAAGCGGGTTATATTTTGTGACTGCTCATCAAGGTTTCATGACCCCAACAAACAAATATATGATGTATGAAACATGGATAATTTACCATTAAAAAATGACAATGTTCTATGAAATAATTACCATTCAAAATTGTCTAATTTTCAAGTAAACGCCCACAAAAAATTGAAAAATATACCACCAACTAGCTTCTCTTGACAATGAATTCTTGTTAGCAAATTTATATCATGGAATTACATAGCATCAAATCTCATCGGTGTGTATGACATGATAAGTTGACCACAATTTCACATATTTTCTTCCTTTATCAAGTTGGTCAACCACACAACAAAAAATCATTCTGTCCTTTGATCTTAATTCACAGATCATGGCTAAATTACCATCAGAAAAGGGAAAATGTGAACAGGGTTACATGATTAAATTATCATCATTCTTGAAAACTATAATGTTTCATGACCATTCTTATTCTACGTTCATTCCAATTATTAAAACATGACATACTCAAACAATATAGCATTGCAATCATGGAATGTAACAATATAGCATTAAAATCATGGAATGTAACTTGCACAATTGATGAGGTGATCATGTTTAATGTGTCCATGATAAAATGACCATATTTAATGAAATACTAACCATTAAATATTGTCTAACTTTCAAGTAAACTGGACTTGCCCAAAATAAAAAGAAAAATATACCAGCAACTACCTTCACTTGACAATGAACTCTGGTTGGCAAATTTATATCATGGAACACGGATTATACAGCATCAAAACTCATTGGTGGGTATAACATGATAAGTTGACAACAACTTCACATGTTTCATTGTTTTATCAAGTTGGCCAACCAAACAACAAAAAGTCATACTCTCCTTTGATCTTAATTCATGGAACATGGCTAAATTACCATCAGAAAATGAAAAAACGCGAACACCGTTACATGATTAAATTACCATGACGATTACAACATTTCATGACCATTCAAATTCTACGTTCATACTGATTATTAAAACATGACATACCTAAACAATATAGCATTGAAATCAATTTTGATTACAACACGCAGCAAGACATATTTTCCATTACATGGTTATATTATCAGCAAGACGAACCAACAAACTTATTTAAAAACGAAGTCGAAATCATGAATTGAACAAGATTAGCATTAATCTCACCGAATTATGCCATGCAGCTTAACCAAGTGATTTATGCCTTATTGCGACACACAATAACAAACTTAGCACAATGGCCACAAATATATCAGCTTTATTCGCGTAACCTAGCTCCAACCGTCAAATACAAACCCACAAAACGAAGAATAAAAGGGGGTGTAATGGATAAACTTACAAATTCTGGTCATGTCTGTTTCATCCCCTTCTTCTCCGCCGGTGGCTTCAACCACGAAGGACTTGATTAATTTGTGGCGTGGCGTTTTTTTTCGCAAAAAACCCCCATTCGGAAAAGATGGGGGAATGCATATGCAGTTGTTTGCCGCCAGAATCCGCAACAATGGACGACGACCTTGCTCTGGTTCTTGGGACAACGGACTTCCTTGGGTTCTCTGCCTGGTATGGGTTTCAACAGTCTAGGGTTATACAGAAGTTTTGAGCTCCAAAATCGAATAGAGGGGTTCGTTACAGATCGATTTGGTAGATCAATATCATCCACGCCAATCTTGGGATGTGATTGCGAGATTTTCGTGGGACTGGGAGCCAGATGAATCGAGATTCTCGCGAGGACGGAATTGATTAGGAATTCATCCCAAAAATCGACGCTAAATATATAATAGAAAAAATATATATATAGCAACAATATAAGGGCATCTCCGGCATTTAAAGTAGTAGGAGGACGGAAACATAAGTACCCTGAGAGGGCAGGATGAAAACATAAGTGCGTGGGGGAATTAGGACGATTTATTAAGCCTCCCTATATAAAACCGAGATATATACATAGCTAGCCCAAGTGGTAAGATGATCCCTTTACCTTCTTGTAAGGTCCCATTTCCTACCCTTCTTAGATTAGGCTACAATAGATAGGTTTCTTGCTTGTACACGAAAAAACTTATTCGATAAACCCATGGATCAGAACTTAGGTCATGGACCAAGTAATGTCAACCACACCCTCCTCCTTATTCAGTCCCAATGCGTCCCACACCGCATCCGAACCATCAACTATGTTATTCTTGCACGGTGTTTGTCCGGCGTGCTCCGCGTCGCAACCTTGCCTTGAGTCACACTCATCCACCACCTTCGCGTCCACGCTCCAACCATTACTAGCCCGAACACGGATCATCTGGTTGCATCGTGTCCCACCGTTGTACCACCCGGTTGAAAGGGCAACGATCGGGTTTTTATTGGAGTGGTACTTTCCGTCGCACTCCGATGGGCCCCCGCCATCCCCTCCTTGACTAAAATCATTGTTTGTGAGCTTGGCCGGTGTAAAGGACGTAACGGTAGGGGAGCAATCATACGTAGGGTACGATTTACCTGTGGAAAGACTTAATAATTAAACACTGACACTATATAATTCAGAGATGAAATTTATCAACTTATCAAAAAGAAAATCTAATATATTAGCAAATAATAAAAATTGCATGAATCAAGAACACTAATAACCGAAAAAATCTAGCAAATAATAATCGATGGAAGACATAGACATATCAATTCTTGCTCAATTTACCATAAATAAATGTTAACAAAAGCTGATGTAGTACCTTCCCCAAACGTATTTTGTTAGCAAAAGACCTACTTTTGGAGCACATATGTCTAAAATTGTTTGGAGCTCGTGAAAGTGATGGAATTAAAAAGGGTGAGAAAATAATTATAATAGGAAAAACCATGTCATGGAAGTATGGAGGAAATTTTTATGGGCTCAGCAATTTGTTTTGTTATTTTCACCCTTTGTTCTTCTCAAACCAACAAGGAAAGTCAAATTTAGAAGAATTAAAGACCTAAATTCCATTAATACAACTGGAACCCTATAGTGAGCAAGTCCCTACAGGGTATAGTGATCATCCGGACCGTTCTATTTCCCGATCAATGGTCTAGATTCATTGTTAACTTTTACTGGTAAGAGTGAACAAACATATATAAACCATTGATTGTCGAGATGAACGGTTCGGATTGCGCATTAATTATAGGAGGCGCTACAGGATTGCTCACTATAGTTCCCCGATTTGTACGTACCCCTGCACGTGAGAGTGCCCAATGGTTTACATCCGCCGGGCTGAGGGGAAGGAGTGGTTCCCTGGCATATGTGGGTTCCCAAGTCGGGGTCGTCGTTGCATTTTCTGTTGATGCAAATGAGTCTACCGTTGCAATCGTTGAGGGTTCGACATGGTTCGTTGCAGTAGGAGATAGAAACCACAAGAGGAGGAAGGGATATGAGCTTCAACAAAAGGTAAATTAGCAGGGAAAGCAATCTTGATTTCCCCATTTTAATGAAGGGCTAGCTGGAACTTGGAAGGCTTCTCTCTCTATGAAAAGGGTGTGGGTTGGGGTAGAGAGTTTGCATGGGGCTTGTATACTAGACCTGAATGTTAGGCGGATTGGCACTCGAAGTGTGATGATGCTTAAAAATTAAAAATTATGAAGTGAAATACTTGAAAATGGATGGAGAGAATATTTATCTAGCGGAGGGGTTGGAAGTACTTCAAAAGGGGGGCAGAAGTATCAAGGAAATGAGGGGAATTTGGTTTCCTATGCCTATGCCAATGGCTATAGCTATCATTTGGACAATTTAGAAAGCGAAGAATGATCTTACTGTTGAAATTTGGGATCCCAAGTGGGGATTCTATCAATTTTAAGCTGACATTTTGGGCAAAGTCAAGTACCAAAACCATTAAATATTTGGCACGATCTGGTATACTATTTGCAGAGCATTAAGGAGGGTGGTGGCCATTAAGGAGGGTCAAGGGTGGTTGGCCTGGCGGCCACTACCAATTCTATTTTCCATGCTCTTGACTTGACTCTGGTTGGTCTCTTGTTAACCACGTTTTTTTGCCGGGAGGGCACGTGATTTGCTTGGGTGTAGTTGTCAACATAATTAGAATGCGCTTTCCTTTAGCTAGATATGATGCCTCATCTCCCTTTCTTCGTTTAATCACCTTGAAAGATATGATGCCTCATCTCCCTTTTTTGGTTTGATCATGAAGTTTGAGATTACTAAAATTCCTTTTGCTGTTAAAAAAAGCTGAATATATAATTAAAAGTACTATCATTATATTACTATACTACTACTAAGATAAGAGAATTTAAAAATGAACCGTGGCTCGTATTTTTCTTCCGTTTGTATCCCTGGTTTTGAGTTAGAATTCAGGGTAGGGTTTATCCAGATTGGGAAACGCTGTAGTGCATTGAGTGTAGTGCGCTGTGTAGTACAGCATCGTAGCTAGGGTCGGCCCGCGGTATTTGGGCGCCCAAGGCCTGTTCTAAGAATGATGCCATAAATGCTTGACAATATTTACGGAAAAAAAAAAACAGTCAAAGAAAGCCAAAACTATAGTATTAAATTAAATCCCCATAACACATATATATATATATATATATATATATATATATATTTCAAAAATTGAAATTTCCCTTCAAAACTATTTTAATTTTAATTCCGATACTTGCTGCCCACCTGTTGCTTTCACGTGCAACCACTCTTGTGAGCAAATGGAACATGTAGAGTAGAGGGCTTTATAGGTGAACACTTTGCCAATTGAGCCTTTGCTCTGTCGATGTGGGACAAATAAATTGCAAAACAAAGTCTCCCACCTATAGTCTCACATCGCTAGTTGAAGGAAACAATGAAGGCAAATAATCTTTTATAAGTAGAAAGTTTTACTGCCTCAGTATCAATACTCAAGAGACTGGGCCTTGCTTCTGAAATTTGGACTTGGCCTTTCCTGAAAAGAGTCCTACCCAATCCAAATACTAAAAAAAATTGGGGTGCCCCAAAAATTGAGCATCTTGAGGATGCCCAAGGCCCAGGCCTTGTGGGCGTTGCACTGATCGTAACCGTCCAAAAGTGTTTTCAATGGTTCAGCATCTAATTACATCCTTTTCTTTTCTCAAATGTCGGCTTTTGTGGAAAAATGGAAAACGCAACCTGTTTCAACCCAGACAACCGTAGTGCAGATATTGAAAATTTTTTTTTTTGCACGTGCAATGGAGTTGGAGTGGCATTCCATCAAGTTCCACAGAAGTGTAAGAACCCAACAACACCCTCATCGATCAGTCTTGGCTGGCAATCTCCGGAATGTGATTTCTTCAAGCTCAACACGAACGGAGCCGCAAAAAGAAACCCAGGCCTTGCCACTGGCGGAGGGCTCATTCGAGACCGTTTGGGCGTATGGATTTGCAATTTTAGCAGAAAACATTGGCCATGCGACTAGTCTAGCTAGCGGGTGAGGTACGGGGATAACGGGATGGACTCAAAATGGTCTTTTGGTCGCAACGTGAGCCAGCTAGTTGTCTAAGTGCGTGGATGCTCAAGCCGTCATATATTGATATCAATTTTTTTTTTTTTGATTGGCATACATTGATATCTTTAATTATCAGAAAGCAAATTGACAGAGCTCAATGGAAAAAAAAGATTCATGTAGCCGACCCTAAATAATTGAGACATAAGACTCGATTTAGTTTGGTTAAAGCCAATTGACAAAATCGTCTCAACGATCGAACACTTGACCAGCTGGGAGTGTACCCATAGTTTCCATATATTAAGGCAATAGATGCGCTGGTGGTTTAGCTAATCTTGGATGCAACAAGCCTGTTGGACTACAAATTTAAAGTATGAGATTAGGAAATTAATTGACTATGGCTTAGGCTAGTTTTATTTGATGTATCTAAATCGTGTATATATTAGTACATATACACATACGCACATATGGTTCGGTTTAGATTGAAACTGGAACCGTTAACATAAATTCACAGACCAAACCATTAAACATGGTTTAAATTTTTTTGAAACCGGAGCCAAACTACACTACTAAAAAATCAAAAGTTTAGATAGGTTTGGACCGGATTCGCGGATTGACGTTTTTTTTTCTTACCCCTATTAATTTATCCACTACAGCATGCATTGTAGCACCATAACAGAAGTTTTAGTTTCCTCAATAGACCAAGTAATGTTAACCACACCAACTTCCTTATTCAGTCCCAATGCCTCCCACACCGCATCCGATCCATTCACAATGTCATTCCCGCACGGTGGTTGTTCGGCATGCTCTGCATCACAACCATTCCTTGAGTCGCACTCGTCCACCACCTTTGCTTTCACGCTCCGACCATTATTAGCCCGAATATGGATCACCTGGTTGCATCGTGTCCCGCCGTTGTACCACCCAGTTGAAAGGGCAACGATAAGGTTTTTATTGGAGTGGTACTTTCCATCGCACTCCGACGGGCCCCCGCCGTCCCCTCCTTGACTGAAATCATTGTTTGTGAGTTTGGCCGGTGTAGAGGACGTAATGGGAGGGGAGCATGAATACTTGGGGTACGAAAAACCTGCATGTTGAAAGATTTAATAAACACTAGTAGTACTAGATAATTCATAGAAGAAATTTATTCTACCTATTGTCAAAAAGAGAATCTAATTAATAAAGTACGTACTCTAGCAAACAATTCAAATTGCATGAGTATTCGAGAATATTAATAAACGGGAAATAATTAAGAATGTAATGGCGAAAAGCATTGTAAATTGAGAAGAAACTTCACAAAGTTTAAACAAGTTTGTGATCCATAAAGGGGACAATAAGTCTTCGTTTAATTAATTTTCATATCTGTCTATGTTCGATCGATCGTTCACGTTATTCTGGCATTTGATGGTAATTCCGAAAAAAAAATACAATCCAGCGTTTTTGAATGGTATAGTTAGCATAATCGAGGGCAGATTGAGACGTCAATTCTTGCTTAATTTACCTAAATTGTCAAAAAATGTTATTTAGTGCCATTCACAAAACATACTTTTAGCAATAGATCGACACTACTCGTAACGCACGTCTTAGAATTTTGGAACTAACGGTCCGTTTGGAACTTATGAAAGCGATACAAAATAGTAGTAATTAGGAAGGAAAGTGCAAATTAAAGAAGTATTTAGAAATCTAATTACTTTATTTTGTTTTTTCCTCCCATCTTTCTTCTCAAACCAAACAAAAGAAGGGGAAAATCTTTTATTTTTCTCTTCACTTCTTTTCATTTCCTTGAGTTTCATAAAAACCAGAAAAAAAAAAAAAAACCTTTCAAAAAAATAATTAACGAAATAGAGTAGATTAGTAACACTGAAATTAGAAGAATTGGAGAGAGAGAAAAAAACACAAACATTACGCACCGTTGCACGTGAGAGTGCCTGATGGTTGACAACCGTCGGAAGGAGGAGGAGGAGCAGTGGTTGCCCGGCATATGTGGGTCTGTTCGGTGGGATCGTCGTTGCATTTTCCGTTGATGCAAATGAGCTTACCGTCACAGTCATTAAGGTCTCGACATGGTTCGTTGCAGTTGGAGATAGAAACCACTTGAGGAGGAAAAGTTATGAGCTTCAACAAAAGGTAAGTAATTAGGAAAACCAATGTTGATTTTCCCATTAATGAAGGTTGCAAGGCTAAATTATTATCTCTAAAAGGGTGTCGGTTGGGGTTGAGAGTTTGCAAAGGCTTCCTTGTTCTCTTTCTCTTCTCAAAAAGAATTTTTCAAAAAATTCCCCTTAGATTCTCCCTACTTCCACTATTTTTTTCTCTATCTCTCTCCACTTACTACCCCTACTATTTTTCAAAAAACTTTTCAAAACACAATCCAAACTTATAGTACCTACCTAGCTCCGTCCCAAAATCTTTATCCGGTCCTAAAAAACGATAATTTAAGAATAGTTCATTTTTCCAAAAAAAAAAATTGATTTTTTTTTCATAAATTAAAAAAACTCATTGATATCTAATAACTTGTCGAATTTTTCTGAATCTTTCTTGAAAATTTCGAATTATTTGAAGTCTTCACTTTGAGGATCCAACAAAAATTTTGGAACTAAAGGAGTACAAAAGTAGTCAGCCTAAAAAAACCTTCCAATTTCCAAATCCTAAATTCTTTAAAATTTTGTTTGTTTTTACTTTTAAAATAATCAAAATTGTGAGAGTGAAAGATTGAGAGGAAACGTGGTAGCGGGTGGAAATTGGGGTGGGGGGAATTGAGAGAGTGAGAGAAGGAGAGGGTGTTATTTTCCAACTTGAATCGTCTGTTCCCAACTCCCTGTCCCTCTCTCTGTCTCACCCTTCTCTGATAGTCCCATTCCACAACCACGTATCTCCATTCTAAAATTTTAGTTCAATAATGACAACAACGTAAAGAGAATTTTTGTATACAGTGCTTTTTATAAAATACACATGTACATATATGTATGTTGGTTGAGAATTTTGTTTTGTTGAGCTATTATTTACTTATTCACAATTATAAGTGATTTTTGATTTACCTTAAATACAGATGACTCATTCAGTACCGACAATATCAAAGAAAAATTAAATTTTATGCACAAAAATACACATTTTAGAGCATTTTTTTTGAAGCTCCCCCTGCCGTGGGGGATTGTTTTGACAAGAGGAGCCGAGGGGGTCAACATTCTAATTTCCACGGTCTTCTTAAACCTACGTTAGTACGTTCAACGTAGTACTATCTATTGAAGTGGCACCATCGATGCATGCATTACTATTCATTCAGAGAAATTTTTCAGTACCGGGTGGGTACCACATAGTGCCCGCTTGGCACTCCCGAGCCGTCCGATGTACTTTTGGACGACTCGAATTTAGAGAAAAAAAAAAAAGAGAAAGAAAGAGGAGGGGTGAGAGGTGAGATAATGTTTTAATTCGAGCCGTCCAAGAGTGCATCGGATGGCTCGAAAGTACCGAGCGAACACGATATGGGATATACCCACCCAACACTCAAAATTTTCTCATTCATAAGTGTAACAAAAAGTTCAAACTTTAAACCTATGGTACTCCAAACTCAATTTTGTTTACTCAATTGTTTGGGTGTTTGGTCATATGTTGTTGTCAGTCATTTTCTTGCCAGCGGTTGTACTATGATGTGTGGTGATTCTAAGAAAAGTAATTTTAGCACGTCACATTTGTGTGGTGATTCCAAGAAAAGTGATTTTAACACGTCACATTTAGGAGTTGTTCTTCTAAATAAGTCACTTGGCTTTTTTTTTTTTGTCTTTATTCAAATTTTTTTTGCATCTATTAGTCTTTTGTCAATTTTTTGGAGATTATTACTTCGTCATGACGAGATCGAGGAATCTAAAAAGTAAAAAATTACCATTGAAACCTAACTTTTTTAATAAAGACAAAAATAAGCTAATAAGCAAATTTTTTCGTCTTTATTCAAAAAAATTGGATTTCGATCGTAGTTTTTTACTTTTTAGATTTCTCTTGTCATGAAGAGAAATCTAATAAGCCAATAAGCCATTTTTTAGTCATTGATATTTCATTTTTTTTCCTAATGTAAAATTACTAAATTATCCTTTGTTATATTAGTGTTCATCCACTATTTTCACACTAGACGGGTATTGTTGTAATTTTAAATAAAAAAAGACAAAAAGTGAAATTGTAATGTCTCAATAACTAAAAATGTAGTGCCAAAATCAATTTTCTTATGGCATTTGTATGTGGGCATCTTCTGATTTGGACATGGAGAATAGTTTGCAAATCCATGCACAAAAAGACGCACACTGTACGAAAAGTGCTGCAATATGTTATACACGTCTCTTTCTGAGGCCTCGTTTTTACTAACAAAAAATATTAAAAATTTAATGCATTTTACCATCTCGTTTTCACTAAAAAAAAAATTTCGCATTTTACCATCTCGTTTTCACTAACAAAAAAATTGTCAACAGACACTGTTTTTGTTACAGTAAGTCTACACACAAACCATCAACAACTTATTCATTACTGGAAATAACTTGACATTTTTCAACAACTTATTCAATACTGGAAACACCCAACAACTTTTCGACCACAAAAAAAAATCTACAAATTTTTCACAATCAAAAACACCTCCGGTTTGTGCATTATGCACAAATCTTTAATCGCCTTAAATATTTTTAAAAGAATACTTGCATAGAAACCCTAACACAAGTGTTACTCCTTTAACTTCGTAACATTTGCAGAGAATGTTAATTAACAGTAGTGATCTGACTTGGGGTTTTTTTTTTTATCAGCAAAAATAACATTTATCCACCAACCATGAGGAATTTGGCAGATTGGTGGATAGATAATAAATATGGAGATTTTGGAGAAACATTGTTGGGAAGCTAATTTCTTTGTAACAACTTGGTCCATTTGGCTCACAAGGAATGATGTTATTTTCAACAATGCAACAACAAGAGTGAACACAATGGTGGATTTGATCAAAACAAGAATGACTGTGGATGATGGCTAAGTTTGACATCAAAATCTACACTGTAGAGGATTTTAAGGTGTTTTTAGATAGGATTCAGATGGTGAAATTATGACTTTGTAATCTTTGGGGTGGAAAGCTCCCGATTCTTGGAAGTTCTTTGTTTGTATGGTCGTTTTCTTTTTGATAAGCAGTTGCTCATCTCTTTTCTATATTTTCTATCTTCTTGATGTATCCCTTCAAATTTTTATATAAATAATTCTTTTGCCGAGAAAGAAAAAAAAACAAAAACAAACAGCAGTGATGTGATTATTATGATAGGGAACTTAATTTCTAATCTTAGAACCAAAATTAATCTTCCAAGTATAAGCCATTTTTCAACACCTAGAAGCTCCCCAGTATTCGGTCTAATGACCAGAAGCTCCACGAATTCGTGCTTATCGATCTCCGGTTCTTCTTGTTGGGATGAAATAGTCTTTTTGCAATTACACCATTTTTCTTTTTCTCTTTTTGCAAGTGGGGTGATAGCGGAATTGGTAGACGACTTTGTTTGGTTTCAAGTTCTGAGAATTTTTTTTGATGTAATGAATGATAATATATATTGAAAGAGATAGATAGAAAAACTTATTGGAAACTGTGCAAAGAATAAAAATAGGGTAAATTTCACTGACCTCCCCTGAGGTTTTTGACACATGCAGGTTCTGAAATGCCACTAACCTCCCCTACTTTTGCTGACAATATTAATATTCCCCCTCAGCCACTTTTCCGTTAAACAACTTAATAGAAGCTGTTGATTCATGACATCATCAGTATCCTATACCACTAAAATGTCTATTTTACCTCCTCACACCTTCCAACTTTACGCTCCACAATTCACCTTTTTTTTTTTTTTTTGGATTCAACGGTAAGGGGCGTCCAAGTTAGGTTACGCACACATCAACTAATTTCTTCATTGATTTGGTCAAAAGCAGACCATCTATGTTAGGACTATAAAACATTAATTTTTGCGGCATGACCCCAAAAGTCGAATTTTGGTCAATTGTGTAGGGAGCAAACTCACAGACCAACTGGAATAACCTTGGCGTTAACTTAGGCATTTAAAAGAACAAAATACCCATCTAATAAAAAGCATAAATAATTGTACAAATCCCAAACACAAGAAGTTAACTTTTTCACGAACTCGGTCAATAACATAGCCATCATTTTATTCTCTTAGTTGTTTTAATAAATTTTTTTATATGCTTTGTGTTCCACAGGAGGTGGGGCATTAGCGGGGTGCCATTATCCCGTGGGTGTGGGAAATTAAGCAAAACTTTTAATAAAAAAATAGAAGAAGAGCAAACTCAGTTTAATCCACTCAATAGATCTCCCAATGTATATTTGTAACACCGCATCCTCCTTTCTCCTCCATCATTTAGCGCCTCTCTCTCTCTCTCTCTCTCTCACGCGCGCGCACACACCCTCCAAACTCAGCAAACCCTATTGGCTCACCTTTATTGAGAGAGTGAATTTTTTTTTTTGTTACAGTCGAGTGTGAATATCTCAAGGGTATTCCGGTTAGTTGGTGAGTTTGCTCCTTATGTAATTGACTAAGGTTTGACCTTCTTCTTTTATCGGTAAAAGTAACAATTTATTCCAGAAAACTTAACAGGGGAAGAAAATCCAATCAAAGGTTAAATGCAAACAAACAAAAACACCCAAAATGGAAAAGAAACTCAGCTAAAATACCTTTTTTCGGGCCAAATTCTCATTTGTCAATAGGTGGGGTCAACACCCAAACATCTCGAAAAAACCCATGTTTGGAGGTAGAGAGGATCAACACCCAAGCACCCGTCCTTCGAATGTACAAATGCGGGCTAAACTCCAGCAGTGGCCAAAAAGACCGCCTTCGTCATTCGACAATGAAGGAATTAGTTGATTTCTTATAGTCCCGGCATAGATGGTCTGCTTTTGACTAACCAATGAAGGAATTAGTTGATTTGCACGTAAACTAGCCTGGACGCCCCTTACCGTTGAATCCAAAAAAAACAGAAGAAGGTGAATTGTGGAGCGTAAAGTTGGAAGGTGTGAGGAGGTAAAATAGACATTTTAGTGGTATAGGATACTGATGTCATGAATCAACAGCTTCTGTTAAGTTGTTTAACGGAAAAGTGGCTGAGGGGGAATATTAATATTGTCAGCAAAAGCAAGGGAAGTTAGTGGCATTTCAGAAACCTCAGGGGAGGTCAGTGAAATTTCAAAACTTACAAATGAACAAAGTGGGGCCATGCACAAGACCAATATATGGTCAAATCTCACTAACAAAAAAATTCCAAGGAGTAGCTCAAGTGACAACTATGATGAACTATAAATTTAGATATTTTGAATTCGAAATTTGACGATTTTTGGGGCCAGAGTACAAAAGAGAAATTCTTGTAAATCCCATACTCCCAGCTTGGATGACTTGTCTTTAACTAGATCGGGTAGGAAAATTAATAATCTAGATAGGCGTAAGTTCGTCTATACCACTTTACTGCCGAAAAAATCATTTACTGCATACGTAGGAACTCCAAAAAAAAACAAGAAAGGAATTCAGGGATGATACCAAGATAAGTAAAATGGTTGTCTAGAAAGGTTAGGTTGAAAATGTTCTGGTGATGATTAGACAGATTGAGATTTGAAGACATACTCCCATCGTTATTGATGGGCATTCAACGATCATCCGAAAAAATTGGGGGACTTGGGGCAAATATTTCGAAACTTATGAACAGATTTTCATAAAATTGCTCTTGGTATGAAAAGGAGAAAAGTTATTGAAAAACATGGAATGTGCCAGGTAAAATGTCTAATACAACCTCCCTTTTCTTTCTTTTCCCCTTCTCTGCTACCATGACCTCTGCACCGCACCCCATCAATCCCCTTCCCTCTCTAAAAACTTCTCCCAAACCCAAATCCCCGTGAACTCAGGCACCACCACCACCGTCCATGGCGGCCAGAATTCCCGTCTCGCTCCGTTTGACCCGGTTCGAATTTATCGGCCCAAAACCCAACTCCATTACCTTGCCCACGTGTCTACTCTCCCTGTCAATTCGTTGTGGTGTCACGGCGCTTCGGTTCGGTCAGAGGAAAACGACGACGGTTCTGTCCTTTTGTGATGGCGACCGCTACAGTTACCAGAGCGATGGTGGTTCTTGTGGAGGAGTGGGTTTTGTTCTGGCTGATCTAAGGGTATATGGACTGAGCTAAAGAAAAACCCAAATCTGTTTGAATTTGTGTGTTCTTCTTATTATTGATTTGAACAACTCTATATATTTTAAACTCGATTTAGTCATTTATAATCAAACTAGAAAGATTGGTCTTTATTAATACTTGACGTAGTCATTTATAATTAATGACTTGTTCTTTTATACCTCAGACAATAGAGATAAGATTCTCTCAGAAAATATAACTTGGTCCATGTTAACAGAAAGATTAGTCTTGACTGATACCTAACGTAGTGCTTTATAATAAATGACTTGCTCTTTTATATTTCAAACAATGGAGACAAGGTTCTCTAAAAAAATATGAAATGAATTGGTCCAGGTTAAAATAAAGATTGGTTTTCACTAATAGTCCACGTAGGTTTTTATAACTAATGACTTGCTCTTTATACCTCAGAATGAATAAGGTTCTCTCAAAAAATATGACTTGATCTATTTTAACTGAAATATTGGTCTTTACTAACACTCTCAGTAGTTCTTTATAATAAATGACTTGCTCTTTTATATCTCAGACAATAGGGTGATTCCAAACCGTTTGTGGGTTTATATTGGCTGATTTGTGGGTTTAGTAACTAGGAATTTGTGTGAGAGTTTCAATTTGTGGGTTTAGTAATAATTGTCATTGGTTTTAAATGTCCATGGGGGAATTTGATTTGGGATGGGAAAATCCAGAACTAACTTGGGTTCAATTTGGAAAAAATTTTGATCTGGGTTTTGATTTCACAGCTACTCCACTAATTTGGGTTTTATTTGGGTTTGCTGACAGGTTTGTGCGCCCGTGTGTGTGAGAGAGAGAGAGAGGGGTGGGTTTGGCTGATGGTGGTGGTTGTGGTTGTGGGACGGTGGTGGTGGTGGTGGTTGTGAGAAGGGGTATTTTTGTCCGTGTAAATTTGAAATACCATGGGTTGAGACTTATTTGTTTCTTTGCCATTACTTCATAATTTCGAAAAAATAGTCCATGGTTTGAGACTTATTTGCCCCTGTTCCCCTGAACTCCAATTTCCCCGAAAAAATTGGCTAACGGATACAGCACGGATGCAAAATTTTAAAATTGGGTTGGCGCGAACATTAAAAAGAATTATAACGTATGAAAGGCGACATTAATTTTCCCAATAAAAATTGTAAAAATATTTTTTATCGGGAATTGCAAAAATATTATAAAAATACTATCATACAGAGTATATTGTTTTCTTTATCTAAATACGTCCTCATAATTGTAATTGCATACAATCGCGTCCATCCTCTATGTCCATTTTAAAATGCAAAATGACATCACAAAATTCAAATATTGCAAAATGATTCGAACCGCTTATTATTTTTAAAACATTTTTGTATGGAGCCTTGTAAAAAATAAGTTCAACCCGATATTTTTTGAATTTGTGAGGGTGAAACTATTTAACTGCTCAATTTCGCTTCTATAAATCAGGTTGAGCTGGTTTTTTATAAGGCCCCAAAAAAATTGTTTTAAAAATATTGGACAATTGAAATCATCTTTTTGGGACCCGAAGTGGTCCAAACAAAACCCATATGTACATGGTATGTACATTGCATATGTACACATAGCAGTACTCTTAGGTGCTAACCAACTCACTGAAAAGCAATTGCTATTAGGGCACGCAACTTAATCTTTAAAGGGCAGCGCATGCCTTGCACTAAGTAGCAAGTGGACATGAGGTGCTTTACAATGCTGCCCATACAGCATCGACAGGTGGAGGCAGTTAGTTCTTTCTTCGCTTGCCCCACGCCAGTAAGGGATGTCTCGAGTACAGAGTGGATGTTGGCCCTATAAAGCCAACAATCTTCCCCTAACACCCACCCAAGACTTGAACCCATAACCTCGCTCTGATACCACTTGTTGGATTAGGTGCTAACCAACTCACCCAAAAGCATTTGCTATTAGGGAAAGACGCAACTTAATCTTTCAATGGCAGCGCAAAGCCCTGCTCTAAGCGACAGCTGGACATGAGGCGCTTTGCAATGCTGCCCATACAACACCCACAGGTAGAGGCGGCTATTAGTCTGCCCTTTGCTTGCCTCGCTCTAGCAGGGGCGTCTCGAGTATAGGGTGCATGCTGGCCCCCATAAAACGAACAGGATAGAAGTGTGACACATTTTTGTAAAGCGAGGGAGTGCACAGTGATTTTAGAAAGTAAACGGTATGCAATGTGATCTCATTAAAATAGAAGGGGTCTAAACACTACGCCAAATTTTGGCTTTACCGGCGATAGTATTACCGGCATTAATTTAATGCCGTTAAAAGACACTTTTAGCGGCATTAATAAGACCGCCGGTAATAATTACCCTAAAACGGCGGTAATCCAAAGACTGCCGTTTTTAGTGACTTTTACCGGCGGTTTTTTAATTACCGCCGGAAAAAGTAGAATGTACGGTTATTTTTATTACCGGTGGTTTATTACCGCCGTTTATAATAAAACCGACCCGTATAATATAAATAATATTATTTATCCTAGTTGAACCATAATGCGGGTTAGCCGAGTTGGTCGCACGCGCGTTCAAAGATCCGGAGGTTCCGGGTTCGAGTCACAGGAAAAGCAAAAAAATTTAACCACCGATTTTATTGCCGGCGGTATTATTACCGGCGGTTCTTTACCGCCATTTTTAGTATTACCGGCGGTTTTCTAATGCCACTTTTGTTTTTCCGACAATTGTTTTCCCGGCGGTTTATTTCCCTCGGTTTTTGAACTATTACCGGCGGTTTTGAGTATTACCGGCAGTTTTGGGACTATTAACGGCAGTTTTCTCATGCCGCTAATGCTAAAATTTGGCGTAGTGAAATGAAATTTACCATTTGCAAAAACCCTATCTTATTCTCTATATATAAACTAGAGGTGAGCATGGACCAGATTGTTTTGGTTACTAGTGTCAGGGTACGTGCTCCGCAACAAAGTAGGTCATCCCTTAAAAACTGATCCAACATGGAGATACTTCTAGTCAATCTGGACATCAACCCTTTAATCTAAAAAGGAAGATCTCTCAAGAGAATGTCACTTGTCCGTGTCCAACCTCGACACTCCTCAAACATTCTCGGAAACATGTGTCCCTTAAAAACTGTCCCAACATGGAGATACTTTTGGTTAATCAGGAAATCATCCTTTTAATCTAGGAAGCAAGATCTGTCATAACTCATAAGAATGTCACATGTTCGTGTCCAACCTCGACACTCCTCAAACTCTCTCAGAAACGTGTTCGATACTTTCTTTTGTCCATTATTCGACAATTACAATCTTCATTCGAATACGTGTCTGGCAATCTATCTGCTACGTGTCTCACAATTCATTGGTTTCGTTGACTAAGAACCATAGTTATCAAATGCGCACCAAGGCACGTGACTAACGCTTCAAGAAGGTTGGGCCGGGCAACACGCATAGGTGTAGGTTAGGCACAGAGGCTCATACATTGATTGACGGCGAAAGGCACAACAATGGTGCACCTTTAAAACCCGAAATGAGTAACCTCCATAATTAACATCTTTGGAGTTCACAGAACCAGCCAACCTACCCTAAACTGACAACTCACGTAGTACACAAATGGTCAAATGAAAGATACACAGCACTGGCTTCATGATGGTCAGTATACACCATCAAATACTAATGCATAATGTAGAAATCATCACTGTGCATGTAATTAATATACAAATGTCTCAAAGAATCAATTTTTATCCGTTCAAAACACAATATGCAGCCAAAAGAACAATGAGACACAACTGTCGAAAAAGCGATCAATTGCCAAAACGAAATCTAAAACACGACCAAGCCTCCAAAATAACTCCACCACTTTCAACACAAACCAGAAAAGAAGTGAAAGACCACCAAAATCAAGGGGAATATCAGTTTAGTATGTCCATTATCCAGTCAGCCTTCTTCTTCTCCGTTCTTCCCTTGTATCAAAATGAAAGTATGTTGTAAAAAAACCCAACAAACAAAATTCTCTTCAACACCGACATGCAAGACACCATAAGCTTTGTAATTCATTGGCAGCACCCTGCACTCCTAGATAACAAAAGAAACACTTACACAATCTCAATAAGCCACAGGGAAAAACTCTAACCAACAAACGCAAGAAAGTGATCCCACAACTCTATGAAGACATAAATCAACCTCCCAAAATTACATACACATCTCAGCTACATTGCCCACCCAAATCTAGATCCCTGAAAACATATATTTCATCTGAATCATCCCTTATTTTTAATAGACAAGAACTGTCTTTATGTAATTGCACCGCAATTTTTTCTTAGCATTTGCTCTATGGGTGGTACAACGAGATTACATTATTTACGGAATTTCGAGAAACCATTTTGCTTTGGCCTTTAATCTTATTAAGATCTCCACACAAATGGGGAAAGGTGGCATATGCATGAAAACTACAATAGCACACGTGATTTTAAAACAATATGCCGTTCGCTACGTGAACAGTTGTACCTCACCTAAAGTAATTGTACTCTAAAAAGCACGAACATAGGTAGGAGGTACGGTTATGATATGATATGCATACATCAACAGGTTAAGCGATACGTTTAATATTAAAAGTAAGGCAAAAGCATTTCTAATCCCTTCCTATTCTTCATTTTTTAGCCAATAGATAAACAAAACAAAAAGATAACTACAAAAACAAAACTTGTAACGTGAAAGAAAGTAAGAATATGCAATACCTTCTTATTCTTCATCTTTAAGCACTTTAAACATGATAGGCTAAGCAACCGCTCTACCTCGCTCACGTGAAAAGGATGATATATACGAATCGGTAACTCGATATACCTGAAATGACCTAAAAGGTAACAATAACAAAACTTTAGCACTCCTCCACATAACCACAGGCGGAAAGCATGTGAATACATCTCTTTCGAACTTTTCAGCGTAATCACCAATAAAGGCCAACAAAAAACGTGAAAGTCTTAATGCTATGAACAGATTCATTTCATTATGCATGTAAGTCTTTAGATTCTATGAACACATTCGTTTCATTATGCATACATAAGCCTTGATGCTTTAAGACCCCATTATTTGTCAAGGGTAAGTTTTTTCCCCTCATTTCTTAAATGTGTTCATGCTTTTCAAGCCAAAAGAGAAATCTTGATGTGAAGTGTTAACTTGTCTGAAAGGAATAGAAAAATGAAATTCATCCGACTATGAAGCAGCTTAAACTACTTTTAGCTCTATTTCCCCCGAGTTCATGTAATTTTGTTTTGCTTATACGTGTCAGGTCCTTGGTTTGAGCTCTTATAATCTTATTGAAGGTATGCTCTAAAAGAGATGTAAAAAAGCCCCTCATCAACAACTCGGGAGGGACCATAACAGGAACAAATTTTGGTTTGGCAACTCGCAAGGAAATTGTAAACCCATACACTCTTTAGCATCATTTGTCCAGAAAGCGTCAGCGGAGTTAGTTAATTAAGCCATGCCATATAAGAGCTTTTAGTTAATCAAGCCATGCCACATATGAGCTTTTGTTTCCTTTGTTCCAAAAAGTAATTCTTCGCCTTGTTTCTAACTATGAAGCAGCTACAAGAATTGAATAAATCTGTGTTTGGCTCTACTTCAGAACCAAATCTCCTAAAGTTAGCATTTGATCGATGGTCGTATTTACATAAACTTCTGAACAACTTCATGTGAGATCATATGAGAAATGAAATTTCCTTAGACTCGGAAAAAGTTTTTAATAATCAGACTTGGCTTACATCAACCATGAAGGATCTCGTGTCAACCTTACTAATTCGAAACTTATGTGTTTTTTTTGCCAATTTTGAATGGATTTTTGGTAATATTCCTTATCTCTTGTGTGTGTGCGCGCTCGCGTTAGTGGGCATCATCCAACAATGACTTCCCTACAAACCATGCTAGTCAGATTACAAATTCATTCCTTGGTTTGCCACTTGGATCTGGAAGATGTGAGCACGTTATTATGCGTCATCCAACAACGACTTCCCTACAAATCATGCTAGTCAAATTACAAATTCATTCCTTGGTTTGCCATTTGAATCTGGAAGATGTGAATCATCATGTGATGCTAGAGAACCTGGAAAATGTGAAGGCATTAAGTTTTCACATTTTTTTCTTGTTTGTTGCTGGTAATTATGCTTGCTTTCAGCCCGTTATTTTGTTGAGACTGCCAAAGTTTCATTACTCTTTCCTTTCAGGTCATTTTGGGTATATCGAGTCATCGATTCCTATATATGTCATCCTTCTCACGTGAGCGAGCTAAAGTGGCTGCCTAATCTTTCGTGTCTAAACTGCCTTTCATCCTACAGGTTTTTTCACATCATCCAACAATGACTTCTCTTTAAGCCATGCTAGTCAGGTTACAAATCTATTCCTTGGCTTGCCCCGTTACATTTTTAGCCCAGGTGAAAGAAAAGGTCGTAAAATGTGAACGTATTAAGTTTTCACGTTTTTTGTTGTTCGTTACTGTTAATTACATCGAAAACTCTGAACGAAATGTATTTGCCTGCTCTCAACCTATGTTTTCGTGGAACACTACGAAAGTTTTATTATTGTTTCCTTTCACGTCATTTCAAGTATATCGAGTTACCGATTCCTCTATATCATCATTCCCAAGTGAGTGAGCTAAAGCAGCTACTTGGCCTATCATGCTTAGAGGGCCTAAAGATGAAGAATAAGAAGGGCCTTTTTAATCCTTGAATAGTTTTCCCTATTTTGTGTCAAAGACGATGCCACGACGACACCATTTTCTTGCACTTATCTTTTTAATTCTTGACCAAAAATGAAAGGGCAGAGCTTTCCCTATTTTATTGTTACCTTTCAAGTTATTTCAAGCATATCGAGTTACCGATTCCTATATATCATCCTTCCCAAGTGAGCGAGCTAAAGTGGCTACTTAGTCTATCATGCTTAGAGTGCTTAAAGATGAAGAATAAGAAGGGCCTGGACATTCTGAGTTTCTTTCAGCCTAAAGGTTTTGTTTTTGCACTTATCTTTTTAATATTGTGCCTAGAGCCTAAAGGTTTTGTTTTTGCACTTATCTTTTTAATCCTTGAATAAAAACGAAAGGGTGGAGCTTTCCATATTTTGTGCCAGAGATGATGCCACCACGACACCATATTCTTGCACTTATGTTTTTAATTCTTGACCAAACACGAAAGGGCAGAGCTTTCCCTATTCTGCGACAGAGACAGTGCTTGAATCTACAGAATCATTACAAATTATTGACATCATAGAGCACAGAAATCACGAAATTGGTCCTCACACGTCTCTCATTTTTTGGGGAAACAGATTTCAGCCTTAAAACATGAAGACAATTTCATAGGGAGCAAAAAATCTACAACCAATTAGTCGATGGTTTTAAACGATTTTAGCGGCAATAGAATAAGCGAAGAATGTACTTTAAATATCATCAAGGATTTTAAACCAAATTCACAATGCAAGAATGATAAATCGTCCAAGAAAGAAACCCCTGTAACCTGTCCCAAATCTATTGTGTATATACATGCATATTTACACAAAAATATGCAAATATAATCAACTAGAAAGAGGGAGAAAATGTATACTTGCAAAAGTGATGAAGTTTAGAGGCGGTGGTGATGATTGGAAGTGGCAGTGGCGATCGGTGGACAAATCGGCAGTCGATGGTACGTGAAGTTCTGAAACCGAAACTGGAGAGAGAGAGAGAGAGAGAGAGAGAGAGAGAGAGAGAGAGAGAGAGAGAGAGAGAGAGAGAGAGAGAGAGAGATTTGACTACGAGCAAGACGATCGATCAACGGGAGCAAGACGAATCGATCGATGATACCATCATTGTCGACGTCTTTCACAAGTTCAGCAAGAGAGAGAGAGAGAGAGAGAGAGAGAGAGAGAGAGAGAGCCATAGTTTAGGGTTTTTGTTTCTGTTGGTCTCGATTGTGGAACGATGATGGCGAAATGTAGTTTACCAGCAATCATAAGTAGAGATAACGAATCAAAAAGAAGAAGAAGACGAAGAAGAAGAAGAACAACAACAGATCACCCCCGCCGGCTCCACTTCTCCTCCAGCAGCTGATTGGGCATCATCTGCTTTGAGACGCCTGCTTGGCCGTCCGTCGCAGAGATGGTGGTGGCCGGATGAATGAAAACCCAAAATGGGAAGAGAGGAAGACTTCAACAAGTGAATTGGAAGAGCATTAATGATCAAAAAAAAAATTGGAAGAGCATTATCTTTTGTATGTGCAAGTAGCATGGTTGTATAAAAAAAGGGAAAAAATGAATTCCAAGGGACAAACCGCCTGGATTCCAAGCTTTATTCCCGCGTGTACAGTAACCGGAGGAGGCAATTTTACCGAAAAGCCCCCAAGCCCAACACCACTACGTGACAAAATAGTGTAGAAAAATCGGGATGCAGACGGAAAACATCGAAAGTCAGAAAACCCGTTAAAGTAATTCGTAAATAACCTAAATAGTGTCTATGGCCTACCACTTTTAAGCGCGAAATGACAAGAACGCCTAAAACCCTAAAGAAGTAAATGCAATTGGCTAGTTTCTGAACTCGGGGGCATTATCGTCTGGAGATGGCCAAAGTGTAAGCCACAATTCAAAACTTGGTTCCTTTATAGGCGGCCTGGGGATATAGTAAACTAAAAATCAAACCATTATATACAGATTATGTATTTGAAGAACCAAACCAACCCACAAAAAATATAGAACCAAATCAATCTAAACCATTAGACTACGGTTTGGTTTCAGTTTCGAACCTTGGTTTATTTGAAATTGAGATATCATCCTCGCAAACTATTTAAAGTACTCAAAGTTGCGGACATAAACTAAGAATTGGTTTTTATTTATAGAAAAATTTAGGAATTAATTGAGCCGTGGAATCAGTATTCACTAAATGGAGCATTATATATCTACTAGTGCTTGCCTGTGCCTACGGCACTTGCTAGCTAATTGCTTGCCTATGCCTACGGCACTACGCATCCCTGTTGGAATTGTCTGTGCCTACGGCACTTACTAGCTAATGGCTCAAAATACTAAATCGCCATCATTGAAATGAGGACAGGGTTTGACAACGGCCAACAAAAACAGAGAGAGAGAGAGAGAGAGAGAGAGAGAGAGAGAGAGAGAGAGAGAGTCACGAAGAAATCGCCATCGCTGAAATGAGGACAGGGTTTGAGTGATTCAAATTTTGAAGCCCTTGAAATCGAGAGACATGTTCCACGCACCATATTAACTTTATATTAATTTCATTCTAACTATTTATCCTATAATTCTAAACACACACCAAAAAAATGAGAGTCAAATAAATGGTGTTACAACTGGTAGAAACTTGTTGAATAAAAAACTAACTATTTTTTCACTTTCCGAAAAATTAGCCAGTATAGTCCATGGTCACCCTACCAATGTTTTGATGAAAATATGTTTTGAAGAAAAGAGCATAAAAGTAAAAAAAAAAATTATATATTGTATGCATGTATTGAACGCAACCAAAAATCTATTTTAGATGCAAACCTAGTATCTATATCCCATGTGATGGAAAATGTGTTTTTCATGCAAGCTTAAGCTAAAGCTTATGTGGCTACGGTAATGTGTGTTTTTTCATTCAAGCTAGGGCAACAAAATAATATGAAATCATAAATTTCTTGGCACATAAATCTAAAATAAATCTATCCTTTTAACTGAAGCTAAAGCTTCAAAGACAAAGTTTGAGAAATCAAATCCAAAAAATAAATCTTGTACCTGTGCAATATGGTTGTTGTTAACTCCAACTCTCAATTATAACCCAACACTAAGAACTGGCCAAAAAAAGACGAGAATTAACCATGGGTAGAGGACAAAAGAACTGATAGCCATACTTGTGGAGAGAGAATCGAAGAGAAGGCGAGGGTCAAGGAGACATGAAAGAGAACTGAAAAGAAAACGTTTAGGAAGAGAGAGAAAAACAATTGAAAAAAATTAACGCCAAAGACTATATTGCTAAAAAATCAGCAATCAAAAATTATTGCAAAAAATCAAGCTTCCAGTAAAATTAGTCGGTTTATTGTATGTATTTAAACACAAAACTTTCCAAAAATCCTCCCTCGCCTATTAATCAATTGATGTATATTGTGTTGATTTTACAAATCTATTGAAATTACCCTTTCTATTGGGAGACGTTTCCAATATAAGCCCTAGGATTTTAAGCCCCAGGATTGCACGCTATTTACAAAACATGCCATTAGTTTGTATGTGAAAGGTAGAGAAATCTGGGCCGTTAGATTTGTTTGTATAAGTAGATAAAATTTGTGTTTGAAATTAATCTGAACCATTGAGAGAGAATATTTTGTTAGGAATATTTTTAAAGACCCTTCTGTTTTATAAGATAGATATACTATATATGTGCTTTTGAGATTATAGGAATGGGTTGTGATATATAGAAGTTTATACTAAATAATTTTGGTAGTAAATGAATAATGAATAAAACGGTGGATTGAGTAAATTATTAATTTAGAAAATTACTTGACTATAATTTTCATGTATACTTGGTGCATCTAAATTAAATGAGTTATGTGTATATATACTATACCTATATACGGTTCAGATTGGTTTGAAACCGAAACCATTAACATAAATCCACAGACCAAACCATTTAACGCGGTTTCTAAATTTTTTAAACTGGAACCAAACCACACTACTGAAAAACCTTAACAAACCATTCGGTTTGGATTGGTTTAAACTGGATTCGCAGTTTGATAGATTTTTCTCAATCCTAATATTATAAACAGGTTAAAATCATCCTTTTATCCCCGACAACATTGTTCTTCCCTACAGCAATTACCCTGCATTAATTCGGGTAAGTCCTTACATATACTGTTTTCTTAATTTGAAAATGAGTTTTTTGGTTAATGGGCAAACTAATTAATCTCATGTAAAATTTTGTTTTTTCTTCCATATATACATACGAATTACAGTGCAAAAACTATGAGCTTGAGGATAAGGTTTCTAGCTAGTTCTTGCTTTTTTCCTGATGATGGTATTGAGCTCTTGCTTAGCCACAAACAGGAGAACAATGATGGTTGATGGGAAAGAGAAAGAGAAGCGGCAGCTGCTCGTCGAGAATGAGAAGGAAACATTTGAGAACTTTGAAACCGCTACGAACCACCAGTTAATACCATGTTACGATTCATGCCCGGCCCTATTCAGGATCCCAACCCCCACCAAAGACAAAACAGTTATAGTGATGGCAAAGTCTAAGTCTAAAGATATACTGTACTATGCAGTTATACTATGTGAACTTAGCTAGGTGTTATGTTATGGGTGTTTTACGCGTCTTTGTTATATATATATATATCTCTTAAATAATTTTTGGCCTTATGTCTTACATTTGGATACAAGTATCAGTTTCTCAGGTTGTGATCAGGTTGTACCATTTTCCTTGGTATTGTAGTGCATGCTAATCATATGTGTATTATTATTTTAACTAACTAAATATATATAGCATCAGAGATGCTCCGATCCAGTTTGTAGTTTCCATTCCAATCAACTAAATAAGAATATTGTGCCATCTGATCGATCAATATTCTTTAATTTGTAATATGTTCGATCGGAACCTCGAGCTCCACGTGTTGATTGATGTCGATCGTTTCTTGATCGAACAAGTTAATTTTAGGAGAATTTTTCTGTTTCGATATGTTCCAAGCTGATGCAGCGCAGCCTCCTTTTACGAAACTATTTGCAAGAAGAAATTACGAATTTGCTTATGTTAAAGATTCTCTCTTTGAAATATAAACACGAATAGGTATGAACTAGAGGTACTCCCTCTTCGAACACACGATAATGAGAAAACTCTAAATTTTTCTTTAATTCAATAACAATTCTCTTAGTCCGAAGGCTTACAACTTATTATATAGGAAAAAACTCTAACCCTAATTGATTCGTCTGAAAAGGAAGCAGAATCAATTAAATTAACAAAAAATACCAAAAATAAAAAATTCTACTTTGACTAGGAAATCGAATATTAGAAAAAAATATAAGGTAGTCAAAACAAAAGACAACTAAAACGAAATTTCCTAACAAAATAATAAACTCAAAATAATGCGTAATTAATTTATATTCTTCATATTTCTGTTTTGCATCACAAGCTGCATGTGGCCGGAATCATCTAACTGTGAGTCGTACGTCATTTCAGTTAGTTCCTATTTAAATAAATTAATTCCTATAAAACATCGATCCGAGCATAGCTTTACAATGTTTGCACACTAAAAGTTGGCAAATTTTAAAACTACTAATTAATTTGGATCAAAATTCAATGGGATTGGTCCCTGCAAGTCCACTGCACAACTCCACATATAACATATTCCTGCGTATACACTACTAATTTTCAGATTAATTAAGAAAAAATTCAATGGGATTGGTAGTAAAAAAAAATTCTTACAATTTCCATATGTGGGGTATAAATTCATAAAATTTCCAGTCACCAATCATTTTCTGGTTGCCTGTATAAAATTATACGATAGCTATGCACATACACACTATATCGTCTCTTCTTCGGACCTCGCAAGTGCAATATACAACGGTAGGTTATATTTTTAATTATCAATATGAAAATACACGTGATTCAGGTAGGGACGGATTCAGAAATATTCTTTAGTGGGGTCACTTTGTTAATTATAGTGGCGGAAATTTATTTTTCTAGTTAACCACAATAAGATCGTTATATAATTAAAGCATGCAATACAAACTACAAAAATATATAACACATACTTTCACTTAATTTATGTAAAAATAAGCACAAAATCTAAGACAAAATTTGAGAGTATGTTTTACATGAACATCGATAAGTTTTAGAATGATCAATATAGTTTTATTAATGATTTATTTTAAAATATTGCTCTTAGATGGTTAAAAATACGTACAATTAAGAGAGAATCGATCCAAGTAGACAAACAGTTCGAAAATCAACAAGTATAAATGCATTATATGACGAAATTGAAACATAAAAACTAGTTTTATATATATATATATATATATATATATATATATTCAAGATATATGCACTTGTTTATGTGTAGTAGCACACTTAATTTCATAATTATGCAAAATATACAAAAATATAACAAAATTATTTTAGTTTCGAGCGGGAGCACGTGCCCCCCTTTCCCTCTATCCCTGGATTCAGGCTCCCTAGTAGACACAATCCTGCATGTGCCATAAACTCCCTCTGTTCGACATTATATGTTGTTTTTTTTTTTTTGGAAGAAGTCATGTTATTTGCAATTAAAAAAAACCCAATTTCATGCGTTTTTTTGTTTGTTTGTTTTTTTCTGCACTAATTTAAAGATTTCAAGTAGTTTTTTAACTGTTGCAAAAAATTATAAAATTATAAGCAAAACTTTATTTTTTATCCGAAAACAGTGCAAGTTTTAAAAAAGAAAGAATATACAATTTGGGACGGTGGTAGTACTGGATATTATTGTGGGTCATATTTCTTTAAACAAGTATCAGAACAGCAATGCACACCCAGCATGAGACCTCGGCCCATAGTCCACTAGTTACACAACATTAATATTACGGACACGAAGTGGTGCAACGCCAACAAAAACATAGTATATAAATACACTTATCCGAAGGGCGAAGACCAAGCGAAAAATAACACATATAAAACCGAGATATATACGTAGCTAGCCCAAGTGGTAAGATGATCCTTTTACCCTTTTTTTTTTTTTTTTTGAACGGCGAAATGAAGAAATTTTATTAACGAAAGAAACATAGAGCAAGATAGCAACACAACGTGAAAGTAAAATCCCAACTATGTTGTCACCCTACATTCCTTTACCTTATTAATTGTAAGGTCCCATGCTTTACCCTTATTAGATTAGGCTACAGTAGATAGGTTTCTTGCTTGTACGCAAAAAAATTATTCGATCAACCCATGGGTCAGAACTTAGGTCATGGACCAAGTAATGTCAACCACACCCTCCTCCTTATTCAGTCCCAATGCGTCCCACACCGCATCCGAACCATCAACTATGTTATTCTTGCACGGTGGTTGTCCAGCGTGCTCCGCGTCGCAACCATGCCTTGAGTCACACTCATCCACCACCTTTGCGTCCACGCTCCGACCGTTACTAGCCCGAACACGGATCATCTGGTTGCATCGTGTCCCACCGTTGTACCACCCGGTTGAAAGGGCAACGATTGGGATTTTATTGGAGTGGTACTTTCCGTCGCACTCCGATGGGCCCCCGCCGTCCCCTCCTTGACTAAAATCATTGTTTGTGAGCTTGGCCGGTGTAGAGGACGTAACGGTAGGGGAGCATTCATACGTAGGGTACGATTTACCTGTGGAAAGACTTAATAATTAACCACTGACACTATATAATTCATAGATGAAATTTATCAACTTATCAAAAAGAAAATCTAATATTTTAGCAAATAATAAAAATTGCATGAATCAAGAACACTAATAACCGGAAAAATCTAATATATTAGCAAATAATAATAATCGATGGAAGACATAGACGACATATCAATTCTTGCTCAATTTACCATAAATAAATGTTACAAAAGCTGATGTAGTACCTTCCACAAACGTATATTGTGTTAGCAAAAGACCTACTTTTGGAGCACATATCTCTACAATTTTGAACTATTGGTTTGTTTGGAGCTCGTGAAAGTGATGGAAAAAGGGAGAGAAAATAATTACGTATAACAGAAAAAGTGTCACGAAAGTGTGGAGAAAATTTTTATGGGCTCAGCAATTTGTTTTGTTATTTTCACCCGTTGTTCTTCTCAAACCAAAGAAGGAAAGTGAGATTTAGAAGAATTGAAGAACTAAATTCCATTAATACGACCGGACCCCTTTTGTGAGCAAGTCTTGATCATCCGGACTGTCCTATTTCTCAATCGATGGTTCAAATTCGTTGTTAACTTTTACCGGTAAGAGTGAACAAACATATATGAACTATTGATTGTTGAGATGAACGGTTCGGATTGCGCATTAATTATAGGAGGCGCTACAGGATTGCTCACTATAGTTCCCCGATTTATACGTACCCTTGCATGTGAGAGTGCCCGATGGGTTACATCCGCCGGGCTGAGGAGAAGGAGTGGTTCCCTGGCATATGTGGGTCCCCAAGTCGGGGTCGTCGTTGCATTTTCCGTTGATGCAAATGAGTCTACCGTTGCAATCGTTGAGGGTTCGACATGGGCCGTTGCAGTTGGAGATAGAAACCACAAGAGGAGGAAGGGTTATGAGCTTCAACAAAAGGTAAATTAGCAGGGGAAGCAATCTTGATTTCCCCATTTTAATGAAGGGCTGGAACTTGGAAGGCTTATCTCTCTATGATATGAAAAGGGTTTGGGTTGGGGTAGAGAGTTTGCATGGGGCTTATATATATACTAGACCTGAATGTTATGCGGATTGGCACTCGAGTCATCCCAGAAATTTTTGGGTGCCAGGCGGGTACTACACATGTGGTATCCCGTCGGCAATTCCAGTCATCCAAAAGTATTTTGGACGATCCGGATTTTAGAGAGAGAGAGAGGAGAGAGAGCGATAGATTAGGTGAGGGGAGAGAGAGTAGTTGGATCTAGATCGTCTAAAACACATTTGGACGGCTGGGATGCGCGCTGGGTACGGCCACGTGGTACCCGCTCCGAACCCAAAAATTTCTCAAGTCATCCGGTCATGTCCTCCTTTCGTGCAAAAATATGTGGGAAGCATGGATTTAAATATCGGCTGTTACGTATCGATTTTTCGATCCTCTGATACTACTATACCTCACTATATCAGTGCTATCCAAAATTAACACCCGTATTGGCCGATTTCCGCCACGTATCACTTTGAAATTGACTTTTGCTCGCTTTACAGTAGCGATGGCCACTATGTGATTGCTATGGCCGCTTTAGCCTCTACGTATCATTGGACACTCCCACTACTCCAACCACTACCTTGGTGGGAAGTATGGACTGCTCTTATGAAGTGGTGAGGGCCGCGGATGGTTTGGGTGTCTTCAACGATCTTCTACAAGGAAGTTACTCTCTCTGTTTATTTTTAAGAGCCCAGTATTCCATTTTGGGTAATCTATTTTATAAAGTTAATGAGTAAAAATTGGTACATTTTTTCATTTTGTCTCTAAAAGTAGATTCCTTTTTGAAAAGTTAATGAATAAAAGTATCAGTCAGGTTCCGGTGAGGGATCCCGCATTTTAATAAAATGCGGGACTCCCCTTCCCGATTGAATTTCGATGATCCGAGCCGCTCAAAGTGATCAGAACGTGATTTTGAGGATCCCCGTGAGAAATCAGCAAAAAAAATGATCGGGAAGGGCTTCATCCGAGCAGTTTTCATTGAACGGTTCAAAAAAAACTACTCGGATGAAGCCCTTCCCGGTCATTTTTTTTGCTGATTTCTCGCGGGGATCCTGAAAATCACGTTCTGCACACATTGAACGATTCGGATTTTCAAAATTTGATCGGAAAATGAAAGTTCCGCATTTTAACAAAGTGAGGGATCCCTCACTTGATCCGTGGTGGTGATAAAAGTATAATGATAATGTCTTCATAGAAGATAAGTATGAAAAATTATAATTTTTGAAGTGTGATGATGCTTAAAAAATTGGAATTATGAAGTGAAACACTTAAAAATGGATGGAGAGAGTATTTATTTTTGCGGACGGGTTGGAAGTACTTCAGAAGGAGGGCAGAAGTATCAAGGAAATTTGGTTTCCTATGCCTATGCCTATGGCTATAGCTATCATTTGGACAATTTGAAAAGCGAAGAATGATCTTACTGTTGAAATTAAGGATCCCAAGTGGGATTCTATCAATTTTATCAATTTGGATTTGCAATTTTAGCAGAAACATTGGCCATGCAACTGGTCTAGCTAGCGGGTGAAGTACGGGGATAACGGGATGGACTCAAAATTAGGGGTGTCAAATGAGCGAGTTTGGGTCAAAATAGGCAAGTTATAAGTGGGTTGGGTCTTTAATGGGTTATTGACTCATTTAGACCCATTAATTATGAGTTCAATTACTCATACTCGACCCGACCCATTTATTTAAAATCAAACCCGACCCGCCCATTAACCCAATTACTCACCACCACCACAACGCCGCCGCCGCCACCACGCCACCCTCACCGCCGCCGCCGCCACCACCACCATATGACAAATGACAAATCCTAATTCAGCGAATGATGTAAAACATATGACAAATCCTAATTCCTACTTACCTTAAGTTTGAGTTTTCTACGTAAATTTGAATTGAATGATGTAAAACCAATATAACTTGCGTAAATTGGATTAAGAGAAACTTGCCCCTCTCTCTCTCTCTCTCCTGACAACCCAACTCCATCTCCACCGACTCACTCCCACTTTTGGCACGCATCGGTAATCCAACATTAAAATCAACCAATTAATTCACAAGTCCACCCAAGTTGTTGAAAACGTTTAATCAAGTAGCATCAAAAGTTGGATGCCCACAAAGTAGTTTCTGCAACTGGTCCCTCTATAGATCAATTCTAACTCTACATTTGAGTTAAGATGGATAGCCGAATTGTATTGGAACACCGAACACTGCCGAAATCAAACCCCCAGTTTGCTATCGTTTCCCCACCTACACTGAAACCATTTCAGATGGAGGGGTTTCCTTAAAGGCTTATAAAGTGGCGGCGCGGTGGCGGCGGCGGCGGTGGTGGCGGCGGCGGTGGTGGCGTGGTAGGGGTGGTGGTGGTGGCGACGACGATGGTGGCCGTAGTGGTGGTGGCGGTGAGGGTGGCGTGGTGGTGGTGGCGGCGGTGTTGTGGTGGGGGGTGGGGGTGGCGTCGTGGTGGTGGCGGTGGCGTTGTGGTGGGGGTGGTGAGGGTGGCGTGGTATTGGCGGCAGTGTCGTGTTGGTGGCGGCGGTGCGGTGGTGGTGGCGGCGGCGGTTGTGGTGGTGGCGTGGCGATGGTGGCATGGTAGGGGGTGGGCTGCATTCATTGGGAATCTGGTAAAGGATGAAAATTTTTTATGGGTTACTTTCATGCCCATTGGGTCATTTTAGTTGACCCAATTAATGCCCAATTAAGACCCAACTAATAATGGGTTAGTTGGGTTTGGACCCATTCTTACCCAACTAATAAATGGGTTGGGTTTGGTCTATTTTTTAGTTGATGGGTCTGGATTTGTTAATGAGTCTGGATTTTTTAATGCATTATTTTTGTTAAGAAAGTAAATTTTTTTCGCAATTCCCAATTTCCAAATCCTAAATTCTTTAAAATTTTGATTGTTTTTACTTTTCATAATAATCAAAATTCTAAGAGCGAAAGAGAGGAAACATAGGGGAGTGGGTGGAAAGGGGGGGGGGGGGGGGGTGGACCTAGGGGTGTCAAACGGGTCGGCCGACACGGCACGACACGGTTAAATGTGGCACGGCACGGGCACGGTCGTGCCCTGGCACGGCACGACACGGCACGATTTTAGTGGGCACGCGGACTGGCACGGGGCACAGAAGTGGGCAGGCACGGCACGGAAGTTGGCCTGGCACGACACGGTAGTTGAATGGGCACGGCACGGCACGACACGGTTCTAGCTGGGCACGGGCCCGACAAGGTAGTTGAATGGGCACGGCACGACATGGTTTTGGCTGGGCACGACACGACACGGTTCTAGCCGGGCACAACACAAGCACGGAAAAAAAGTTATTAATTTGACTTGTGACTCATGAATATAATGTGATTAAATGACAATAATTTTAATTACAAAACAAGGCATTTTAGTTTCATAATTTATAAAAAATAAGCTTTTAAATTGGAACAACTAAAAATAAATAAGGAAAAAATAATTTTAAAGAAAAAAAATCTCCATGTGATTCAAACCCAAGTCCTATGGAACTTGGGTTTGAAGCACGGCCCGTTTGACACCTCTAAATGGGCACAACACGATTAAAAACGGCAATCAAGTAAAACGGGCACGTCATAAAGCACGACACGATTAAAAAATGGGCCAACATGGCACGACACGATTTAAGTAAATGGGCCCAGCCGGCACGATTGAAAATGGCACTACAAGATTAAAAAACGGGTCAGCACGGCACGACACGATTTAAGTAAATGGGCCCAGCTTGGCACGACATGATTGAAAAACGACACGACAAGACACGATTAAAAAACGGGTCGGCACAGCACGACACGATTTAAGTAAATGGGCCCGGCCCGGCACGACACGACACGATTTAAGTAAATGGGCACGGCACGGCACGGCACGGCACGATTTAAGTAAACGGGCACGGCATGGCACGACACGAAGCACGGTTGGCACGAAAGTTGAATGGCAAGGCACGCACGTTTGACACCTCTAGGTGGACCGGGTGGAAAAATTAAAAAAAACGAAACGTCGGGGGGGGGGGGGGGGGGGGGGTGAACGTGGGGGGTGGACCTGTAGAAATTGAGAGTGAGGGAAGGGGTGGGGGTTGTTTTTCAACTCGAATCCTCTGTCCGCAGCTCCTTGTCCCTTTTTCTATCCCACCCTTTTCTGGTAGTCCAATTGCACAACCACGTAGTTTCATTCCAAAATTTTAGTTTAGTAATGACAAATACGTAAAGAGAAGCTCTTTATGAAATACACATATATGTATGTTGGTTGAGAATTTTGTTTCATTGAGCTATATTATTTACTTATTCACAATTATAAGTGATTTTTGATTTACCTTAAATACGGATGACTCATTTAATACCGACAATATCAAAAAAAAAATTAAATTTTATACACAAAAAATACAACATTATGTATTTTTTGAAGCCCCCCCTTTGCCTTGGGGATATTTTGACAAGAGGAGCCGAGGGGGTCAACATTCTAATTTTCACGGGCTTCTTAAACCTAATCTGCAGTCTATCTTTAATTTTAGGAAAGTGGAGTGTTATAGATGAGAAATTTTTTGGTGCCGGGTAAGTATATCCCATGTGGTAGCCGTTCGGTACATTTGGATCGTCCAATACATTTTTGAACGACTCGGATTGAAACTCTCTCTCTCTTCTCATCCCAACATTTTCTCTTTTCTTTTTATCTCTCCAAATTTGAGCCATCCAAAAACACAATGGACGACTTGATTGCGCCGAGCAGACACCACGTAATACCCACCTGGCACTGAAATTTTTTCCATTATAGAGGGCGATTACGCCTTTCGCCTTTAAACCACAAACAGCGTAGTACCTATTCTATTGAACTGGCACCACCGACGCATGAAAGTTCAAACTTTAGACCTATGGAACTCCGAACATTGTTTGGTCATATGTCGTTCTCAATCATTTTCTTGCCAGCGATTGTACTATGATGTATTGATGTGTGGTGATTCCAAGAAAGTGATTTTTGCCTTGTTCACTTCACAACTCTACTCAAAAAATATTTCTCAACTAAATCATTACTCTTATTTCTCTCTCCAACTTTTTAATCATTACTCTCATTTCAGTTGAGAGCTGTATAAATACCGCCTCCCTTAGCGGCCAAACTCGAGCGTTGCATGCATTCTTGGCAACCGACGCTCCAACAACATCACCCGACGTCTCACGCTTCCACCTTGACTTAATTCCCACGGCGATGTCTGAATCGGCTTCAAGGCCTTGTAATCCAATTTTGGCATAAAATCCGCCTTATTCCTGCAAAACTTAACAAAAACCCAAGAACAAGACAAAGCACCGCATCAAGTGAAAAATGAGATAAAACGCGCCTCTAACGCGCTAATTTGCCCTAAGTAGTCATCCCTTGTCGTTTGATGCTGAGATTAACTAAAATTGGAAATTGTTTGGTTTTTATTCAAATAATTAAAAGGAAGGTACGGTCGTAGGGTTTGTAGTACTCGCAACCGGCCCGGACTCAACTGCTCCAATCGGTGTTCTTAAAAACGTTTCATTTTAGATTGAAAAAGATACCCCGCAAAATGCGAACCCTTATGGTCGCCGTTTATCCATGCGCAGTAGAGAATGAGTTTTGGACCTCCATTCCCCCCGTTCACATGGGCTCCGACAATGCCCGAGTTCATTTATGGGAAGTATCCCGTTTACCAATCTAAAATTATCTTTTCTATTGTTTGAAAATAGAAGCACTGCCCGAATTGGTCACGGCGTGCTAACCGCCCCACAACCCTACCTATATGACTACTCACTCGTTATTAAGAAAGAAATGCAAGAAATCCTAGATCGAAACATGCTTCTATTGCTCGCAAAAGAAAAACAAACGAGAGATTTATACTAAACGAATATCAACAAACAATTTTAATTTAGAACGTAAATTAATACGAGTTACCGGAATGTGTGTTCTTCAACAAAACTTTAAAAACTTCAAAAGAAACGAGCTCTCAAGAAAAACACCGTAAGAAAAGCTGCTACAATAAATATCAAACCCTAAAAACAAAGTTTAGAGGGGTAATTATACCAAACCCCCAAAATCTGGAATTAAAAATGTTAAAAACCATACTTTTTTCCGTTGTTGCCACCGGTATCAATGCAGCTGAGATACAGCTCTCAGTTGTATCGATACCACCTCCCTTAGCGGCCAAACTCGAGTGTTGCATGCATTCTTGGCACCCAACGTTCCAACGACGTCACCCGACGCATCACGCTTCCGCCTTGACTTCCCACGACGACGTCCCAACCTGCCTTAATGCCTCGCAATCCAATCTTAGTGTAAAATCCGCCTCATTCCTGCGAAACTTAACAAAAATCCAAAAATAAGACAAAGTGTTAGATATATTGGCACTTTCCGGGGTTGTCCAAAACCTCCAATGGTGTTTTATTATATCGACTCTGTTTGATTGTAATGGGTAGGTTTTTAGGGGGAAGTTGTCTCGCTTGATGCTCCTCTCATTAATCTGCGCCAAGTTGACCGATGCAAAGTTGTTCTATCTGTGTGAGAGGTAAAAAACCATTGCACGGCACGTCATTTGGATTTTGTCTCCGAAAATTAGTTTATATATATATATATATATCTTTAAGAGATTTCTTTTTCGGAATATATATAATCGGGGGCTAGGGAAAATACGTTTTCCACATTCGTATCTATCATTGCAAGATTTTCCTTTTAGAATACAAAAATATTGGAGGCTTCCATATATAGAGATCATTAAAAGATTTTCTTTTGAGAATATAAAAGGACTAGCAAATGTCCGTGCCTGAAGGCACGGCTTGAAATCGGTATTCAATTCATATCAAATGTTGAAGGCTAAGACTCCATTCGCAAAATTCCAAGTACACAAAAAAATAAAAAATAATAGCTCAAGTACATCCACCAGTTAACTTGAACCAACACATAAACAAACTAATAAACTAATAATTGTAGCACTCGTACCTGAAAGAATTTATTGCCAGCCTAAATTTACAGCTAGTTCAACTACAGTACAAACTACAGATCATTACTGGCAAAACCAAACTGTAATCACAAAAGTCACTTTACGTGCTTAAAAATAATCAAGCTCCAGAATGTAAGAATACAAAATCAATTGTTAAACTTATTCATCAAGTTTTATAAAATCAAGAAGAAAAGACAAAATATAATCAACCCTTCAATTGAATATAAAAATAGAATTCCACTTCTACTGAATCATCATTGATAAAAAAAGTTATAAACTTTCTAAGCTTCAAATTTCAACCAACTCGATATCTAATTATCTGGTACTGTTTAGCCAATGCAACTTGTCAAAAAAATATTTGGCACTTTAGTTCATATACCATTTCAATCATCTAGCAAAAAAATTTAATGCCGTGCTCATCTAGCAGGAAAAATGTTAGGTCGTATTTAGCAAAAAGATCATAGTTCCAAAAGCTTGTCTTCATCACTTTTCAACTATCTTGAAATTTTTCACTTCATCACCCTCCCAAAATTTCTTGTATCAAAACATACCTATTTTGTCCAAAGAGCAGAATTATATGAAAGTCCTAATAGCTAACAGAATGCTTTTGTTTATATGCTAATCGAATTCATGTTATTTCCTATATCAATAAAAGTTTGGCTGTGTAGGAAATTTATTAATGATCTTCGTGGGATTTTTATGGCAATGTACTTTCCCCTCTTCTTTCTAAGTTAAAATTTCATGTGGCATTCCCTCATGACTCATTCTCAAATGCAATATATTAAAATGCAACATCATCTCAATTCCAATTTATTTAACCACTAATCAACCATTTAAAAGCCTAATAACATGAATTTAAAATATCTCGTGCTTTGAAAGTTCAATATTCCAATCTTTTTCTGGTAAAAATATTTGATTCATGTTTGGTTTCCGAAAAAATAAGTACTCAAAGAAAATTCTTATGCATTCTCAAATTTTTAATTACACTTACCATGTACTATAAAAAGAAAAATACGGTAGAGGCAACCAAAAAAAAAATTGACAAAGAACAGAAAATTAAGATTCAAACCCACCCCTAACTTAACAAAAAATATAGATGGTAGGTGAGACAAAAAAATTGTTTGACAGGAAACCCAAATGGAGCAAAAATTGAACCAAAAGAAAATGGGTAACATAGAAGGACCCCAAATCAATTTACTCAATTCTAAAAAAAAAAAACCAGATTAAACAAAAAGGGAGATAGAGAGAAAATCATGGTTGGGTGTAAACCGAAAGAAAATAATTTCCATATATACAATTAAAACAATGGAGTCACTCACCTCAATTCTTGTTGTTTCGGAAGGAGAGTTTGGTGATTTTTTATGGTATGGTTGTATTGTAACTGAGGGTTAGAGAGAGGGGGGGATGGAGGAGGAAAGTGGGAGTTGAGTAAAGAAGAATAGCAAATATATATATATTTTTTTCAGATTTTGAAAATCACCAAAGAAGAAATTCATTACCAAAAATCCAACGCCACAAAAAATTCAAGCATGACTTTCAACGCCAATCCTTACCACAAATGCATTTAGCATTCAATCGTTCAAAATAAATCATTACCAAAACTGAAATAATCAATACCAAAACTGAAAAAATCATTACTCAACTATTTAGCAACTCTCAACCGTTGGATTGAAGGTTTCTTTTTCCCCTCTTTAAGCTAAGAAATTTGAAAAGGTAAACAAAAGATTAGGTAATATTGTATTTTCCAATATTAGCTGTGTAAAAGTTCTTACCATATTAAATATTCTTTTCCCAGCTTCACCTAAAGTATTTTAAAGTAGAATGATATATGGCCAACTATTTCAAGCACGGTAATACAACTCCTAGGAATTTTAGGATTCTGAAAATAAGGAAAGAAGAAAAAATATGCTTGCAACATCATTTAATCTAGCAAAAAAAAAAAAAAAGAGATTGCTCTGTCTCACTTTGCAGTTGTTTGCTACAAAGCCTAGAAAACAGAACGAAGTGGTTCCAACTCGATCATGTCATTTAAGATTGAAGAGCGGAATAATAAAAAAATAACGCTAATAGCATCCCTACGATTATATCTTTACTCGATCATGTCATTTATGATTAAAGAGCCGAATGATAACAAGATAACGCTAATAGTATCTATACGATTATATCTTTGAAAATTAAGGAGCTCAAGGAACACTATGCAATTCAACCAACCAACGTTGCATAAGGCATAGTAGTTGAAGCTAATGAACTATGACAAAACAATTTTAATATACAGTCTCAATTTTATTTGTATGAGACATTTTTATACACCTTGGATGCATTAAACTAAGGAACATCCGGTTTGCCCGAAGACTAACATACCGATTACAAATTGGGTACACACAATGCATGTGCAAATTGGTCCTATTCTATACTGCAACTAAACATGTGAACAGGGCATGAATCAACGTACTGGAACAAAAGATTAGTTAACGAAAACAATACAATCGGAGATTCGGAGTATACCCATTCTAGGAACGTACAGGGCATGAATCAACGTTTCTGGTAAAAAAAATAATCAATAATTACCAATTGATAATCCTTAAAAAAATTATCAATAATTACCTATTGATATCGATTTGCCTCTTCACGATCCCGTCATGGCCGTGCTACTTTGATAACCTGTAACTATTCGTCCGGCCAGCGCGGGGAGAGCGAGGCGATAGCTAACCTGCGTGATGGGAGGAGGCAAAGGCGGAGCTTCGAGGGGGAAGCCGTATTCGGGGAGAGAGAAGGGTCTGGAATCGGATTGTATTCGCAGAGAGAGAGAGAGAGTGTGTGTGTGTGTGTGTTTGTGTGTGTGTGTGTTGTGAGGTTGTCTGATGAGTTCGTGAGAGGAAGTGAGAGAGGGGGGAGAAGGGGAAAGTTAGAGAGAGAGGGAGTATTTTACGTGTTTTTCAAATTTCTCACTGAGATCCTGCTCTATGTTTGTCATAAAAAAATGAAGTATTTACCAAAATGTCATTTTGTAGAATAAAGGGTGAAGATTTATCTAGGATGAGAGGATAAATTTTGAGCGTTGGTTATCTATTGGATTCAAACACAGCTTTGTTTTATTATATAGACTGGTTGCTAGGGATTGGTTGCACGGCAATTGAGATTACTAGTTTGGCAGCCACCAAGAGTTTTTGTTCCTGCATCTTTTTCCTAACGTTTTGGGTTTGTCTAGATCACGGTACACATCATACACCATTTCATCTTCTGATCTGTTGGTGCCTTGCTGCTGTTGGCCGAATCGACGAGGAGTCTTTTCGGAGCCAGTTGAATCCTGAGATCAAACTTGAGGTTCATGGACTTATGTTGAATCTTAAAGAAGCTCGGGGAGCATCGCAAGCTGGCGAGTATAGGTAACGCTTGCGGGTAAGCTTTGGGTTATTCTATTTCGCATCTTGTAATTCTTTTTGATTAATAGAAAATAGTAGATTAGGCCGTGGTTTTGTCTTAAGGTTATTCAGACCCTAAGGTTTTCCACGTATATCGTGTGTCTTGTCTCTGTTTATTTTTTGTGCACCTGATTAGTTTATAGTTCTTCATAAATCTTTTTCAGAAAATAAAAAGAACTTCTATTAAAAAGGGTAATCGTTTTTTAAACTAGTCCTATTCACCCCCCCTCTAGGATTGGGTTGAACTTCAGCGTAATTTCACAAAGCACCGCACCAAGTGGAAAATAAGATAAAATACGCCTCTAACGCGCTAATTTGCCATACTTAGACACTCATATCTATGATATTACGCGCCTATCACCAACGAGATAGCATAGGTTTTCAAATCTCCTCTTCACGAACGAACCACAAGACCCATTCTAATTAAATTGGTACCGCCATGTGTAGGTAGAATCAAGCTCAACATTTATGGATGTTGGCACCAACTCAACAGAAATGCAAGCTTTGGAGGACTATTCAGAGATGAATGAGGTGAATGGATTCTGAGATGAATAGTTCTAGAACCACATCCAAACATATACTCACACATACAAATGTGTGGGCTCCACACACACTAGAGTGTGTAATGTGTGTGGAGCCCACACACTTGTGTGTGTGGGTGTATATTTGGGTGCGTAAAATGGATGGGTAAAATGAGTGTCGTTGTAGAATTATTGTTCTGGGATATTATGGAAAAGCCGCATGTGAGTCCAGCCTGGAAGCAAAAATTTGGAGAATCTGCAGAGGTCCAACTATAATCCTGGTGAAAGGGATATTGACAGTAATTGTGACTGAATCTGGCTCGCAACTGGCCTTGAATCTACTTAACGAAGGCAATGCAAACAACCATTCACAGAGAGAGATGATCAAGGGTGCTCATGCTATTCTGAACAGAACAAAGTCTACTTTGCATCACATATTTTGGGAGGCAAATCAATGTGCGGATCACATAGCAAGAGTTGGAGCCGAACAACAGCAAGACCTGGTGGTGTTAATAGATCAGCCACTTTCAATGAGGGAATTTTGGATTAGGGAGCGCCTTAACTTAAGGCAGATAATAGACTAGGGTGTTGCCCGTGGCTTTTGTTTGGGACTGTAACACACTTTAAACATGTCTGATACTCTATTACGTTTTTCGTCCTTCGCCTAGTTATATAATATTCCGAGGTAAAAAATGGAAGAAGAAGTAGTGATGTGATTATGATGATACGTACCGACGATTAGAACCAAAGTTAATCTTCCAAGTATATATTATGCCAGTAATGGCCCATGCATGCCCATAAGCATTAGCAAATATGGAAATTTAGAAAAAAATCGTTGGAAAGCCAATTTCTTTGCAACAACTTGGTCCATTTGGCTCACAATGCAACAACAAGAGTGAACACAATGGTGGATCTGATCAAAACAAAAAATAGCTATGTGGATGAAGGCTAAGTTCGATATCCAAATGTACATGGTGGAGGATTTTAAGATGTTTTAAGATGGGTTTCGGAGGGTGAAATTATGACTTTGTAATCTCTGGGGTGGAAAGCTCCCAAATCTTTGATCGAAGTTCTCTGTTTGTATTTTTTGTTTTTTGATCCGCAAGTTCTCTGTTTGTATGGTTGTTCTCTTTTTGATGCGCAGTCTTGTTGCTCATCTCTTTTCTGTATTTTCTATCTTCTCGATGTACCCCTTCAAGTTTTTATATAAATTATTCTTTTGCCGAGAAAGGAAAAAAAAAAAGAACAAAAATAAAGGTGCAATAATGCCACTGAAGATTTAGATCATCTTTTCAGAAGATGCAATAAATCTTTAGAATTATAGAACAAAAATAAAGGTGCAATAATGCCACTGAAGATTTAGATCATCTTTTCAGAAGATGCAATAACTCTTTAGAATTATGGGGACATAATGCAAGTCGTTTGGCAAATATGGAAAGATAGAAACAGAAAGAGCTTTGACAACGCTGGAAGTGTAGTTGCAGTCAGTTCCAAAGCTGTTCTATATCCTATGCCAACGAGATAGCATAGGCTTTCAAATCTCCTCTTCACCAACGAACCACAAGACCCATTCTAATTAAATGGGTACCTCCAAATGCAGGTAGAATCAAGCTCAACATTGATGGATGTTGGCACCAACTCAACAGAAATGCAGGCTTTAGAGTGTTAAGGAAATGAATCCCATATTGCTTAGAAGTGGAATGAGTGATCACTTAATATAACATCTGGGATTTCTCCATTCATTGCCAATTGAATTTGAGATGGACATAAAGTTTCTACATGGTATCAGAGCGGGGCCCTTTCCACTCCACATTTTATAAAAAAAAAATCACAATCCACACCCTATGATGATAGACCAACAAAAAGGCTGCATGATGATAGGACCCAAAAAGTGGCCACACGTGACGGACCTCAAACGCGGCTGCACGTGAGGGGGGATGTTAAGAAAATAAAGTCCCACGTTGGTTAGGAGTGGAATGGATGATCACTTAATAACATCTGAGACCTCTCCATTCATTGCAAATTAGTTTTGAGATGGATAAAAAGTTTCTACAAGTAGGACTATTCAGAGATGGAGGAGAAAGGATTCTGGGATATTATGGAAAAGCCGCATGCGAGTCCAGCCTGGAAGCGGAAATTTGGGAACTCTATAGAGGTCTGACTATAATCCTGGAGAAAGGGATATTGACAGTAATTGTGACTAATCTGACTCGCAAGTGGCCTTGAATCTACTTAACGAAGGCAATGCAAACAACCATTCACAGAGACTCAGAGAGAGATGATCAAGGATGCTCATGCTATTCTAAACAGAACAAAGTCTACTTTGCATCACATATTTCGGCAGGCAAATCAATGTGCCAATCACATAGCAAGAGTTGGAGCCGAACAACAAGAAGACCTGGTGGTGTTAACGGATCAGCCACTTTCAATGAGGGAATTTTGGATTAGGGAGCGTCTTAACTTAAGGCAGATAATAGACTAGGGTATTGCCCGTGGCTTTTGTTTTGGACTGTAACACTTTAAACATGTCTGATACTCTGTTACGTTTTTCGTCCTTCGCCTAGTTATATAATATTCCAAAGTACAAAAAAAAAAAAAAAAATTAGTGATGTGATTATGATGATACAGAACTTCATTTCTAATCTTAGGGTTCTGTGTACTGACCAACTGAATACGTACCGACGATTAGAACCAAAATTAATCTTCCAAGTATATATTCTGCGAGTAATGGCCCATGCATGCCCATAAGCATTAGCATCATTAGAGCATCATTCTAGAAGCTCCCCAGTATTCGGTACATCCAATGACCAGAAGCTCCACGAATTCGTGCTCATCTCCGGTTCTTCTTCTTGGGATGAAATAGTCTTTTTGCAATTGCACCATTTTTCATTTTTCATTTTTGCAAGTGAGGTGATAGCCAAGTTGGTAGGCAACTTTGTTTGGTTTCAAGTTCTGAGAATTTTTTTTGATGTTAATGAAAAGAGAGAGATAGATAGAAAAACTTATTGAAAACTGTGCAAGGAGTTAAAAAAAATTCTCAAAAATTACAAGTGAACAAAGTGGGGCCATGCACAAGACCAATGATCAAATCTCACTAACAAAAAAATTCCAAAGGCTACCTCAAGTGACAACTGTGATGAACTATAAATCCAGACATCTTCTTCAGTTTGAAACTTGAAAACTCTTGGGGCCAAGGCACAAAAGAGAAATTCTGGTGAATCCCATACTTTCAGCTTGGATGATTTGTCTTTAACTAGACCGGGTAGAAAAATAATCAAGGTATGCGTAAGTTTGCCCATACACACTTTACTACCAAAAAAAAAATTTACTGCATACGTAGGAACTCAAAAAAACCAAGGAATTCAGGGAAGATACCAAGATAAATGGTTGTCTAGAAAGGTTAGGTTGAAAATTAATGTTCTGGTGATGATTAGACAAATGAGATTTGAATGTTTACGCTAGTGATCGATTAACTTATGCAGAATAGTAATTTTTTTGTTTTGTTTTTATTCAATTTTTGTTTTTTTTTGTTTTTTGCATTTGTTAGTTTTGCGGCAATTTTTTATGTGATATGGGTGAGTAAGGATGAGAGGAACCGAAAAAGTAAAAAATTATGACTTTTACACAAGTATTTTGGGAAATATCCAAATAAAAGCTTGAAAAGTCAGTTTTTAGACATTTTCTTGGATATTTCCCAAAATACTTGTGTAAAAGTCATAATTTTTTACTTTTTCGGTTCCTCTCATTCTTACTCACCCATATCACATATAAGTTTGGCGTAAAACTAACAAACAAACAAAAAATGAATAAAGAAAACCAAAAAATTGTGGTGCATAAATTAATCATTAGCGTGAATGGGGCACGATGATGGGCATTCAATGATCATGTATCTAGTTTCTTAGAACCAGTTCACCGGCAATGAAGACGGCGTCTGCGGCGGCTTCTGCCTTCAGTTTGCGGCGGGACAAGTTCAAGTTGGTGCGACTGGTCACCAGGAGGGTCTGCTCTGTGTTCATACTTGACCCCTCAACTTTGACCTCTCCAACCCCTCGTCACGAGTTTGTTCGATGGGTCCGGCTCCGGCGTCATGGTTCTAGGTGGCTTTTCTTTTTTGGTTTTGTTGTTTTTATTTTATTTTGTTAGTTTCTGTATTTTGAGACCGGTAGTGTCCTTTCTTATTGTACTATGTTTATTTTGGTTGGGTTTGTTAATAATATTGGGATGATCGGGTTCAGTCAAAAAAAAAATGATCATCAGAAAAAAAATTGGCTGACGGATACAGCACGGACACAAAATTTTAAAATTGGGTTGGCGCGAACATTAAAAAGAATTATAACGTATGAAAGGCGACATTAGTTTTGCCAATACAAATTGTAAAAATATTTTTCTTATCGGGAATTGCAAAAATATTATAAAAATACTATCATATGGAGTATATTTTCTTTATCAACGTTTTCAATTAGAACTAAATATGGTCCTTCATAACTGTAATTGCATACAAACTTGTACATCCCTATCCATTTTAAAACGCAAAATTCAAATATTGCTATGAGTAATTTTTTTTTTTTTGTGTGAAAAAACTCTTGATTGGGTTAGTCTTGGATTGTTCAAAACAATGTTGGGCGGTTGAACTTATAAAATTTTACAATTTATTGAAAACCAATTCTACTAAAATTCTATTAAAAATGTAAATCGTGGGTAGAGCGACCGTCTGGGCCACCGATCCGCCCCTGCGTCCGTCCTTGGTGACCTGCTTTTGCTTTGAAGCTTCACATTAATTAATCTGTTTGTTCAAGAACCAAGAAAGAAACATTAATTTGTTTGGTTGTATTTCCACCAAGTGTTTTCCACAAGATCAAGAACAAAAGATCAAGAAATTTATTGCATCATCGACCAAAGCAAAGACCAGTAGAATTCTAATAATTTTCATGCTGATCATAGAGCTGAAATACAGATGATTCACCAACTAAGTAATCATTAAACCTCATACCATTTACTTAATTATTACTATATATACAATCATCAATCACCCCACTTCACAGAGATAAGTTTTCAAGAAACTTCTGGGAGAATTACCCTTGTTTTTGCTATCAATGGGAATTAATTAATGATACAGGCAATCCATTGTGTTTGGCTTAGCCAAAAAATTAAAAAAATAAAAAAATCCATTTTGTTTGGAGTAACTATTTCGTGGTTGTGGAAGGAAATCACTCGTATCGTTCATTTATGTGCATTCAGTGCTGGATTCCACACAAATGTATAATTATGACAAACCATGTATCAGTGGCTCAGAAGTACCATTGAATAATTGAATAATATATTGTCTGTGTTCAGTGGACTTTCAATTTAAGCATACTCTCTTCGCTAAGGTGGATTGATTCCCTATTTATAGTGCAAGTCTCTGCATATCTCAAAAAATTTCCTTGAACTTCATCATTTTAACTTGCTTTAAAACCATTTATTGGTGTCATATGGGCATCCCACTTAATCTTGCCTCATTTGGTGGACACCCCATCACCAAATTCCTATTACTAACATTGACTTTAGATTTGCAAAATCCCTTGTTTAATTTCTCTCCTCTATATAAACAGCTAAAATCCTCCTTTCTCCCCACACACATCATTGTTCTTCCCCTTATATATATAGAAATTTGCTCTGCATTTTGGTAAGTGATAAACACACACTACGTTCTCTTAATTCGAAATGTGATTGATTAATTGGCAAACTGATCGATCTTACGTAAAACTCTGTTTTTTCCTTCCATTATTTCGATTACAGTGCAAAAGTAACGAGCTTGAGAATGAGGTTTCTAGCTCTTGCTCTTCTGATCATGATGATGGTGATCTCTTGCTTAGCCACAAACAGGCACATTTTGATGATTGATGGGAAAGGGCAAGAGAAGCGGCAGCTCGCCGGGGATGAGGAAGGGAAATTCGAGTACCCCGGGAGCAGTGAGAACAACCACCATAACATCCCGAGGCAGGATTTCAACAACTACAATGGTGGCAGTGGCACTCCCAAGGGGGGAAATGATGATGGTGACGGCTAAGTCTAAAGATATATCTATAGAGTATAGAGTTATGTAGAAATAAGTTGCCAGGTTAAGGTTTTAAATATAGGCATATGTTATAAATGGTCTTAAATAAACTTCGTTTTTTGGTTTTGTATTCGGATATAGTGTATGGTTTTGTTATATATTTGTAGTTTCAATCATATATAGTATATATTAACTATTGTGTACGTTTTAGTTCGTATATTTCATTCCAATCAACTAAATAAGACTGTGCCATCTCATGTTCCGATCTATGTTCGAAACCTCATAATTAGGGCGGTAAATAAGCCGAGCAGCTCGCGAGTTTGGGTCAGCTCGGCTCGTTAACGCTTGACTCGACTTGACTCGTTTAGTAAACAAACCGAACTCAAGTTTGAATTTTTGGCTTGTTTAGGGGAGGATCAACTCGATTAAAGAGGTATGTTTAGTAAATGACTAAGCTCGGCTCGTTAAGGGCTCCGCTCATAAAAGCTCGACAAAGCTTGGCTCGTTTACAACCCTACCTCACGAATTGTGTGGATGCTTGAATTGGTGTCGTTTATCTGGCCCTGGCACCGATGCCGGCTTAGATATTTGGACTGCCCAACCCCAAATTTAGTTGTCTACCTACTATTAGGGCATAAAAAACTAAAAGGCATACAAGTAAAAAAAATGTTGAGAAAACATACTTACCAATATCGAATTGAGCCGAATTTTTACAAGGCCCCCTAAAAAAAATGTTTTAAAATTTATGGGTTTTTTTTTGTATTTTTGTGGGATCCGGAGTGGACCCCACATAAGATGTAGTGTAAGGCTCCGTTCCAGAACACCTTCTTAAAAAATAAATACTTATTTCACATTTTCAAATTTAAAAATAATGTAAATGAAAAATAATTTTTCAATTTTTTTTTGCATCGTATTAAAGATTTCAATGAGATCTATCAAATAAGATCCATATTGCATATTTTTAGATTTCAATAAGCCTATAATTTTTGAATTTGAAATTATCTTCTTAAAAAATAAAGACTTAAAACCCGTTCTGGAACGGAGCCTAAATATATAGTGTACCTAGCATTTTTGTTTATACCTCTGCATGTATCCTTTGATTTTACTTCGATCAGAAAGATTTTCGAAAAAAGAATTTTTACTGGGAATGGAATAACAAACAAAAACTGATAGTTATTTGACTATTTCACAGAGAGAAGTCATGTTTTGATTCCTCTAAAAAATTCACCCACTAAACTTGTTTTGCATCAATATTAGTTTTATAGTTTACATATATAGTAGGACGACACACCAATTTGGAAAAATGAATATGATCCCGACTAAAAAAATAATTGACCCACAAATTTAAAATGTTGGCTATGTACCCCGATTTTAGTCCTTAAAAAATAAATACTTATTTGTAATTTTCAAACTTAAAAATAGTAGGCTTACTGAAATAAAAAAATATGCAATATGAATATTATTTAATAAATTTCGATGAGATCGATCTATCAAACCTTATAAAAAAATTAAAGAATTATTTTTGTAAGTTCATTATTTTTAAACTTAAAAATAGATCCTTATTTTTTAAGGATTTATTTAATTGAGAAAGCGGAATAAATTTCCACTCATGCAAACGTACAATAGTAGATTAGTACTAGCTAGGACTACTTTCTATTGACATTAACCGTAGATGAAACGGGAATAGTAGTAATACCATGCATAAAACGATAAACGAAAATAAAGTGTAGGTGCTGATCGATAAAAAAGAAAATAATAGTGTAGGCTTTCGAAGAGAGTACGTATCATGGACTAATATAATTGAGGGGTGCTAGGAAACTGATGTAGGTGGTGTTCCAACTAGCCTTCTTTTTGAAAAAGTTTTTTTTCTTCAATTTTCAAACTCAAATATAATAAAAACGAAAAATAATTTTTTGATTTTTTTTGCACCGTATAAAAAATTTCAATGAAATCTATCAAACAAGATTCATATTAGTAGAAAAATTATTTGCATAAATATATAATTTTTGAGCTTGAAATTACTTTCTTTTTTTCAAAACCTTCTTTTTTTGAAGTTGGAACACCCCCGTAGTCAGCTTTAACAAGGTTTATGAAGGGTACTGACAAACTTGGATTTCAGAGTCTTGGAAATAGAAATTAACACAGTACTCTCTCGCTTTAACACTTCAAAACCTAGCTAGATTGCAGCTAGCTAGCTATCTAACCAATTCTTGAATGTACTCTCGCAATTTCATCAATTCAATTCCTATATATATATATACACGAGCCCTAATATTGGTACAGAAATCTATGCACAGATTGTGCACAGATTTTATGGTGGGGCCCACCACGGGTCCCACACAAATGATCTGAGCTGTTCATTAAATGTAAAATATTTTTTAAAGCGTCCCCGTAGAAAATTAGCTCAATCTAATACCTATACGTGTTCGATCCAATCATCTAAATTTTCATTCAAATTTTCGGGTAATGAAAAGTTAGATAATTAGATCAAGCACCTATTGGTATTGGATTGAGCTGATTTTTTACAGGAACCCTTGAAAAAATATTTTACATTTAATAAACGATTCGGATCAATTGTATGGGACCCATAGTGGCCCCACAAAAAAATTATGTACAAAATCTATACCAATTTTTCTGTACCCATAGACTTTCTGTATATACACACAGTCAGGATCCTATGAGAAATTCCTTACGGCCTTACCGTAAGGGACTCCTCTTTTTCGATCGAATTGCGACGATCCGAGCCACTCAATGTGTTCAGAATGTGATTTTAAGGGTACACGCAAGAAATCGCCCAAAAAAATGACCAGAAAGAGCTTGATCCGGGCAATTTTTCATAAAAACACTATAAATGCATTTTATGCAAAACTGTTTGGATCAAGCTTTTCTCGGTTATTTTTTTGGGTGATTTCATAAAAGGGTACCGTTAAAATCACATTCTGAACACATTGAGCGACTCGAATCATCGCAATTCGATTAGAAAAGGAAAGTCTCTTACAATAAGGCCGTAATATATATATATATATATATATATATATATATATATATATATATATATATATATATATATATATATATATCCACCTCAAGATCATGCAAGTATTTCTCAGTTAACTCATGTCCACTCGTCATTTTTAGTAGTGTCCCTTTTCATAATATTATTATACCTGAGTAGCTAACAGCTGTCACTTCTTAATAGAAAAAATTACTTGTACATGAGTGATGTAATATAGAACGGGCTGGCACTCACACAAGGAGCTAGGCACATCACCATGAATATACTTGACTATCTACGAGTTAAGAAACTAACACACTCGTATATTAATGACTCTATAAGGTGCATGTGGGCTTTGTTACTCCACTTGTTAACGAAAAGTATGCATGCATGGGTACGTTGGGTTAGAGAGTTTGCATGGACTTATGTAAATAGAGTGTAACGTTAACGCGCGGTGATTTTAATTAGCCTAAATTAATACAGTATGTCTTAAAAGACAGTCGGTATCATTTGTTTATAGTGATTTCTTTGGTTTTTTTTTTTTTGGGATCAATTATTTGTTTCGACGAGATGAATTAGAAAAGTATAAAACACGAACCACAAATTAAAAAAGTTTACATTAAAAGATGACACTAAACATAGCTGCTTGAAACTTCTTTTTGCTTTTTGTCGTAATTTTTACCATTTAGATCGATTAGTGTGAATATAGTAGGAAATTAGAAAAAAAAAATTACCTTAAAAAACTGAGACAATAATTTGGGTCCAAGTACTATTGAATTATACATAAACTAAAAAGTAATTCCCACCAGGTCACCTCCAATTAATGAAATATTAAAATCCTATAAAAGTGCCTAAACTCAAGGGTGGCCCATGAAAGTGCCTAAACCAGGGGCGGAGGCACATGGGTAAAAGGGAGGGCGGCCGACCCCACTAGCTACCAAATTTTCGTAAGGATAGGTATAATTTTTACCCTATTTTTACTAATTTGACCCCAAATTTTCATAGGAATAGGTATAATTTAGTTATTTTGACCCCACAAAAATCTCTAAATTGCCTCAACTTGTTTTAAATACATATGAATCTAATTTTTGACCTCACTAATCAAAATTTCTGACTCCGCCCCTAGGGTACCCTAAAACCTTAGGGTGGCACTCCCATCATTCATAAATGAATTTTTTAAAAAGTGTATCTAGTGGTAAAAATCCCTTCTTCCTTCTGCTGGTTCGTGGTTTAATTTGCATAGTACGAGTGGATCTAATCCTGAGCCGACTTTTCGTGGCAGCATGCAGTTCGAGATTGTCGGCTTTCGTGGCCGGAGGTGGGGCTCTCCGCGTTGGGCTGGACCGTGCATGGTAGTGTGGAAGTTTTCATTTTGATATTGTTCGGTTAAAGGTTTTGAATTTTAGATTCTAATCATTATTTTATTTTTCTTCAATTATTATTCTTATTTTTTTCTCTATCTCTCTCAAATTATTACCGCTATTTTCAATCATTACTTTTATTTTTTCTACACTCATTACCTAAAAATTCAAATTCAAATTCAAAATTCCAAAACAAACGGGGTCAATGTACGTTTCAGTCCGTTACTTGTAGTCCTTCGTTTAATTAGATCTGAACCATCTCCTCCCCTGGAGGGTGGAGGCTCATGAGCTTCATCGTTCACTTGCATTATTGCCGAACTTGTTCTCGGTCTACTTTTTCCATAGGTGTGATGAGCGAAATGGCTCCTGTATTAATGTTGGTCATAGTTTTCCTTTACGCATTTGCCGGTGTTTGGTTGCTTTGCTAGGCTTAGGTCTATGTACAAGTACCGTTGGGAATTCTTGATCAGTGAGAAGTTTCTGATGATCAAAAGACATGATATGGTGATTAATTTTTCAAAATATATAAATCATATTTGCAAGGTTGCCACTTGATATGGTACGATACAGAGACGTAATTAACCACATCGTTGAACGAATCGACAAAAGTTGATGGCTCAATCACACATTCTGTCAAAGATAGAAAAAGGAGAACAAGTCATTTTGCATATGACCCTTGATTCACGGCAGTCATCCTTGTTTGCTACCAAGAACTTGGATACAAACCGTGGATGTGAACACTAGCGCCCGTTAGCTTTTTCACAAGTGTGGTTTTACATAATTAAAACTCTTTCTATTTTTGGTTTTGGTACTTTGGAATATTGCATATAAACTAAACGGAAGATCAATTTTGTAGCAGATGTGCGAGCGAGCATAAGGATTATATTACTAAAGAGGAATTAAAACTAACATAATCACTTTTTTAAAGTAGTTTCCTTTAATTAAACCTTGATTTTTTTTTTTAAACTTTGGATTGATAAGGTAATAAGCATTTATTGAAAAATATCATCCTAGCTCCTATATATTCCATGAAAATACTGTGTGAATACACTTGAAGCTAGAATCTGATAATTTTGAATTAAGCTTCGCTTTGCTCTTTTGTCTCTGGCCTGGCCGCTTATAATTACAAGTTAATAGTTGAGAACTTCTTTTTTTTTTTTTGAACAATGAAGGAAATTTTATTAACCAGAAATTAAAAGAATAAAAAGTACAAGGCATCGAAACATACAAAATTTTAATTGTTGAGAATTAGCTGAAGGCAAATCAGTTAACAAATTAACCCTTTTCATTTCTTTAATGTTGTTTTTGCTTACACGCCGAGGATACAAGTTAAGCCAAACAAACTGACACAGGTTTAGTCATAAAAATGAATGCTATAAGCTTCGGCTGTTTAGCCTGTTTTTTTATGGTGAACAAAACGGAAGTGCACGATCAACAAATTAATATGACACTCTGTCACCTCTGCCTGCAATGAATATTTGATCGTCAGGCCACACCTGTATTAACCCCACCGCAATTATGTCGGAACCAAAATTAATTCCACAACGTGTAAGTAGTGTTATTGGGGCTATGGAGACTCGAACTTGGGTCTTGTCTAACCAAGTTCGAGTTTCCACCCCTGAACCAACCCTCGTTGGTAAGCTTCTGCTGTTTAGCCGCAACCAAGACAGTCATATGAAAAATTCTTGGGTGCAAATAGGATACGGCTCAGATTAAAAAAGAAGAAGATACAGGTAACTTGGTACCCGATGCGCACATCTGGGCCGTCCAAAAATGTAACAAACGGTCCAGATTGAAACACATTTTTCCTCTTCTTTTGGGAAAATGACGGCTCAGGACGTTTTCTGATAATTAATACCCGCCAATGACATTTTCAGCATTAACAAATGTTCTCAGCATGTCATTGGCGGGTATTAATTATCAAAACAAGTCTTTGGCCGTCATTTTCCCTTTTCTTTTTCTTCTTTTCTAAATTCGCTCAGTACTTTTAATCTGAACAGTCGGTTGCATTTTTTGATGGCACAGATGCCGGATATGCACGTGCATGGTACCCAATATGCAACCAAGAATTTCTCGTGTATGACAAACTGGTCCTAAAATACCAGTTTCAACGTCCAGTCCAATCTACTTCTTATGCCGATATTCGGCCCGGCCCAACAATTTTGATCTCCTAATTACGGCCCATTTTAAATAAAAGCCCATGTCAGTTAGGGTATATATATATATATATGTATATTCCGCTACTTATAACGCGCGTGCAGAGTTTTGGAGGGGACGGAAACTAGGGCAAGAGTCGAAGATGATTATTCCGGTCCGGTGCTTCACTTGCGGGAAAGTAAGCTCGATTACAACTTCAGTTTTACGAATCCCTCAATACTCTTGTTGATGTTCTTTGATTCTCGAAACCGTCGATTCGAAGCTGTTTTTGCTTACTAGGGTTAAGCTGGATATCTGTGTGTTGATTTTGTTTTTGAACTTCAATGTGTGTATTTTTCAGGTCATTGGAAACAAATGGGACTTGTATCTCGATCTTCTCCAGTCTGATTACTCTGAAGGGTGAGTACGAACACTATGTGCTGTATATTTCTGTTTGATGTATATCCATGGATGTTTATAGACTGTGTGTTTTCTGCTTGATGGATATAATAATAATCTAGCATATGCAAAAGGAACATAGTAAGATTATAATCTGAATGCATGCCAAGCCTGTTGATTGATAGCCCCTTTATGTGTACCTCTAGGAGTATGAGCCATGGTAAACATGCCGAAGTTTCTTTCTTGATTTCGCAATAGCTTTGAGGTGTTTCTAGCATCACGGTTGCTGTTTTTGTTGAGGTGTAAGTTGAGTTCTTTTTCCTGCCAAGCTGGACCCAGTTACCCTAGTTGAGTATGGTAGTGCATCTTTAGTGCAATTTGGGTTGATTGATTCCTCTGTTTATGACATACTTGCAAAAGTCTTAAGGTATGTCTCTTTGTGTATGTAATATCAGCGTTATAGCACAAAGAAAGAAATGATAGAACATGAGACATAGGTGAGGGAGGAGTAGTGGTTGCGGAGAGAAGCCACAGAAGGCAAGAACTTGGAGTCTTGTGGTTGTTTAGTTTGAGTTTTTTAGCGACAGTTTTGTCCCATTCAGTTTGAGGTGGGATTTTTTTATTTAATTTCAAAACGTGTTTTTATTTGGACAAATTGTGAATTGAGAAATGTAACTAGGCAGCTTCATTGTCGTGTTCACTTCCATTGATATGAAAGTACTGGTGTGTTTTTGAAAGGAATAAACTTTCCAAGTTCTGAAGGAGATTCTGCCCCAAGTTTATGGCTCTGCTTTCTAGGTGTTTTTTGGTGTTTCTTTTTGCTTTTTCTGTGGATGGGAAGTTGTTTTCTGATGATGCCATTTCGTGACTTGATTATTGGTGGTTTCTGGGTGTTGGATTTGTGCTTGGAAGGTTTTGAAAACTGATAGGGCATACACTGCACTTCATGGTCCTCGTTGATTTTCAGAGTTTGAGTATAAGTAATAACTTACGTTGAAGTTTCAAATAAGTCTGATCTTTTAAGTCCACTTGATGTGGTATTTCTTGCAAGTAAGCAGTTTTGTTTTGTGGGTTATTTTGCGAGGTGTTTATCCTTTAGAGTGATTTCCACGGCTTTCCAAACTTTAGTATTGTGTTCTCCTGCTTCAAATCTCACCTGGCATTTAGAGGGACGAAATAACAGAAATATATTCATGGTGGTTAGAGAAATTTTTGCAACTTCTAATTCATTGGTATGCAGGGATGCCCTTGATGCATTGGGGTTGGTTCGCTACTGCTGTAGAAGAATGCTCATGACACATGTTGACCTCATTGAGAAGCTTCTGAACTACAACAGTACTCTCTCTCTCTCTCTCTCTCTCTCTCTCTCTCTCTCTCTCTTCCTTTGGCATCCGATGGATCATTGGATTGTGTTTCTTTTAACACTGGTGAAAGTTTTCAAAGGGGAATAACTTAATATGAATATGTGCACAAAGATTGAAACAAGTATAAAAAAGGTGAAATTACATGGAGACCCCCTCATTTATACGTTTTGGACACAAACACCCCCAACCTTTAAATACGCCCATCGACACCCCCTCATGTATTACCGTTACCCAAGTGAACCCTTTCTGTTGGATTACCGTTTGTTTCAACGGCACATGCCAGTATTTTTGGCATTTTTGAGACAAAAATACCCTTGAACGGATCTATATCTCTCTCAACCCTTCACTTATCCTCATTTGTCATCTCCTCCTTCCCCCAACCACCTCTCTCTCTCTCTCTCTCTCTCTCTCTCTCTCTCTCTCTCTCTCTCTCCCCGACAGCCATGGAAGCTGCCAACAGCAGCACCAAGGGCCTTGGCGACCTCACAGCCATAAGACCCTAGTTTCACTCTCACATTCGCATGCTTTGAACATCCTCGCTTCTAATTCCTAGGGTTTCCATTTTCAGCTATGCTCCCATGTCTTTCAAATGGAGATTGCCATTGTTTTCGTACCCCTATCCAGGCCCCACACTCTGTTCCATCTCCACCCTCCGATTAAACCCGGAGGAGTCACTCGATTCTAATGATAGGGATTGCAATTGCGTCCTGGATTCCCTATCCGTGATGGCAACCGCCACGACGACGGCGGAGCTGTATCTGAATGGGAGCAGGGATTGCAACGGGGAGGTGTTGGAGAGGACGCAGCCGGCTGCGGCGGTGGCAGTTGTCGTATTGGAGCGGCAAACGACGGGTGCATCCATGGTGGAACAATTGGTGCCGTTGATGAGGAGGGTTGACAACGATGACAATTCGTAGATCGGGTTCCGCACACCTCCATTGATCGGTGCTTGCGACATCTGTACACCTCCACCTCTGTTGTCGATGGGTCTTGGTGTGTTGAAATCTTGTCTCGCAACCGCACAAGTCTCAACAATCAAAAAATGGTTTTGATAAGATTATTTGGGTCTGTGATTCTCGGACAGAACTCGAGCACAGCCTGGATTGGAATTGCCCAGAAATGGCGGGGTGGAGCGGGGAGAGAGAGAGAGAGAGAGAGAGAGAGAGTGGGTTTGTTCAATTTTCTGATCGAAGTGTGAGGACTCTTGGTGCGTGTTATTATAGCAAGGGTAAAATAGTCATTTCAGCCATTCTGTTAACAGAGTTTATTATTTTTGAGTTTCAAGTAGATGAGAGGGTGTCTATGGGCGTTTTTAAAAGTTAGGGGGTGTCCATGTCCAAAATGTATAGATGAGGGGGTCTCCATGTAATTTCAACTATAATAAAGTAGGATCCATAATCTGCTTAAAGTGATATATTGTAAACAATTGTAAACCACCATATATGTGTTTAATAGTATAATGATGGTGAGGTTGGTTCTGTGGTGTTGCTTTGCTCTTTTTTTTTTTGCTACGAGGGGTGGCGGTTGGTTGGGTTTGAGAGTTGTGAACTAACATGACAAATTTTTTTTTGCAGCTCTGGAGAAGTCTGAAGGAACTTAAGAAAGCTTATGGAGTTGCAAGAACTCAGTAGTTTTTTTATCTTTCCGCATTCGAGAGCTACGTGTCGTCGTATGTTTTGAGACTTGGGACACTAAATGTCGGGTCATGCTATTCATGTATGCTGTATGCTGAAGCAATCATCGTTTGATATGACATCCTTGCAAGGAATGTGCAATTTTAAAAGAATGTTTCGTAATATCTTTTCCATTGGGCGCAAATTTTTTTGGCCAAACTTTCCGATTGGTGTCGCATAATAAGTAGAGCTTCTATATGACCCGTGATCATAAGCCGAATCCCTAGGGTTATTGAAATGAGCTCAGGGTGATTGGCCCGGCAGCGCTCCTTCTCGTTATTGTGGATATCCTTCTCGTTATTGTGGATACATAATCGTTTTGGTGATTTCCAGCCTAGGGCCTTACTGCCCTGCTGAAATAAGGGATCCCAGAGAGTAAAGAATAAAGAGAGTGATGCCAGATTTAAACAATAGGTAAACAAATTTGCTCTTGCTTGGGCTTCCGCTAGTAGAGTTTATTGTTCTCAAGGATTCATCGAGGTGCGCGTAAGATTGTCCGGATATCTCTAGATTTCATCGAGTTTATGGTTCTCCAGGATTCGCTAGTGGGCTTCCGTTTTGGAGGGAACTCTATTTCCAAATTTTCCTTGCACCCCAACCTAGTCCTTTCCCTCCCTCCAGTTGTTAATCATCTCGTAATGCAAGTATATGTAATGTTTTTCTCCTCTGAGTTGCTTATCACAATCAACTCATCACTGTTGAATTTTCCATGTGTGTTGAAAGCTACATGGAGCTAGTCACAGGATTTTGAACCAAGCTTCATCTTCTTTTACACCAAATCTCAACCATTTCACATAAATTCTTGCAGAAAAGAACAAAAAAAAAGAACAAAGAAACGCGAGAAAATGCTTGCTTTACTAACTTGAATCTGTGTTACTCAAAAGAACAAACGCTGTTTACTTACCATCTACACACACCAAATCACAATCTTAGAGTATATGTGCGAAGCTTTACACACAGGTACACAGCTAATACTAAATCAGTCTTTCCTCTTTCTCTCTCGTCCGAATTTACGTGAGAGCTGTTGCGATTCTCTTCGTTTACTGGTTTTCACTTTGCATTATTTCTTCAGCTAAACCATGATCAATCTCCATCAGCTATTTCCTTCCCCTTATGACTGCCGCTACTGCTCCCCGCCCCACGACCTGCCTCACTTCCGCCAGGGGGTTGGCCCGGATTCTGCTTGTCCTCTTTCTTCAAAATGCCAATAAGGTAATGCTTCCTGTGACATGGATGCTCATGCTTAAAAAACCCAACCAAATCCCCTGCTTCCAAACCCCTCTCTTTCACAAACTCATCCCACCCATCAATTACCATATACTTCTCCTCACTGTACCTTATGATATTCATGTACCAGTGCTTGCCTTTAGCATCAGTAAATCTCATTATCTTCTTCTCCCTGGTGTTCCTCTGCATCTTAACCCCGGGGAAATTCCTCACATTGTCCCTCGCCAAGAAAATCCTCCTGAATCCGATGTCGCTCTGGTCCACCTCAATCTCGAAGAGGAAATTTTCTTCTCGGAATGCTGGGATTTCGACTGCGCCCTGTTTTTTCTCGACTTCAATGAGGAAATGGTGGGTGTGGAGACGGGGGACGGGTTTGAGAATGCGGATCAAATCCATTGGTTGCAGATTGTACTGAGTGGAAAACTTTTGCCACCCGGTCAGGATCATGAACCCGTGTTCGTCACAATAGTACTGGATCGCCATGTACCATTCGTGGTTATGGGAGTCTGTGAACTCGAGGGTTTCGACCTGTTTTTCGTTTGGTTTCCGGGTGTCGAGAGGGGGGAAATGGGTTGAAGCTAATTCGAAGGGAATGACGAGTCGATTCGTGCTCGGGACTTCCATTTCAAAGAGGAAGACTTCGTCTGGGCAGTAATCCATTTCGACAGAGTCTGTGTCAGAGCCGGGTTCATTGGGGTCAGTGTAGGGTTGTACGTCTTCATAGGGTCTCTTGGATCCATCTCTGTAATGGTCATCGAAAGAAGTTGTTAGGCAATGTGATCAAATGCAATGGACACTAAAAAAAGGGAAAGAAGAGTTAAAACTTTGCTAAGGACACCATCAAAACTCTATTGTGGAAGTAAGGTAAAAGCCGTTTTTGGTTGTCAAGAAAGAGAAGAATCGAAGTGGAAATCTTGAAGATGATTGAATTTAGCGTCAAAAATGGACTTTCTTGGTGAAAAGTAAGGAATTTAACCCAACACAGTATGACGAAATTCAAGCACAAATACGTAATTGAGGACAAAAATTATCATCTCATAACAGCATTGATTGGGAAAATGACGCTCTCATAAATATTTTATGCCTCTGTGTGAACATATTGATAGATAGATATAGAGAGAGAAGATTCAAGAAAATTCTCGGAAATTTAGAGCTTTCTTGGCAAAAAACAGAATCATTACCCAGATTTTGCTTGGGGAACATTGCTCTGTTTCAGCTTCTTCTTTGACGGTGAATCAGAATCAACGTTTTCTTCTCCAGAAGTACGCAAATTCTTTTTCTCAGCAACCTCTGTATCAGCAACGGAAGCTTCCTCTGAAACATTCTCCTCTGATTTCCCTTCTTTTTTTCCTTTTTCTCCACCCTGTGCATCCTTCCCTTTTTCCTCTTCTTTATCACTTGGGCCTGAATCAAGTCCCCTGCTTTCAGACATTTTCTTGATCTTTCTTGAATGTGGTGAGCGCTTACTGATGATAGCACAGAGAGAGAGAGAGAGAGAGAGAGAGAGAGAGAGAGAGAGAGAGAGAGAGGCGGCTTCTTTGTTTGAGAGAGGTTTGTATATATAGTTGTTCGGTTACAGAGTTTCTATCTTGCTTCCGTTAAATCTGTTTTCAGTTGGCCGTTTGATCAAAAAGAGAAGTCGTTAGAAAGTGCCATATTGTAACTGCAAAGGAAAAAGAATAGTGGGATTTAGTGGGAGTATTTTTTTTCCGTGGGAATTTGCTCCTCTCTCGTCCTTAATTTGGAACCAACAGGATCTGAATTGTTCATTGATGCAATTAATGATTCGGATTTGCTCGTCAGCTCTTATTGATAAAATCTGTGAGCAAATCTGAACTATTGATTATATAAATATATGATCCAAATTTTGACTGTCCCGTCTAGTTCAAATCCAGAACTTAGAGAGGAAGCAATTTGGGTGACCATTCTCCTCTTGAACTCCCAATTAGGTTCAAATTGCCAATGATGAGGACAGAGAAAACTCTAAAATTCCTAATTTGTCGTCTTTTAAGTGTATGCTCTTTTTCATGCAGCCCCATGGTTGAAACCGCTTGCGATAGTAGTTCTTTATACCCGAAACAAAAAAATAAGCACGGACTTGCACTTTTTCTTATGTTATCGCCGGTCCTCCATCCTTTTTCGCCTACCCCGAAAACAAAAAAAAAAACAGCACAATTTGTTGCAGCTCTAGGAAGTCTAAAAGGTAATTCTTTAGGCTTATCAGATCGTGTCTCCCAATTTCAGGTACTAGAGACCTTGTTCCACTAAGGTTCTTATTTTTTAGCTACTTATTTTCCATTTTACGAGACAGATCATTTTTTCACAATACATCAACTTAAATGAATACCATGAAGAAAAACTGCAACTAGAAGCTGTTCCATTACAATAGAGTAGAGTATCCATTCCACATAAAAAACACAAATCACCACTTTGCAACAGTTCTTCTGTTTAGCCATAACCTATTGACGAGCAATTTCGTTCCCCTTAGAGCTATCACCCTGTCTCGGCCCAGCACGGTTGGCACCCCAACCGCTGTTTTGTCAAAATCTCGACAAGAAAATGCTTCTTGTGAGAAGGGTTCACAGGCTTATAAAACCTGATCACATCCATAGCTCCCAATTTATGCTTTTGCACGAACTCCTTCCAGCCCTTCACAATCACGTACGAATAAACATTATTCCATTGGATCGGATGTCCATGTACCAATATTTGCGTTGACCGTCTGTAAACTTGATTGTCACCTTCTTCTGGGTTCGTGGAGGGATCCTAACCTCGGGGAGATGCATTATCGCATCTACTCACGGAAGGAAAATCCTCGCGTTCTGGTCCAGCTCGAGCTGGAACAAGAAGTTTTCCATTCTGAATTCGGGTTTGTGATGCTCGGATTCCTGTCTCCTGTCGAACTCAATCAGATAATGCCCGAGGTTCAGACGACAGCTACTTGTCTTTGTATGTTTTGAGACTTGGGACACTTAAATGTCGGGTCATGGTATTTATATATGCTATATGATGAAGCAATCATCGTTTGACATGACATCCTCGTAAGGAATGTGCAATTTTAGTTGAATGTTTCGCAGTATCTTTTCCATTGGGTGCGCTTTTTTTTTTTTTCCCCTACTTTCCGATTGGTGTTGCATGATAAGTAGAGCTTCTATATGACCTGTGATCATAAGCCAAATCCCTAGGGTTATTGAACTGAGCTCAGGGTGATTGGCCAGGCGCTTCTCTGTTGGTAGGTGCTGGCTTCTCGTTATTGTGGATACATAATCGTTTTGGCGATTCCCAGCCAATGGCCTTACTGCCCAGCTGAAATAAGAGATCCCAGAGAGTAAAGAATAAAGAGAGTGAGGCAAGATTTAAACAATAGGTGGACAAATTAGCTCTTAGTAAGGATAAGAATTGATTTGCTCCGGCTTCAAGTAGGCTTCTGCTAGTGGAGTTTATTGTTCTCTTAGTCGAGGTGCGCGTAACATTGTCCTGGCGCCTGGTTCTCCAGAATTTGTCGAGTTTATGGTTCCCCAGGATTCGCTAGTGGGCTTCCGTTTTGGAGGGAACTCTATTTTCAAATTTGCCTTGCACCCTAACCTAGTCCTTTCCCTCCCTCCAACTGTTAATCATCCCGTAATGTGTTCGTGGAATTTTTTTCTCTCCTCTCATGAGGTGCTTATCAGAATCAACTTACGACTGTTGAAGTATCAAGTCATCATCCATGGATTTTCCATGTGTGTTGAAAGCTTCATCTTCTTTTACACCAAATCTCAACCATTTCACATCAATTCTTGCAGAAAAGAACGAAAAAAGAACATAGAAACGCGAGAAAATGCTTGCTTTACAAACTTGAATCTGTGTTACTCAAAAGAACAAACACTGTTTACTTACCATCTAAACACACCAAATCACAATCTTAGAGTATATGTGCGAAACTTTAGACACAACTATCACTAAATCAGTCTTTTTCCTCTTTCTCTCTCGTCCGTATTTAAGTAAGAGCTGTTTCGATTCTCTTTGTTTACTGGTTTTCACTTTGCGTTAGTTCTTCAGCTAAGCCATGATGATCAATCTCCACCAGCTATTTCCTTCCCCTTATGACTGCCGCTACTGCTCCCCGCCCCACTTCCGCCACTGGGTTGGCCTGGATTCAGCCTGTTCTCTTCCTTCACAATGCCAATGAGGTAATGCTTCTTGTGACATGGATGCTCATGCTTAAAAAACACAACCAAATCCCCTGCTTCCAAACCCCTCTCTTTCACAAACTCATCCCACCCATCAATCACCATATACTTCTCCTCATTGTACCTTATGATATTCATGTACCAGTGCTTGCCTTTAGCATCAGTAAATCTCATTATCTTCTTCTCCCTGGTGTTCCTCTGCATCTCAACCCCGGGGAAATTCCTCACATCGTCCCTGGCCAAGAAAACCCTCCTGAATTCGATGTCGCTCTGCTCAGCCTCAATCAGGAAGAGGAAGTTTTCATGTCTGAATACCGGGATTTCGACTGTCCCCTGTTTTTTCTCGACTTCGATGAGGAAATGATGGGTGTGGAGACGGGGGACGGGTTTGAGAATGCGGATCAAATCCATGTGCTGCAGATTGTACTGGGTGGAGAATTTTTGCCACCCGGTCAGGATCATGAACCCGTGTTCGTCGTGGTAGTACTGGATCGGCATGTACCATTCGTGGTTCTGGGAGTCTGTGAATTCGAGGGTTTCGATCTGTTTTTCATTCCGTTTCCGGGTGTCGAGAGGGGGGAAGTGGGTTGAAGCTAATTCGAAGGGAATGACCAGTCGATTCGTTTTCGGGACTTCCATTTCGAAGAGGAAGACTTCGTCTGGGCAGTAATCCATTTCGAAAGAGTCCGTGTCGGTGTCTGAGTCAGAGTCGGAGCCGGGTTCGTTGGGATCAGTGTTGAGTTGTACATCTTCATAGGGTCTCTTGGATCCGTCTCTGTAATGTTCATCGAAAGAAGTTGTTAGGCATTGTGATCAAATGCAATCGACACTAAAAAAAAGGGAAAAAATAATTAAAACTTTGCTAAGGACACCATCAAAACTCTACTGTGGAAGTAAGGTGAAAGCCGTGTACGGTTGTCAAGAAAGAGAAGAACCGAAGTGGAAATCTTAAAGATGATTGAACTTCGTGTTAAAAATGGACTTTCTTGGTGAAGAATAAGAAACTTAACCAACACAGTATGACAAAATTCAAGCACAAAGATGTAATCAAGGACACAAATGATCATCTCATAACAGCATTGATTGGGAAAATGATGCTCCCACTAATATTGTATGCCTCTGTGCGAACATATTGATAGATAGATATAGAGAGAGAAGATTTAAGAAAATTCTCGAAAATTAAGAGATTTCTTGGCGAAAAACAGAATCGATCATTACCCAGATTTTTCTTGGGGAACATTGCTCTGTTTCAGCTTCTTCTTTGATGGTGAATCGGAATCGACGTTTTCTTCTCCAGAAGTACGCACATTCTTTTTCTCGGCAACCTCTGTATCAGCAACGGAAGCTTCCTCTGAAACATTCTCCTCTGATTTCCCTTCTTTTTCTTTTCCTTCACCCTTTGAATCCTTCGCTTTTTCCCCTTCTTTATCATTTGGGCCTGAATCAAGTCCTCTGCTTTCAGACATTTTCTTGATCTTTCTTGAATGTGGTGAGCGCTTACTGATGATAGCACAGTGAGAGAGAGAGAGAGAGAGAGAGAGAGAGAGAGAGAGAGAGAGAGAGAGAGAGAGAGAGAGGCGGCTTCTTTGTTTGAGAGAGGTTTGTATATATAGTTGTTCAGTTACAGGGTTTCTATCTTGCTTCCGTTAATTCTGTTTTCAGTTGGCCGTTTGATCAAAAAGAGAAGTCGTTAGAAAGTGCCATATTGTAACTCCGAAGGAAAAAGAATAGTGGAATTTAGTGGGAGTATTTTTCTGCTCGAGAATTTGCAAGTAACAGGATCTGGATCGTTGATTGCTTCAATTAATGATTCGAATTTGCTCATCATCTCTTACCGGTAAAAATCTATGAGCAAATCCTAACCATATATGATCCAGATTTTGAATCTCCCGTCTAATCTATATCTTGGACTTCAGAAGAGGCAATCTGGGTGTCCATGCTCCTCTTGACCTCCCAATTGGGATCAAATTGCCAATGACCAAGATAGAGAAAATCCTAAAATTCCTTGTCAGGAATAATGAACTTGTAGTATTTCTTGTTCTAAATCACATAATAGGTTCCAAAGTGTGAGAAAATTTGTAAACTTTTAAGTTTACGCTCCTTTTCAAGCAGTCGCAGGGTTGAAACAACTTGCGATAGTAGTTCTCTTACCCGAAAACAAAAAATAAGCATGAACTTGCACTTTTTCTTATGTTCGTCGGCCCTTCCTCCATCCTTTTTCGCCTACCCGAAAACAAAAAATAACAGCACAATTTGTTGCAGCTCGAGGAAGTCTAAAGCTAGTTCTTTAGGCTTATCAGCTCATGTCTCCCAATTTCAGTTACAAGAATTAAGCATGACCAAAACAAGTAAGCAATACAAAAGAAGGAAAATGATGAGGTTGTTCTTAATTAGTCAGGATTAACGAATAACATGAAGCTCTTTTATTCAAAACAATGCTAAACAACCGAAAAAATCTGAATCCCAAGATGTATTTCTGTACATTTCGATCTTTCTAGTCCCATCTCCACTCGGCGATGAATGTACACGAGATCGACCTATTGTTCCATTACAAAAGAGTATCCATTCCACACAAAAAAACACTAATTACCACTTTGCAACAGTTCTTCTGTTTAGCCATAACCTATTCACGAGCGATTTCATTCCCCTTAGAGCTGTTAGCAAATGTCATTAATTTCTGATTAAGTGATGTAATAGTGTTTTAGTATACTTAGTGATTAGTTAGTGGAGCTTGACGTCATCAAGTTTGAAGTCGGTTGTGAGTTGTTGAGTAGGGGTATATATACCTCTCATGTCATCTGTATCCAGTTAAGCAAGAAAAGGCAAAATCAATTTCATGTCTCGATTCAACTTAGGGTTTTAGTGTTCTTCATGATTTGCTCTTGATTTCTTCATTTTCCTATAAAATTCCATATGGTATCAAAGCATTGACGACGAAAGTCTCTCGATCCTCTTCTCAAATCTCTTCGTTTCTATTTCTGTGATCTTGAATCCTCTTCAATGGCGACATCTGCAGTCACGCTTCCACCTTCGCTTGCCTTCTTGGTTTCCAATTTTCACTCCTTTTAGTGAATATCAAACTCGACGGCTCCAATTTTCTTCTCTGGAATACGCAAGTTGAGAACGTTCTGAATGCTAATGGATTTCTTGGCTATGTCGATGGTACGGTTGCATGTCCTTCAACTCAGATTCGCAATTCCACTGGAGAAATGGTAACAAATTCTGACTTTGCTCTCTGGAAACTCATCGACTCACAGTTATTGGCCTGTTTAACTGCATCATTGTCTCAAACTACCTTGCCATATGTGTTAGGGTTTCGTCATAGTTATGAGGTTTGGCATTCTTTGAACACTCGATGCAATTCTCTATCACGAACTCATGTTCATGAGTTGAGAAGCAAACTCTATAGTCTCACCAAGACTTCATCAATGGAGTCATATGTTGACACCATAAAGTCTTGTGCTCAGAGATTATCTGTTGCTGGTAATCCTCTGTTTGATGAGGATCTCATTTTTCATACCTTCCATGGATTACCTCCTGCGTTTAATGGTTTTAAAACTGGAATCAGAACAAGTGGCCGAAACACAGATCTTTCATTTGATGAATTGGTAACTATGTTGAGTGGTAAGGATATTCAAATGTCACATGATTCTACTGAAAATGTTGAAACAAATTCTGCTATAGTTGCCACTCATACCACCTCTATGCCATCAACTTCAGTTACTAATGGTTCTGCATCTACTTCAACTACTAGTGCCTCTGTATCTCAACAGTTTCCATCTTCTAATCTGTTTTTACCTCAACCTCAGCCACAGTTCTTGCCTCAACCTCATCAACAGTTCTTACCCTAATCTCAGTTCTTTCAACCTCAGGTTAGGAATTTTAACCGAGGTAGAGGGGGAAGAGGCCCTAGATTTCCCCGAGATCCCTGTGGCATTTGTGGAAAAACAAACCATGTCACTCAATACTGCTATTATGAAGGTCAATATTCTCTTTTTGATCAAACCTTTTCACCGGTTTATCCTACAAATTACTTGCCTCAACCTAGCTTTCAACAGTTACAGTGGCGTGCACCTACTCTATATCCACCTCTTTCAAACTAATGGCATGCAGTCTTATGGATTTCCTGGTCAATATCAGTCCCCAAGACCTTTTTCCTCAGTACCACAGTTCTCTATTCCCAAAGGTGCTTTTGGGAATTATGCTCAAAATGGTCCTACTTCTTATGCTCCAACAACTGGGCCTCCTTATGCACAGGCAAATGTTGCTGGATTTTCTGGGGGGATTTTTTCTAACTCAGAGCCTAATGCAGTTCCACCAACTTCCCTACCCACTGGTTTTTCTGTTCCCATGATGAATACAGGTTATCAAGTGTTGGCTTTCCAAATATTGGTTCATCAGGTAATCCATGGTATTTTGACAGTGGGGCTACATCACACATCACAAATAATTTGCACAATATTGAGTATCCTCAACTCTCTTCTGTGAATGGTGGTATACAAGTGGGCAATGGGTCACAGCTTCAAGTTACTCACTCTGGATCAGGTGTGTTAACTACACCAAATGCTCATTTTAGATTGTCACACATTCTGCATACACCTGCTTTCACTCATAATCTTCTTTTTGTACACCAATTTTCCAAAGATAATAATTGTGTTCTTATTTTTTATTCCAATGGTCTTGTCATTCAGGACAAGGAGTCCAATCATCTTCTATACTAGGGGCCATGCAACAAGGGTCTGTATCCTCTGCTGAACTTCTCTAAAGGTTCAACAACCTCTGATACTAATACTACCCTGCTTTGGCATAATAAACTTGGTCATCCAAGTACTTCTTTGTTTCAGTCCTTAACAAACCAATTTCATTTACCAATCTCCAAACTTGGAAATGTAAATTGTAATGCTTGTCACATGGCCAAGAGTCATAAACTACCTTTTCCTATGTCTGAGTCTCATACTTCTTTTCCTTTTGAACTTGTTCATATGGATGTGTGGGGTCCCTCTCCTATTCCTTCTCATAAAGGTTTCCGATACTACTTGTTAATAATTGATGATTTTACAAGGTACTCTTGGTTGTTTCCACTTCATTACAAATCTGAAGTTAAGCACACATTAGCTCATTTCAAAGCTTATGCTTCTACTCAGTTTCATACCAATATTAAAACTGTTAGAAGTGATAATGGGGGTGAATTTGTGAACCATTTTCTTCTTGCTTTGTTTCTTACCACTGGTGTTATTCATCAAACAACATGTCCGCACACACCAGAACAAAATGGTGTGGTTGAAAGGAAGGATCGACACCTTATTGAGACTACTATTGCTTTGTTATTACAATTTGGTCTTCTTATAACCTTTTGGCTTGAAGCTCTAACAACTTCAGTTTATTTGGCCAATAGGTTACCTCATTCAGCCTTGAAATTTCAGGTTCCTTATTGTCTTTTGTTCAAATCATCACCTAATTATGCAGCCTTAAAACCCTCTGGTTGCAGCTGTTTTCCTTGGTTTAAACCCTATGCTCAAAACAAGCTCACTCCTAAATCTATTCACTGCATTTTTCTAGGATATTGTCCTGCAACTAAAGGATATAGATGTCTTGATCCTGTTACTTCCAAAGTTTATACCTCAAGACATGTTAGATTTGTTGAACAAGTTTTTTCTTATTCAACACTTATTTCTTAGTCTTCTATTACCAAAATTGAATCTTGTCCTACTAAAGTTCAAGTTCCTCTCACAGATTTTAGTGATATTTTTATTTTTGTTCCTTTTTCTACACTTGTGTCTACTTCTGCAGTTTCAGTTCCTTCAGTTTGTCACCCTTCTGATCCTATCATTTTTCCTCTTTCTCTTACTTCTAATTCTTCTAGTTCTCTATCTTCTCCTATTAGTCATTCTGCCTATCCTAGTCCAACTTCTTCCCCTCCTATTTCTGATCCTGTTCTGCATCATTCTTCTCCATCTCCAACTACTCTTTCTACTCCTACTTCACCTTATGATATTGCTTCCTCACCTGTTATGGTTAATCTTCCTGTACATTCTAATCTTTCTCATCCAATGGTGACAAGATCTAAAAATGGCATTTCAAAACCACAAACATATTATGGTTTTACTGCAGTCAATACACCTGATTCTCATGATAACTCTGTTGTTGATCCAACTGTGGAGCCTACCCATTTTTTAGAGGCAGTCAAACACACAGTTTGGCAGCATGCTATGGCAGAGGAGTATTCAGCCTTGGTCAAACAAGGGACTTGGACCCTTGTTTCTCCACCTTCCAATGCTAATATCATTGGGTGTCAGTGGATCTATAAACTCAAAAGACATTCGGATGGGAGTATAACAAGGTATAAAGCTAGACTCGTCACTAATGGAAATCAACAATATGAAGGTATTGATTTTTCTGGGACCTTTAGTCCAGTTATCAAGCAACCAACAATCCGAGTTGTTCTTTCCCTAGCAATTCATAAACAGTGGGCTATACGTCAGCTAGATGTATCGAATGCATTTTTGCATGGTGTAATTGAAGAGGAAGTATATATGAGACAACCTCTTGGGTATAAAGACTCTGTTTATCCAAATCATGTTTGCAAATTGAATAAAGCATTATATGGCCTTAGACAGGCCCCTAGAGCTTGGTTCTCCACCTTTTCTAGTTTTCTGTTGTCTCAAGGATTTCATGCTAGCACAACAGACACTTCTCTCTTTATTTCTAATTCAGCACATGGCATTACTTTTATTCTTGTCTATGTTGATGATATTATCATCACTGGAGATGATAAGGAGTATATTCAAGACCTTATCTGTATTCTTAGTAGAAGGTTTGTGATGAAAGACTTTGGTACACTCAGTTACTTTCTTGGTATTGAGGTGTTACGACATGGTCAGAATTTACTTTTATCTCAAACTAAGTATGCACAAGACTTGTTGATTAAAGCTAGTATGCATGACTGCAAACCAAGCTTCTCTCCCTCTTCTGTAAAGCCTGCTTTGGTAGATCATGATTTGCCTATGCCTGATCCATAGTGGTACAGAAAAATTGTGGGATCCTTACAATATCTTACTTTGACCAGACCCGAGATTGCATTTGCTATAAATGTAGCATGTCAGCATATGCATGACCCTAGACTCAGTCACTTTATTGCTGTCAAAAGGATTCTAAGGTACCTAAAAGGGAGTATTCATCAAGGCTTGTACTTTAGTCCTGACCCTTTACATTTACGGCATATACAGAAGCCGATTGGGCTGGGGATCGTTCGGATAGGAGGTCTACTACTAGATTTTGTGTTTATTTGGGACATAATCTGATCTCCTGAAGTGCCAAAAAGCAGCCAACAGTTGCTCGTTCATCCACAGAAGCAGAGTATAGAGAACTTGCTCACACAGCAGCAAATGTGACATGGATTCATCAATTACTGATTGATTTGGGTATTCCACCAGCTCTTCCTCATATTGTTTGGTGTGACAAACAATCTGCTATCGCATTAGCTTCAAATCCAATCTTTCATGCAAGAACCAAGCATGTGGAGGTCGATTACCATTTCATCAGAGAAAAGGTTCTAAGCAAACAGATTTCTGTTCAGCATATTGGAACTCAAGCGCAAACTACTGATATTTTTACCAAGGCCCTATCAGTTGATCGTTTTCAGTTTTTGAAGACCAAACTCATGATAGTTGATACTCCCATGAGTTTGCGAGGGGCTATTAGCAAATGTCATTAATTTCTGATTAAGTGATGTAATAGTGTTTTAGTATACTTAGTGATTAGTTAGTGGAGCTTGATGTCATCAAGTTGTAAGTCGGTTGTGAGTTGTTGAGTAGGGGTATATATACCTCTCATGTCGTCTGTATCCAGTTAAGCATGAAAAGGCAAAATCAATTTCATGTCTTGATTCAACTTAGGGTTTCAGTGTTCTTCATGATTTTCTCTTGATTTCTTCATTTTCCTATAAAATTCCATAAGAGCTACCACCGTGACTCGGCCCTGGACGCTTAGCTCCCCAACTGTCGTTTTTCAAAATCTCGATAAGAAAATGCTTCTTGTGAGAAGGGTTCACAGGCTTATGAAACCTGATCACATCAATAGCTCCCAATTTATGCTTTTTTTTCACGAACTCCTCCCACCCCTTCACAATCATGTACGAATAAACATTTTCGGTTGGATGTCCATGTAGCAATTTTTGCATTGACTGTCCGCACGTAAACTTGATTGTCACCTTCTTTTTGGTTCGTGGAAGGATCCTAACCTCGGGGAGATGCATTATCACATCCACTCGCGGAAGGAAAATCCTCGGGTTCTGGTCCAACTCGAGCTGGAACAAGAAGTTTTCCATTCTGAATCATGTTTGTGATGCTCGGATTTCTGTCTCCAGTCGAACTCAATCAGGTAATGCCCAAGGTTTAAACGAGGGACTGCTGTTTGTGTCTTTATGCTGAGAACGTTGTTTTTTGGTAATCTAGCATTTCGAAGAGATAAATGTCATTCGGCCAATTTTAGCCTCCTCTTCTTCAATGCACAACTCGAAGTCCCTACCGTAGCCTGCTTCTGTGGCCAGTACCTCTTGGGTGGCTTTCTTATATAAGTCTCTGAAATGGGGAAGGCAATAAGGACCCATAATTCAGAGATCATTAGAGGCAAATTGGCTCGAAATATAACAACTGAAATAACTTTTTGATGGGATTGTTTCATTGTAAGTGTGTAGTCTAAGAAATTTGCCGAAAAAGTGAATTTTGTGGAATCAATGTGAACATTATGGACTGAAGCTACCCAAACATGATGAAGCAAATGTAAAAGCAAGAGACAAGAAGTCTAGTTGTGCTCTAACTGCTTCTTGAGAAACACTGAGAATAGGAAACAAATTACATGATTTTAAGATGTTCAGGCATATATCATCCTCGTATTCGTGATAAAGGTCGAAATTGAGTTCCCTATTGTCGCTTGCATCTCCTGGTTGTACCTCTTGGTTGGCTTCTTCAAATGAGTCTCTGAAATGGGAAAGGAAAGTACTCGTAAGTCAATACGCGATCAATCATTAAAAGGAAAATTGGCACCAAAAGTATATATACATAGGTCCATTGGGACAGAAGAAGAATTAGCTAGTAGTTCATTACCTAGTTAGTGGTTCAGGTTCTGCATCATCTGAATTAGCATCATCAATAACAATGGGGTTCTGAATATGGCCACCTTATTTATCATCATCGCGATCTTGATTTCCCTTCATCATGACTTTGATCATGACTCTGTTTTTCTGAAACATCCTCCTTTGATTTCGCCTCTTCTTTTTCTGAGAGAGAGAGAGAGTATTTGTGTGGAAGTAGGCTGGTATATATAAATAACGGTCACTACAGTGCTTATAGCTTTCTACAGTTTTTTGTTACAAGACCATTTTTTCGGTTGGCCGTTTGATCAGAATATAAATCGTTAACAAGTGCCCTAATGTAACAAAAAGAAAGAAAGGGGAAAAGAATATAAGAAAACAGAGACATGTTTGGTTTGGAAAGGCAGTCTAGGTCCATAGTCTTCTTGGCCTTCCATTTGAGTAGATATTACAAATGATCAGAAAAAAGAACGAACAACGGATTCCGCAGAGCATGAAAACTTACGAAAAATTATGGGTCCTACTAATCATCCATTTCATAGGGCTCATGCTTATAAACAAGCGGTATCTACATATGTATCTACGCCTAAAACTGGGGCTGATGGTTAATGGAAAAAAGAGAGCTATTTACAAATGCAGCTATCCAATGAATCCGAGCCAAAAGGAAAGTCAATGAAAGTTGCTTGCATAATCACAAGCCAAATGAAGTGATTGGCATCATCAGAAGTTATATAAATGAAGTGTGAGGGAAATCACTCATGGCCACTTGGAAAGTTTAGAAGAAGACTTGGATGACCATGGTGCATCTGCAAGGAGGACAGAGCAGAAAGCAGGGTTACTTGACCCCACTGACCTACTAAAATCCTTACATATAAGTATAGATTTTAACTATATAAATGAATTATTTGACCTGTTAGATATTCAAAAGCTACCCAGGGAACCAATTAAAATTACAATATTTGTCATTTATCAAACAATGACCCCACTGTTTAACGATCTTGCCCCAACCAACACAAACCCCCAACCCACCCACCCACCCACCCCCCCGCGACATCTGGTTGTTTCTGCATCAACAAAACAAAGATAAAGACACTTGAAGATGGCCCACGAACATGATTATTCCCGTAGCATACTTTGGGGGTAGTTTTAACTCAGTTCTTCAATTTCTTCAAGCACGTTGAAGTAGCCAAGTGGTATAGTACACTAATGTAATTAACAATGGAATGCTAGTAAGGTAAGGTTTTGGCTCTCTTTCCATTTGTTGCATCTTCTTTTGCCTTCCATATGATTAGTGTTCAAAAGATCATGTTGATTGAGGCAGGCACAATTGCTTGCTCTTGATACGTGAAATGCTTTCGAAGTGGGGACAATATTTATTCTAAAAGACATATGGCAGTCGCATGCTTATCCTACTTTCTTTAAGTTATACATCATAAAAACTTAAATGACTGGAGAAGTAATGGAAAGATATGTTGCACTGTTACCAAAGAAAAGCCAGAATTGTAGGGACCTCAAACGGTGTGATTGTTCAATTAGTATAGCTCCTAGTGACAGAATACATAGACCAACAGGGCTGATTAGAAACTAACCCTTCAAAGGTTGCATCTCAATGTAATTAATTGTTAAACCTTCTTCTCTTGTGTCATTATCAAAACCTACATTGCATTCCACAAGCAATATTACTTAAAAACAACTCCTAAGAGCATCTCCAATCCACCTCTATTTCTCCCAAATAGAGGATGGATGTGACACATTGAGGGGAGATTTTATAATTTATTCTTTTTTTTCTTCACTTTTTGTAATTTTTGGGAGAATTTTTGAGGGACCCACCGTCCTTTTTAGAGTTTGGTCCTCTAAAAGTAAATTTGGTCCTCTAAAAATGGAGGATCAAAAGTAAATTTGGAGTACAAACACTCCGATTGGTTTAACACTCTGAGAGTAACTTTTAACTCTCGGCACAGTTTTCAATAAATTTTTCTCTCTATCTCTCTCCACTCATTACTACTCCAACTCTCAAAAATAACTTTCTAAAATCTAAACCAAACAAAGCCAAAATTCCTCCAAAACTTTAAAAAGGACGATTGGTCCCTCAAAAATTCTCTCAAAAAGTACAAAAAGTGAAGAAAAAATGGAATAAATTACAGAATCTTCCCTCAATGTGTTACATTCATCCTCTATTTTGGATGGATTAGAGATGCTCTAATAACTTCGAAAAAGACATTAAAAACTAGTGTATCCTTTCACCAAGTAAATCATACGGGGTGGGCTAAACACAAGACAGGCAAATATGATGAGCAAGTACTTAGTAAATGGTACGGGGTGGGCTAAACGCCTAATCCTTTAAATTACCTAGAACGGATTATCACGACTGAAGGGCATACAGAGGATAAAGCCACCAATCCCAAATTCGGTGTCCTTGTGGAGACCTTTAACCGCCTTTCGGGCCCCATGTCGTTGCTTGAAGACCACAATAACGCTGCCATTATTTAACTCATCGACGCATTCCTGGATGCACAGAATGCTTTCGACCTCGCCGTACTTTTCAAAGTAGGTTTTTAGGGTCCAGGCAGTGGTCCCCACACGGACGTTGGTCACCCAGACCTGGCGGAGTTTGCGGTCTAAATCGGCCAGCTTGAAAACGGTCTCGTTCAAATCCGGGTACTTGGACACAGCATCCTTAACAAAAAACAACAGGTACTCCCGCCCAAAGGCTTCTAGAACCTTCTCCACCGGCTCCTCCTCCTTGATTGATGGTGGCTGGTCTTGGGATGTTAATTCATAATACCCCGGAGGAACAGTGAGCAACTCACCGGTGACGGTAATGTCTTTGAGGGACTCCAGTTCGCAATAGGTGCTACAGTAATCGATCACCTTGCGAGGCTGTTTGAGCGCATTAAGGGCTCCGCTTCGGTGCTTGAAGAGGATATAAGCGTGGACTCCGGCTCCGGGCATGGAGAACCTACAGAAGGAGAATCCGCAGGGCATATAGTAGTCCTCAATCTCGCCACACTCCCTGAAGACGGAGGTTAGGGTCTGGGCGGTGGTATACCTGTCGAGGCCGTACACAAGGATCTTGCGAAGGGCGGGGTTGAAAACGGCCAATTTTCGAACGCTCTCGATCAAAATGGGGTACATGGAGACCGCTTCCTTGGCTAGGAGCACCAGGCTCTTCTTAGCGAAGCCTTCTAGAAGCTTCTCGACGTCGTCATCCTCATCCAAGGAGGCGGCGGCAGAGGGATGATCTTCGATCAACATGTCGGAGGAGGATGAAGACAAAGTTGCTGCGGTTTTTCTCTTGTTGGAGGCTAGGGTTTGGTTGGATGATTCAAGTTCGATCATTGTTGCGGTTTTTCTCTTCCTGGAGGCTCGGGTTCGATTGGATGATTCGGGTCGTGAGGAAATGAGATCTTCCCTGGTGACGGCGGCGGATGGTTCGGAAGATCGTACATTCCTCCGTGAACGAGTTTCGGGCGCCATGAGTGTGAGAGAAAATGAATTTGCGGCTGGGTTTTATCTTCTTCTCAATTGGTTCCCTGTATATATGTGTTGGGCCATTTTCAGAGACCCTCCTCTCGCACCCCCTGACACACACACCTCCGGCCCCACTGCCTTTCCACCGCTGTCCCTTTTTTTTCGGTTTTTTTTTACTGTAACTAATTTTTTTTTTGTTTTACTTTTAAAAGTAAATAATTACTGTTTTATTTTTTTTTACTTTTACTAATTTTTTTTATACTATTAAAAGAATTTAATTACTTTTTTAATTTTTTTTTCATTTTTTCTAATTTTTTTTTGTTTACTTATAAAAAAATTTAATTTTTTTTTAAAACTTTTACTAGCTTTTTTTTTAATTTACTTTTAGTAGTTTTTTAAAATACATATAAAGTGTAAAAAAATAAGTGTTCCGATTTTTAATTCGTTTGAACCGGTGCGAAAATCTTATTTTTCTTATCATTTCATCCTAAATGATCGTAATGAATTTTTGGCTCTAAGGCCTTTCAATGAGCACCTTAAAAGAGACCTGAAACTAAATAAGTCTTAGGGTACTTGTTGAAGACTTTTGAGCCAAAAATTCATTATGATCATTGAAGACAAAATGATAAAAAAAATAAGATCTTTGCATCGATTCAACCGGATTGAAAATTGGAACACTTAAATAATATTAAATAAATAAAAATGAAAAAAGATATAAAAGTTATTAAGTAAATAAATAAGAAATAAGAAAATGCCCGTGGATTGAATTATTGCCGGGTGTAATATTAAATAATTTAAAAATACATATAAAGAGAAAAAATATAAGTGTTTTGATTTTTAATTCGTTTGAATCGGTGCGAAGATCTTATTTTTCTTATCATTTCATCCTAAATGGTCGTAATGAATTTTTGGCTCTAAAGCCTTTCAATGAGCATCCTAAGAGAGACCTGAAACTAAATAATACTCCCTCCGTCCCTTTTTAAGTGTCCTGCTTCGTAACTCCAACTTATTAAAAAGACATCATTATTACACCTTTCACATCAACTTTTTCCTTCACTTTCTCTTCTTACCTATCATCATTACACTTTTACTCACTAACTTTTCAAAATAAAATCTACTTTTAGGGACAAAATAGACAATACACCAACTTTTACCCCCTTAATTTTACAAAATGGACACTTATTAAGGGACAACCCAAAATGGAATACTGGACACAAAAAAAGGAACGAAGGGAGTAAGTCTTAGGGTACTTGTTGAAAGGTCTTCGAGCCAAAAATTCATTACGATCATTGAAGACAAAATGATAAAAAAAACAAGATCTTTGCATCGATTCAACCGGATTGAAAATTGAAACACTTAAATAATATTAAATAAATAAAAATGAAAAAAGATATAAAAGTTATTAAGTAAATAAATAAGAAATAAGAAAATGCCGTGAGTTGAATTATTGCCCGGTGTAATATTAAATAATTTAAAAATACATATAAAGAGTAAAAAAATAAGTGTTTCGATTTTTTTATTCGTTTGAACCGGTGCGAAAATCTTATTTTTCTTATCATTTCATCCTAAATGGTCGTAATGAATTTTTGGCTCTAAAGCCTTTCAATGAGCATTCTAAGAGAGACCTGAAACTAAATAATAAGTCTTAGGGTACTTGTTGAAAGGCCTTCGAGCCAAAAATTCATTATGATCATTGAAGACAAAATGATAAAAAAAACAAGATCTTTGCATCGATTCAACCGAATTGAAAATTGGAACACTTATATAATATTAAATAAATAAAAATGAAAAAAGATATAAAAGTTATTAAGTAAATAAATAAAAAATAAGAAAATGCCGTGGGTTGAATGGGTTGAATTATTGCCGGGGGTATTTTGGTCTGGGAATGGGATCGGGCGGGGGGTGTGTCAGGGGGCGCGCAAAGAGATTTGCTTTTCAGTCACACCCCTTAACTATGACCAAGAACCACAAACAGACCCCTGATACTACCATTTAATCCTTTTTCATTTTAATATTTTATATAGGGAATTGATTTCTACGTTCCTCTTTTAGTTATTCACATTCTTTTTGTTTGTCTTTATTCATTTGAACTTACTATTTTTCCCTTTTCTTAAATACCTCTTTACACATTCAAGGACAATATTATCACGCCCTCGATTTTTAACATAAATATAAAAAAATTTCCATAAATAAATCCTCACAATATTCCATACAATACTCAAAAGATTACTGTAATTTCATTCTCATAAAATAAAATAAAAATATATATTTTCAAGTCCATAAGATCTCCAAATATTACATCACCGGCTCAACGGTCCCAAATTAACATAAGTATCAAGTATCAATGGGAAGTTAAGGGTTACAATATTCCAATCAAAAGAATTACAATTTTTAGTTACAAATGCATCTTTCAAAAGAAATTTACAAAGATAAAAGAGTAACTCTTTTGGTTAGCTTTTAATAATAATTTTCATACTCCAAGCACTCCAGGCATGTAAGCTATGGTTCCGGATTATTGCCTGAAAATAATATAAGACTTGAGTTATACTAGCCTAGTATAAAAATCTACACAAACTCTATATGCAAATGAGCTGAACGAAAGAACAAATGATAGGAAATCAAATGACAACGGAGGAAGCACAACTATCATGATCAAGTGTCCCAATATCTCCAATCTTTTTTTTTCAAACCCTTAAATCATATTCGTTCAATTTTTGTCTCCACATATCTTATCCTTTGTGTTTGCGTCGAAACTCCTGCCGGGCCAATTATGGGATCTCGATATTCTCTGCCAAGCGCCCACCTTGTAGGTTAGGCCTTGAGTGTTTAATACGAGCATTAGCTCCTGTCGGGCCAGTTATGGGATCCAAATATCCCCTACCAGGCACCGACCCATCGACGGGCTCCGAGTGTTTGCGCTTCGATCACATGCTCAAGTGTATCATTCCTACTAATGTCGTGCTAAAAGCTCATACTCTTCATTCCATAGTTCTACAAATTTGGACCGTTTCAACGTGCACCGCGCTGCACATGAAGACAAGCAGTACTTCTCATTTTCTTATTTTATATATATACTAGGTGAGCGGCCCGTGCCAACACGAGGTGCCTCATGCCTGGTATTTTTGTGTTTGGAGCATTCGTATTGTAAATTGAGGTTTGACTACGATCTCAATACTAATGGAATTTATTTGTAATTATAAAAAAAAAGGCGGCAAAACTAATGAAAGAAGCGAGCATAATTTTTGGAAGCAATGGAACAACTAAAACTATAACTATAGCTACGAATATAGTCACATTACTGAATTTGCACAAACAAAATGCTTCTAGGTACCTTCCATTCCAAAGTATGGTCTGTCATTAATTATTACAAAATACCAAATATGTTTCTCAAGATCAGCACTATTACTCTATACATATTGGCTGGAATTTCATCATCAACACAGAAACTTCAATTCAGGAACTCAATCAGTGATATCCACACAACCAAACCAAACTCTAAAAAACACCATTCAAGCAATAAAATACGCAAAACACTAATTGGATAAGTCAAACAAGCTGAGAGGAAGAAACAAGAACCCCCAAAAAAAGGAAACTCAAAGAAAGGGAAAAATCCAACCTTGCGCAACAGGTCACAGTTGCTGACGACACTGGAGAGGAAGAAGAGAACAGGAACGTACAATAGCCAATCAGAATTTTGACCGGCAAGAAACCCTGAACAGCTCTTGGTCTCATCTGGAACCATCTACGCTTTAAAAGATAGAGAGAAACCAAATATCTACACGCGTGCACGACATCAGCACATTATAACAACCAATGAAATTCAGCATTATCCAAAAGTGAAATTCAGCAGTACGTCGTCCCAATTTTATGGCTAAAAATAGTAGGCAAAAATAAAGTATAATTGCTCTTGCCCATTAATTTACCTTGTATGTGCAAGCAACTTGTCCCCAAGTTCTTATTTTATTTGTCTCGTCTTGTCTCATTCAATCTTTTCCAAACTTTGCTCTCCATTTATTTTCTGTTGATTCTTAGAACAAAAAGCACAAAAAATAATTAGTAGCATAGCAACTAAGGAATAAGAGCAAACAAAGAGAACTGGGATGAGAAATCTCCAAATGCTAGTAAAATCTTAAGATCGTCATTGATGGTATGATATATCTATCAAAATGTACCTGTTAGATGCTAATAGAGCAATAAGAGCTATAACACGAAGGGCTAAGTAGAACAAAAGAGACATTTACAAAAAGAGGCACACAAATATTGGATTTGCCGAAAAAACAGCTGCCCTTGAGACCTCGAGAAGTTAATTATCTTATTAACAAACATGAAAATGATTTAACTCTCTAGTGTGCCCATCTAGCTATAGTTCCTAGATTTTATTAGACGTAGCTGATCATATTAAGTTTAGTACCTCCAACATATTGTTGCAAAATGTTAGTATCAAGAATTTAATGCGGTGTATCCTCATAATTAGTATC